>NC_084483.1:165828206-166131236 GCF_030035675.1 Rhineura floridana | reverse complement strand
ATTATTTGAGCTGCTTTGGTCAGGATTATGTCAATAATTGATCTGCTTAGATTTTAATACTTATTTATTTGTTTGTTTGTTTGTTTATTATTTATATCTCACCCCTCCTCCCAGCAGGAGCACAGGGCAGCAAACAAATGCACTAAAAACACTTTAAAACATCATGAGAACAGACTTTAAAATACATTAAAACAAAGCATCTTTAAAAACCTTTTTTAAAAGCTTTCAAGACAAAAGGTTAAAAAGATATTGTGTTTTAAAAAAGTTTAAAAACATATTAAAAACCAGTTCCAACACAGAGGCAGACTGGGCTAACTTCACAACTTAAAAGGCTTGTTGAAAGAGGAAGGTCTTCAATAGGTGCCGAAAAGATAACACAGATGGTGTCTGTCTAATATTTAGGGGGAGGGAATTCCACAGGGTAGGTGCAAGGTCCATTTCCTATGTTGTGCGAAATGGACCTCCTGATAAGATGGTATCTGCAGGAGGCCCTTGTGATGTCGCTGTATATATAATACTGTAAATATGGTAAGTGCGGGTATATTAGAGTATATGTGGTAAGTAGACTGAGTGAGAGGGGGGAGTACATGGGCTGGAATGTTGAAGAATGTTGTATGTTGATTGGCTGAGCGTTTGAGTGTGAAGGTATAAATGAGAGGATGACAGTTGAGAAGGGGTTCAGTTTTTGTGGTTGGAGTTGGGTTGGTTGGTTCTGTGGGTTGGTTTTGGATAGGGTGGATTGGATTAGGCGGGTAGTGAGGCAGGTTATCGATGACTAAGAAACATAAAGAGTAATGCATCTTCTGAAACCACATGCTTGTTGACTATACCTTTAAGTAATCTTGTTATTCCTTGTGCATATAAATAAATATTTATTGGTTTACCAAAATGCCTGATCCTTGGCTGGGTTTACACAGACCAGAAGGGTGGGCAGGTCATATACCAAGGTTGGGAAACAGTATCAATGGTGGCAGCGGTGAAAAGATAGTGTAACATCATCAGGTATCCAGAGCAACCCAGGGCTGTAATCTTTATAGGCACAAAGATACAGGGAGGTTGAGGTCTGTAAGTGCACCCAGACACAAAGTAGCAATAAGCCAGGAGGAGACAAAGGCACAGTCTCAAGGCAATATTGTTTAGGGGAGTGTCTGGTGGTGCTGCCTAGCAGGGGGATCTTGAAAGATCTTTGCTAGAGCCGGTGAGAGAACTGTTTTGAGAGCAGGACCCTGAGGTGGGACCGTGACAAGGCGGTGACCACAGGAAGGGTCCTGACAGCCCTCACCTACAGAGCACAGTAATCGTCTGGATATATAAGGGATAAGATGGTCTTTCAGGTATCCTGGCCCCAAGTTTATAGGGCTTTGTATACCAAGACTAGACTTAGAATCATAGAATAGTAGGGTTGGAAGGGGCCTATAAGGCCATCAAGTCCAACCACCTGCTCAATGCAGGAATCCAAATCAAAGCATTCCCAATAGATGGCTGTCCAGCTACCTCTTGAATGCCTCCTTGAACTTGGCCCAGTAGCAAATGTGCAGCCAGTGCAATTCTTTCAGCAGCAGAGTGACATGTTGGCGATACCCTGTCCCAGTGAGCAGTCTCACCACCACATTTTGCAACAGCTGCAGCTTCCAGACCAACCTCAAGGGCAGCCCAACATAGAGCGCATTACAGTAATCGAGCCTAGAAGTTACCAGTTCGTGGACAACAATGGCCAGGCTATCCCAGTCCAGAAACGGCCACAGCTGTCTCACCAGCCGAAGCTGGTAAAAGGCACTCCTAGCCACTGAGGTCACCTGGGCATCTAGCAACAAAGATGGATCTAAGAGCACCCCCAGACTACGGACCTGCTATTTCAGAGGGAGTACAACCCCATCTCAAGCAGGCAACTGACCAATTATCTGAACTCGGGAACCACCAACCCCAGTGCCTCCATCTTGCTAGGATTCAGACTCAGTTTATTGGCCCTCATCCAGCCCACTACTGAGTGCAGGCAGCAGTCCAGGGCTTGCACGGCCTCTCACAATTCAGATGTTAAAGAGAAATAGAGCTGGGTATCATCAGCTTACTGCTGGCACCTCACCGCAAATCTCCTGATGACCTCTCCCAAGGGCTTCATATAGATGCTAAACAGCATGGGGGACAAGATGGGACCCTGCAGCACCCTACAGCACAACTGCCAGGGAGCCGAAAGACATTCACCCAATGCTATTCTCTGAAAACGACCTTGGAGATAGGATCGGAACCACTGTAAAACAGTGCCTCCAATACCCATCTGAACAAGTCGGCTCAGAAGGATACCATGGTTAATGGTATCAAAAGCCGCTGAGAGATCAAGTAAAAGTAACAGGGTTGCACTCCCCCTGTCCTCCCAATAAAGGTCATCCATCAGGGCGACCAAGACCAATTTAGTCCCATAACCAGGCCTGAACCCAGACTGGAATGAGTGAAGATAATCTGTTTCATCCAAGAGTACTTGCAATTGCTATGCCACAACCCTCTCAATCACCTTCCCTAAGAAGGGGATATGTGCAACCAGTCAGTAATTATCACAGACCAATGGGTCCAGGGTGGGCTTTTTCAGAAGCGGTTGGATCACCACCTCTTTCAGGGTGGCTGGAACCACTCCCTCCCACGATGATGCGTTGACTACGCCCTGGATCCACTCAGTCAACCCCCCTCAACAAGCTTTAATAAGCCAAGAAGGGCAAGGGCCTAGAGGACACGTTGCTGCCCGCATCATTGCAAGCACCTTTTCTACGTCATCAGGCCGCATCAAGTGAAACTGTTCTCAAGACGTTGCAGCAGATGCTGCACTGGACACCTCACTGGGGACTACAACAGATGTGCATGGGGCATCAAGACTGCTACGGAGGCGAGAAACCTTACCCTCAAAGTGCCTTGCAAACAATTCATAGTGGGTCTCCGAAGGGTCTAAAGCTCCATTTCCTGATGTCAACAGACCCTTGACAATACAGAAAAGCTCCACTGGATGGCTACTTGAGGATGCGATGGAGGCAGAGAAGTGGGCCTTCTTCGCCTCCCTCACCACCACACAGTATGGTTATGATGTTTTACTCATGCCCGATCAGCCTCACAGCACGTCTTTCGCCACTTGCGCTCTAGCCATCATCCAGCTGTTTCATTGACCTTAACTCACTGGTGTACCAAGGTGCAAAGTCAAACCAGGCTCCACAGTGCCGGAGAGGGCGCTCAGGGGCAACCATGTCAAGAGCCCAACGCGCCTCGCGGTTCCACAGCGTGACAAGGGCTTCAACAGGGTCACCTGCTCTATCTACTGGGAACTCCCCCAGGGCATTCAGCAATCCTGTGGATTCCATTAGTCTCTGGGGACAGACCATCTTAATCTGTCCACCACCCCTGCAGGGAAGGATAGGAGCCATAAGTCTAAACTTCACCAGGATGAGGTCTGATCATGATAATGGGGTGACATCCACCCCCCCATCTCCAGACCATCCCTTCCTCCATCAGGAGCAAAAAACCAAGTCGAGGGTGTGCCCTGCCCTATGTGTCGAGCCGGTGACAACTTGAGACAGCCCCATGGTTTTTATGGAAGTCATGAAGCCCCGAGCTGGAACACTAGAGGCAGCCTCAGCATGGACATTGAAATCACCCTGGACTATCGTTCTGGCCTCCTCCAATGCCACAGCCAAGATGGCCTCTGCCACCTCAGTCAGAGAAGCTGCCGGGCAGCAGGATGAAAGGTACACCAGCTGCAACCCTAGTTTCCTGTCTCCTTGGCCCGACACCAGGCCCATGACTAGGCCCATGACACCAAAACTAGGGTGGCATCACCCATGTCCCTCCTTACTAAGACTCCTCCTAAACACCTGATATGGACCCAACAAGAACCCACCAACAAAACCAATTATCCAACAAAGCCAATTATCTGCAAGAATTAGGAACAGTAAGACCCACTCAATATTTTTCACACAGGGCACATCTACTCCCCCTCTGTCTCACACCCAGGGAGGGCCAGCCTTCTGCCAGTTACAGACTCTCACTATGAAGGCATCTGGTGACTGTCTCCTATCATTCAGTTCACTGCACAGGCTCTCACCTTGTGCAGGAACTACACATGAGCCACATACCCTCCCCACTACCCAATCTCCTCCAGATTGATTAGAAAAACAAAAGAAAGAAATAGAAGAGAGCAGCGCCCTTGCCCTTGGGACTCCCTAAGGGGCCCGCCACCCAAGGGCAGCTGGGCTTTTATGCCTCCTGACCCAGCCAGGAGCTGATGCAAGAGGCGACAATTAACTGCAGCCTCTCTCTGGAGCCAGGGTCAGGCAGGAGGTCCCAGTCCTTGCAGCACTTACCAGGGACTTCAGCTGTCTCAAAAGACAGCAGCCCAAAGGAGCAAGCAGCAAGCACCCAGATGCTCAGATATTCACTCTCAGGGCCGGTCTTCTTCAGTCCCCCTAGTGCCATGTAATACTTGCCATGTTCCAATCTGAATAGTTGGGTTTAAATAAATTTGTTGTTGACCACCTAGTTACAAATGTAAACTGAAAAGGGGCACAATCCAGCCAAAGTTAAGCACTTAAATGTATCATACTGAAATAGCTTGTTATAATGCGTCTCAGTGTGCCACAGAATTGGATATACTATGGGTATGATCGTGTCCCCCAAGCAAATGTGTAGTCATCCGGAGTCTCGGGGGGAGGTCTTAGACCCCTCCTTTTCTAGGAGCAGGGTCAAAGCTGGGTCCCTATGTCTCCAGCATCCTATAAGCCAATCAGAATGAAAGAAGAGTTTGTTAGCCACTGAGAAGAATCTTCTGACATGCTTCCTTGTCTTTTCCTGCTAATTGCAACCGATCAGAGTGAAAAGAGGTGAGTCAGCCATTGAGAAGACTCTTCTCAGCCTCTGCCTTTTCATGCTGATTGGCTCCTAGAGATGTGTCTTGCTTTGGGAGAAAGCTTGCTCAAGAAGGACTGAGTAGGGAGATGATGATGGAGAACAAACAAGTAAATGAGGGGGTATGACTGTGAGGGAGCATGGTGTAACCCTGCACTCCTTACTTTGCCACTACATATAGCAGTTCACACAACCTTTAAATCATATGATCAAAAAACAATGATATTCCTGACCTTCCAAATAATTTTCCTCACTTTAATGCCTGGCTTGAAAACTTCCAAACAACTTTCATCACTTCAGTGCCTTTCTAGGAACCAGTACTGTACTTGTTGGCTTTAACCCTTAAAGGTGAGTTTGAGCTAAAGTGCAAGAGGGGAAGGTTTCTCATTCACCCTTATATCAGCCTCACTCTCTACTTTTATTTTTTCTGTATGTTCTACCTTGTTCATATTCAGTGTTCCTTTCCATGGTGAGTACTTCAGTTTGCTTCCCTAGGTGTATTTTTGAGCCATTTTTCCCTGTCAGCATTGTCCCCACCCCATTTCCTGCCCTTTTTCCTTCTTAGCAGCTTTTTTCTAGGGGTCATTTATCACTTCTCCTCACCTTTGGTACTTTTCAAGCCCTTTTGTTAATGTCTGTGGAGTTTAATTTGTTAACTTATTCTTCCCTCAGCATTACCCTTTCTGCTTTTCCCTTCCCATTCTGTCCCTCAGTATAGCAGTGGCAATTTGCCTTTTTCATGCGTTTTTCTCTTTTTTCCTGTACAACCTTATATCTTTTCCCTGTTTCTTTTTTCTGCTCCTGAGTACTGTTTTTGTTAGGTTTGGCTGCTGCTTCTGTCCCAATCCTCTCCTCTGTTTTATTTTTTAAAAAAAGATTCCAAGTGCCTTTCAGTGCAGTTTTCATTATAATGCAGAACGCCTCTATCATGGGTGCATTCTTTGTCCCACCCAGCCCCTGCATTATAATGAGTTTCTACTGTATATGATTTCAAACTTGCACCTTCAACAGCCATTTTATTGTTATTACTTATTTATTAAACTTATATTCCATTCCTTCCTCTCAGCAGGAGTCCAGGGTGGCAAACAGAAACACTAAAAACACTCTAAAACATCATAAAAACAGACTTTAAAATATATTAAAACAAAAAAAATTAAAAACATATTAAAACAAAACATAATTAAAATATATATTTTTTAAAGCTTTAAAAATATATTTTAAAGCAATTCCAGCACAGACGCAGACTGGGATATAGTCTCTACTTAAAAGGCTTGTTGAAAGAGGAAATTCTTCAGTGTGCGCCAAAAAGATAACGGAGATGGCGCCTGTCTAATATTTAAGGGGACAGAATTCTAAAGGATAGGAGCCACTACAGTAAAGGTCCACTTCCTATGTTGTGTGGAAAGGACCCCCTGATAAGATGGTGTCTGCAGGAGGCCCTCACCTGCAGAGTATAATGATTGACTGGGTATATAAGGAGTAAGACAATCTTTCAGGTACCCTGGTTCAAAGCTGTATAGGACTTTGTACACTAAAACCAGAACCTTTAACACAAAATTAAAAAGTTAAGAGGGCAGCTAAAAAAAACAGGATTAATAAAAATTCAGATAACATAAAAATATAATATTATTATACTTTAAATACAAAATAAAAGCCATGAGACTAGAAGCAGCAACAATCCAAGAAAGAGAAAATAAAACTACTACAAAATTTTAAAAAACAACCCTTCTTTTAAAGCCTGAGAAAATCTGTGGCATCAAAAAGATGTCAATGTGTGAACCTCCCTAGGAACAGTTAGAAGCTGAAAGGCTCCCTTCAGTTGTCACCTACTGAACTTCAGATGAAGAGGACGCTTGGAGAAAGGTCCCATGTAACACCCTTGTGGGTGGACAGATTGATATGGAAGCAGGCAGTTCAATAGCTATCTGGATCTTAAGCACCATAGGCTAATGGTTAAAATCAGCACTTGAATTGAGTTCAGAAACAAAACTGGGAGGAGTGCCCTGCTTCATGGGTGTATACCCTGTACCAGTCTATTATCCCAGCAAGCAAGTAGAGGCCTATAGCAAGATATTATAGCCTTATGTTAAGCATATATCCAGTGTGTATTTGTTAGTTAGCCTGAAGGATTGAATTTTCCCTTTAGAGCCCCAGCATCCTTGGGTATGTCAGATCACCTCATGACCACCTGGCATCTTATCTAGGTGTTCTAATGAGGATATGATGGCTTGCCCAGTATGATGCTGGGAAAGCACCTCGTTACCTTGAGACATGAAAGAAGCATCATTAGGGGAAGGTACCTTGTTAACTCAAGACATTAAAGGAAGCTGATAGGCATAGAGTCAAGGGTATTGCTTGGCATAAACAGGTGGATGAGTCAAGGGACGGTCAATGATAGGGCAGTAGCTGCTCAGCCACAGGTGGACGAGTCAAGGGACGGTCAATGGCCCGATAGTGCAGCAGCTGCTTGTTAGCGAAGATAGAGAAGATATGGTAAGCATATAGTTTGCCAAGGAAGAGTGCCAGGGTATTTCCAGTAAAGATAATATAGTTTTCTAGCAATTAGTCTGCTTTTGAAGGTGTCCTGTGATAAGGTCAGAATAGCCACTTATAGGCAACAGGTGCCATGATAATGTGATTTTGATGTCTATATGCTCATTAATCATGCCAATATTGTATGTAATCCTAATAGTTGTATGCCAACTTTTATGCTATAAAAGTGTGTCTTGTGCTCAATGGGGTGTTCAGTCTCACCCAGCTACTGCAGAGCTGTGGGACTGTTCCACTTTTATTGGGATACTTGGCTGTATGCTTGTAAGTTACTCAATAAATTTTAACTCTTTGTAAGCAAATCTCTTGTCTGCATCTCATCTTTGGTAACCCAAAAACAACCTGAACTGTTACAATGGGGTGCACAGGCAGAGCATGTGTGAAGTAACAGGCAATCCCAGAGTGTGGTTTTCATTATGAGTGTAGGTGTGTGGCAGTGAATCTTTAACAGACAAATTAGGTAACGGGCTCTCTAAACACATTGAAATGTAATATTGCAGATAATTTCAGCTTGGCAAGATTAATAGAAAAAATGGCCTGTGTAGCTTCTTCAACACTGAACTTTCTCACATCAGCTGGAAAGTGCAGTCACTCCAATGATACGTAAACAGAACAAAATATGTTGTGCTTTTGAAATATATGAAGCCAAAGATAATAAATATATTCTTCACCACATCTTCATATAAACATTCTATTAATTATTTTCCTATCGGAGATAGGCAGCAAGTTTTATAACTATCTTCATTGTTCCACATATTTATTTAAGAGTTTTATATACTGCCCTTTACCAGTAGGCCCCAGAGCAGTTTACATTAAAAAAATAGAAATCAAATATTTAAAATGATTTCATAACTCCCAGCACAGAGAAGAAAAGAAAAAAGACATCATTGATTTATTCTATTAAAATTGACTGTAAAAAAATTCTTCACCCCACCTCTACTCCAGAAAGCACATTAAAGAGGTGTGTCTTGACCCATTTTCTAAAATAGCATAATGAAGATGCATCTCAGTGGGGAGAGAATTCCACAGTTGCAGAACCACCAAAAAGGCCCTTCCCTGAGTTCCTGCACTATGTACTGCACCAGATAAGCTTTGTCTGCAGATCTCAAGGTACAGACAGGTATGTATGGCAGCAGGCATTCCCTCCGATATTTGGGCTCCAGGCATTTGGGGCTTTAAACACAAGTGTAAGCACCTTGAAATGGGGCCAGATATATAGGCTTATATACTGCACACTAAATGTATCTAGGTGGTGAACATAATACAACCATAAAGCAGCATAAAAATTATTAGTCAACATCTAGGCAGTGATACACAACAAATGGCTGAGCTATAAATCAGAAAAGGTCTGTATACACCTTAAGAAAGTGTTTGAAATGAAGTACTGATGATGCTTGTGTCTGTGTTGGAATTATTTTTAGATGTTTACAAAGATGTTTTGTTTTAATATGTTTTTAAAAATGCTTTGTTTTAATATGTTTTTAAAGATGTTTTGTTTTTAAGATGTTTTAGAGAGTATTTAGCGTTTTCATTTGCCACCCTGGGTTCCTTCTAGGAGGAAGGGTGGGATGTAAATTTAATAAATAAATAATAAAAATTAAATAAAATTAAAAGGCAAGGAGGTCCACAACATTTAGTGTGTCTGTGCCTATTTCTTGTAGAAGGAAGGCAAACGTGTTACACTTAATGGTGCCCTTCTGGTTGAACATAAAGATCTGGAAGGAGTCTATGAGTTCATATGTGTTTTTTATTTAAATGCACTTCTGGACAGATTTTATTTTGCATCTCTTCAGGATTGTGTCTTTGAGAGTAAAAAATAAAACACAAGCAGAATTATTTATTACAGAGTTAGTGATAAGAAAAATAAAAGTTTTGTGTGTTACATTGGTTTGGGGTGAAGTAGCAGAAAGTTGCCATCTATATAGCCTTCAGAGCAGGAAGATATAAAATAAAAGTTTAAAAGTCTAAATTCTGTCCCCAGGCAAGCATTCATGGAATTCATTGCAGAACCAAACATTAAAATAGTCAGGCACTTCATTACTACATGGAATAGTTTACCTTAGGGAGCAATCCAACTTGAGTTTATGCCAGGCTGGGGGGAGTTGGATGTGGCAGACCCCAGGCTGAGTTGGCAGGCTCCCAGTGCCACCAGGCTCTGCCAGCAGAAGCCCCCTATTCTGGGTGAGCCGTGGTGGCGCAAGGAGCCTGCCAGTGCTGCTAGAGATCCACCAGGGACAGCCAGCCCGGCAGACTGAGAGCTGTCAGAAGCTGTCAGTACCACTAAAAATGGGCCATTACAGGGGGGTGGCAGGGGAGGAGCCACGGGGGACTTACACCGTCCCGAAGTTCTGCCAGCAAAAAGGCCAGCACAGTAAAATTATTCCAATGTGGTCTACAGGGAGCACTGTCTCCCCAGTAGACCTGCTTGTGGGAGCCAGCTCTTCCCTTACGGCTCCTGCACACAGCTCCCAACAGAATCTGCATTAAGTTGGGCCAGCCGCTCCTGAGCAGCAGGTGGATGCCACAGAGCTTCCTACCGGCTCCGGCTCTGCTCTGGACCCCCTCCTGTTGGCTAGCCCTGAGTTGGATTGCTTGGTTATTTCTTTTCAACATTTCAGAGTAGAGAGGTCAGATTTCAACACAATTCCTTGATATTTTTTTAATGAACCTATTTCTGTTCTCTGTAGCTATAATCTCTTTTGCAGATCATATTTGTTTTAAGGATATTTTATTTTGCTCTTTGGCACAGAAAAACAGTTTTGTGTCTTGTTAAATGAGCTGCTACAAATGTTTGCATTGTATTGACTTAATTATGTACTTTACCCCTAATTTTTACTGTGGCTGACAACAATAAAACTGAATTGAACTAAGCCTATTTCAATAAATGCTCAATTCTTCACATTTAGTTGTATTGTCTACACTTACTACACACAGAGAATGCTTCAATTATTATAAATGTTAGGGATACGTACTAATCACAAGATTAAGTTCAGATCCCAAACTGACACTTCAGAAAACAACCCACCTCAGCCTTCATGGACTGCCTTATTCTGACCCATCTGAGTTCCTTTTGTTTATCACTATTTACTTTGTATTCACTATTAGGAAATTTTTAAATAGCTTTAACTTTTTTTTTCCTTTTGAGAGAAGTTGATGAAATTTGCATGCTATCTTCGCATATATAGGGAAGTAAGTATCTATAACTTATTTTGGGGCAAAATTAGATTATATCCGAGGGGCATGAATCCTGTTGAATATCAGAAAGATAGCTCTTGTGGTTTATCTGCAAGGACAACCACTACAGTTTTGGGGTGGGTTAAAAAAGAAACCTCTTCTGCTGTTTTTGTAGGAAATTGTTCTGAAAATTGTAGACATGAGAGAGATGCCCTGGATGAGAAACCTAACAATTTGTAGTCAAATAGATTCTGGAGATTTTCAATTTCCAAGGTGATATTGGAGTAGGAAGAACTATAAAGGATTGTTTTCTGGGTAAAATCATTCCCTCCAATTACAAGCACCCACACCATGGTCAGAATTCAACACAGCACTATGCCTCTTGTTCTGTAAGCACAAGGATTTCTCCTTGCGCAACAGAACATTCTCTTCCCCCCACCCCCATCCCCCTAACGCCCTGGAGAAGATTGGGGAAGGTGCAATTGTACACACTGGGAGGAGAGTGGAGAAATTCCATTGCGCAAGCTGAAATCCTTGCAATGATGGGATGCAGTAGCTGAATACTGCTACCATATCTTTAAAGCACATGACTTCCCCCAAAGAATCCTGGGCACTGTAGTTTATTCCTGGCAGACCTACAATGCCTGACACCCTTAAACCATAGTTCCCATGATTCTTTGGAGGAAGCCATGTGCTTTAAATGTATGGTGTGGGTGTGAGCCATGATGGAGCTGTCTCTCCACGGGTCCCAGTCTTTTCCCCATCCTGGCATATTCCTTAAGCTTAGAGACATAAGTTTTGCACATGCAAATGTGTTCTCTCCCCCAAAGCACTGGGATTGGAGACCATTAGTAAAACTGACCAATTACAAACTAGACCTGTCAGTCACAAAGGAGGTCCTGCTCTGCCCTCCTGATCCTGCCATTTTCCCTAGAGACATAAGTTTCGATTTTACAAAGCTGCTCTCTCTTCCTGTGCCCCCTGGTAGTTTCTTTATATGGTATGCCTGTATTGCCAAGGCACTACAAGAGTCCCCACTTTGACTCATGCTGCTTTGTAAAGATCCCACTTTGCCTCAGACCAGCCCCAGATCCCTCCAAGAAAACTGGATTTCCCCCACATCTTCCATAAATACTTATTATAAAAAAATGAATACTCCACTCAAGCACTGTGCTCAAAGTTGCAGTGATATATCATTTGTTGAAGCAGCCATCTTTGGACACTCCATTTTGGAAAATTATTGCCTACTTGGACTTAAGTTCCTCTCAATTTTAGTAGAACTTACTTCTAGATTTGCACCCTCAAAAAAATCCAAAGAAACAATGCAACATGGCAGCAGTACCAATGCTTTACTGCACTTAAGCAATGCCCACAGCAATATACAAAGACAACAGTGGTTACAAAGTTTTTTAAATCTTGGTCATCTGGCACAGCAGACATTTATCATTACACCACAGGTCAGGTAATAAACCAGAGAGATGGGGAAATATTGGAATTGTGCACAGAAACCTGTACTTCCAAGTCTTTGCAGAAAGCCTTATGTGCAACAAGAGCACACACACAATCGCTCTATGGCATACACACCATTTGTCTGCCATTGGTTGGCCCACAGAGAACAGAGTTACACTGTCATCTCTCCCGCAGCACTGGAATCCACTGGAGGATTCCTCAAGGTTTGAGACATCCTTGCATTTTTTTTATGTCAACCTCTTCATGTCCTTGGTTCTCCTGCCAAAATACCCATACAGCTTCCTGTGAATGTTTGGGCTGTGTAATCCAGCATCATTTTAGCTCTATGATGCTGAACTGCAGCTTGGTAATTTCCTTGGGATCTCCTCTGTTAAGCAGTACCACAGACACAAATTTAAGCTGAGTGCCTACTGATGGCTAGTCTTCATTACTACCACAAACTTTTATGACTATCAAAAATTTTCAGGCTGCAGTTAAAACCAAGAGACACCGAAGGCTATTTAATTCCCAATCTGGCACCTCCACCACCTAACCATCACCACAGGAGAAATCCAAACTATTATTTTGCATATATGGTTTGCCTCAGTAAATGTGAGGGATTCAGTGGGCACATCTGGACACAACACTAAGCTATAAATTGAGGATGGGGAACCTGTGGCCTTTCAGATGTTGCTGGACTTCAACTCCCATCAGCCCCAGCCAACATGGCAATGGTCAGGGATGGTGGGAGTTGTAGTCCAGCAATAACTGGAGGGCCTACCACCCCTGCTTAAACCAGTGCTTGTGTTTGTTTTGCTCCAAACGCATCATGATCTAAAGTCAAGGTTTGCTCTTGGCTTTTCACTCATAGTTTGTTTGTGACAAATAAGCCACAAGTGCTATTTTCGATGCAATGTTAAGCCAGCGACTCTGTGGTTTGTTTCCCCACCAGAAGAAGGAAGGAGCAAAACAGCTCAAGTTACACGTGCAAATACAGCTTGGGCACAGACTACTTTGCTTAACCATAGTTTATGAACATAAGAAAAGGCCCACGGGATCAAATCAAGAGCCTATCTAGTCCAGCATTCTGCTCTTCCTGTAGCCAGCAAGATGCCTATGGGAAGCCCATAGACAGGACATGAGTGCAGCAGCACTTTCCCAGCATATTGGTTTATGACTTATAACTGCAAACACATGTGGAGAATGTGATCTAATTAGGAAATGGCTTTCTGTAGGGTATAGGAAGAGCTACCATTGCTCTAACAAGCATCTTTTTAAAGAAAAAATGGCTATTTGAAGATTTTTCCTGCAGCCTTATTCAAATTAAGAAATCAGTTTTGATTTCATTTTGAAATGAATCATATTATGCCCAAAATAAGATAAATTTTCCATCTAATCCAGCATCCCACTTTCACAGAAGTCAACCAATTGTCTCTTCAGAAACCCAAAGAATAATAGCCCTCTCCTGCTACTATTTCCCAGCAAGTGTATTCAGAGAAATGTAGTTTAAAAATACTGTTCAGTCACAATTTTTTTAAACAAAATGGTTCACAAACAATAACCAAAATCTAAAACCTACAATAAGGAGTTCTCAAAATTGATGGAATTTAACACGGAACTGAAGTTTCCAGCTTTATCCCCAAATGGAATAGAATTCATCCAAAAGCACAGCAAGGACTTTCTTCTGATACCAGTTCCAAAAGCTGGAAAACATCTCACAGACAAGGATTTTCTCTTTAGAAGTTTTGGTAGTGGGAGAGCACAATGTGCCTCACTATTTGGTTCTGCTAGTGCTGTGGACAGCAACTAGTTTCATGGTACAGCCACTTTCAACAAGTGAATTGAGGGTGGTGCACTAAGGTCTACCCTTCACCTCTCAGTACAGGCCCTTTCTAGGTACGTACGTATGTGTGTACTTATTTATTTATTATTAAGATTATATCCCATTCTTTCTCCCAGAAGGAGCCCGTAGCAGCAAACAAGAACACTTGCTTGAACTAAAACACTTTAAAACATCTTAAGAACAAAAGGCTTTACAACATATTAAAGCAAAACATCTTCAAAAATATTTTTAAAGAACTTTTAAAACATCTTGAAAAGAAATTCCAACAGACTGGGATATGGTCTTTACTTAAAAGGCTTGTTGAAAGAGGAAGGTCTTCAGCAGGTGCTGAAAAGATAACAGAGACGGTGCCTGTCTAATATTAAAGGGGAGGGAATTCCAAAGTGTTGGTGCCACAACTTACTTATATGCATATGAAGTCCCACTGCTACACCTACCACTCACTGTCTCTCGTGCTTTGGGGTTGGTCACTGGGGGTAGGTGGAATGCTGACCGTAGACCCCGAGCCTTCCAGGTGCTGATCCCTAAAAGCTAGTATTTTACCTCTACTAAAGTAAGACACAATAATAGATTCCTCCATGTCAGCCTATTCCTCTGGAACGGGGAGGAGAAGCTTGAACTGTTCAGATCTATATATATATACACACACACACATGATTGCTGTATCCCAGAGGGATTTCTAAACAGTTTGGGTGGATGCCTCATATCGCTGATAAGAAATCCTTCTCCAGTGTGGCTGTGAGGAAGACTTTTCCCCCACTCTGCATCTACATGCAGCCTTTTAATGTGCACATCTGGGAGTGTAAGGGTGCTAGGACTTCCCTCTTATTAATATCCATGTGTGGGCTTTCTTTTTCTTGCAAAGTAATGAGGAACATAGTCATTCTCCCCTTAGAGTTCATTAGATAGATAGATGATTATGTGCTTTCCTAAAGAACATATGCGGGGGGGGGGAGGGAGAAGAGACAGAAGAATCTTCCATGTATCTACATGAAGCATCATTTGTAAGGGAGAGGAAGGATCAGATTTTTCTGCTCTTTCGGAGGAATCCTCCCTTTCAGTATATGTGCTTGGATAGAAAGCAGTAATTTAAGAGGTCATTCCTCTTAGCATTTACAATAGAGGGGAAAGGCTGTTTGCCTTCAGCTTCAAAAGGATATGGCTGGGTTTTCCTTTTTTGCATCGGCTGATTTGAGAGGCAGTCAGGCAAAACTGTGGGAGGATATTTTCCCCCTTTAGCACTTGTGCAAAGGAGATCAATAGCCAGAAGCTGTCTCCTCCTACCTGACTTGCCCGTCAGCAGCCTGTCAGTCTCCCTTTCCCTCCCACCTCTGCTATCGCCTGTCATATGGGTTCCTCACTCACTCACCGCCTGTGATCTGAGCCGGGCCAAAGCACAGAGCCAGCTGGAACCACAACACCACCAGGGAGAGTCTTGACTGGGAACGCTGAAGTAGTGGTGGCTGCTGCTGCTGCTGCTGCTGCCGCCGTTTCTCCAGGAACAGATCCCCGCTGTTCGGGTTCATTCCATGATACATCTTTCATCCGCAAAGGGCATCTGGATTGCAACGGTCTGCAAAAGAACAGGCAGCCTGCTTTAACAGCACGCAGTTTCCTCCATACACCTTCCTGCTCCTCCCTCCCTTTAAGAGATAGCACACAATCAGATCTAGATAGGGGCAAGCAGCACTTTCTGGCCATCTGCATGCAAATAAAACCTATCCCACACTGCCCCCGGTTGCCTATTCCTCAGTTTTGCGTCCCCTAGCGACAGGATGAGAATAGTGGGGTCTGTGTTTTTTTTTAAATACATATATGCATAACCGGCCTGTCCTCCCAGGCTTGCCTGTTTTCTGATCCCCAGATGGACAACCGACCCTCCTCCCCCCAAAAACCAAAGCCTTTCCCACCTCAGAGAAGCCCTGCGCTAATGGGAACTCTTTCCCCTCCCCCTCCGATCCCGTCTCTGGCGCTCTAGCCGACGAGTTCTGGGGCACCAAGGCTCCCAGTTTCCTTCTTTCTCCATGATAAAGTCCCACTCAGGGTCTTCTCTGACTGACACTCCCCACCTCCGCCGTCCCTCTGGAGCCCTCGGTCACTTGGGAGGTGTGTGTGTATGAATATTTCACACTGTTTCAGAGATATTTGCTTTGGGGGGCCCAAAAGGGGGGGGAGAAAACTATGAAGTTCTTTCCCCTCCGGTCTCTCCTTCCCGCGCCGCAGCCCTCCCTAAACCCTCGCGTTTGTTCGGCTTTCCCGCCTCCTCCCATTTCCCCGTGAGCTGCGCACTGTGCCCTTACCTGAAAGCTGCCAGCCTGCATGGGGAGCCTCTTTCCTTCCTTTTCCCTAGCCGAGCTCTCCGCTGGGCAAGCTACCCGCCGCTGCCGCTGCTGCCGCTGCTGCCACCGCCGCCGTGCTCCCCTCAGCTACCAGCGGAGGAGGACTGAGAGACACATACAGTGCGCGCCGTTGCTCGCGCTCATCCTACCTGTCTGCTGGGCGGGAGGATGGGAGGAGGAGGGGGGGGGAGTAACAGAGAGATTGAAGGAGGAAAGAGCAGAACATCCGCGAGGCTCCGGCGCCGGCTGCTGCAGCTGCCGGCGTTGCCAATGAGAAGGCTGAGCGTGTGCACCTGCTTAGTGCACGAGTCTCCCGCCACGTCGTTCCCGGGAGGGAGCCCCTCCGGCTTGCGTGTAGAGCCAGCAGCCCTCGCTGCGTTTTCCCTATGACGAACGATGGGCGGCAGGAGCGAGAGCAGAGGCGGCAGCAGCTGGAAAAGCCATCCTCCCTGCCACGGTAGCTCCTGGTAGAAAAGGGGATGTCACAAAAGCCTTCTCTGGGACTGCTGCAAGAGCGGCAAGCGAGGAGGAGGAGGAGGTGCCTTGACTCCCCGCCCCCCGTCCCCTTGAAGGGAGGAAAACATGAACTTTGGAAAAGGAGCGTAATTTGGGCAAATGTCACGGTTGTCGTGATCGCTGCTGCTGCTGTTGATTATGATGATCACAATAACGGTACTGAGCCAATTCGAATTTGGTCTCTTTTTGGAAGTGGCGGCCATTTTCCAAAACTGCCACTCAGGAGATGGAGAGGGAAATCGAAGAAGGTGTTTGGCATTTAACAACTTGCTTTAAAATTGTAAACCGGTTGCAATTTAACCTCCATTTTCAATATACAGGAACAGGCCACTAGGAGCGCTGTTTGCAACCCTTCCCCAACATCTAGGCTTCCACATACTGTTGGAAGTCCAAAGCTTTCGGGCTGTCCTTGTGCACGCACATTTTGGGGGGGAAAATCGGTTAAACGTAATAAAATACTGGCATGGCTGAGTGGGGGAAAAGTGCAACTTCATAAGCAAAACTGATTTCCAGTGTTCAATTGGCATGGGGGGGGGGTTAATGAAATCCACAAGTCCACCTCCTGACTTCCTCAAGTTTTAGCCTAATCATGGTCTTTGTAGAGCTAAGCAGGGCCAGAGCACCTATCTAATTTAGGGACTGAACACACCATTTCTGTGATCTGGCAGGTGGAGGATAATATGTGACAAATAAGAGTTTACGGGAATTTGGCTGAAATGTAGTGTTTTGGCTCCTGAGAACTATTGTTATGCCACTACTCACTGACAGCAGCTTTGACATTTATTGCATATTAATCATACACACCTCCTCTAGGAAAAACAGAAGGGAGTAGAAAAAGAGGAAGGCCAAACAAGGGATGGATTGACTCCATAAAAAAAGCCACAGACCTGAACTTACAAGATCTGAACAGGGTGGTTCATGACATGCTATTGGAGGCCACTGGTTCATTGGGTCGCCATAAGCAAAAATCGACTTCAAGGCACATAATAACAAGCATACACAATTCATTCTGGAGGTCTTGGTTTCCAGTGTATGTTTGTTAAGTTTTTTAATTTCTTTACAATTTGAAGTTTGTAATTAAAATGTGTGGCTTTGATGAGTAAGTAAATGTCATTCACAAATCAAGGTGGCATCTGTAGAAATGAAAATCAAGCTTGTTGATCATGTAACAGATTAGCCATACAGACAATAGCATTCCAGTTATGTGGACTGAATGGGTGAGTTGTTAAAAAATACAACAAAACTTCAAAGCTCAGTACAATCAAAATGCAATTATGTGGCTGAGGGTTCCAGGCAGGAGTCTTCCCAGTCCCTCTCTAGAGATGACAGGGACTGAACCTGGGACCTGCTGATCTACAAGCTGTGACACATCTTCTGTTTTTAAGTTCCCTCTTCCTTCAATAAATTGTACAGAGCTTGTCTCAAATAGCTAGGTGTCAACAACATTAGCAAATTATATTTAATTACCTAACATTGTTGGCACCCAAATATTTGAGATTGCAGTCATTGCCAGTCTCAGGACCAGATCTCAAGGATGAGATATTCTCTTGGAGTTTGAAAATGTTTTAAGAGAATCGGGAAAGTATACACGTGCAACATGATCAAAGCTCCTTTTATTTGTTTCCAAACTATAAAACAAGTTCCATGCCACATTCTCTCAAAGTCCTCATAAGTATGATTTTTGCAACGCACACACACAGTACAAGATACCGCTTGATATCATTTAACACTCACCTTTTCACAACTTCTATTATTCTACTGTGCGAAGGTGAAAAAGTATGACAATGTAGTAGCCAAGGTTGTTCGTTGCAGTAGAACTCAAGTGGCTCTAGAGGGACAGTGTATCTGGCCATGAAAAAGCACATCAAATGCAGAAAACATGAACTGATAATATATCACCTTGTATATTTTCTGTGAGCGCTTGCTCACAATATCAACAGATGATGTTAATGCCATTTGTGAACACAGCCAACACAAAATGCAGTTTATCCCACACGTCCAAGAATGTGTGTAGTTTATCCCACATGTTCTCACAACTTTGGCAGAAAACATTGACCACAACTGCCAAAGACTCTTTCCATGGAATGGGCATTTCATTTGTGCAGCATCCAAACTAAATTGTCCAACTTAGATCAATATGCTCCCATAACAGATCATTCATCCACAACAAGTCTGCCAAGCTGCAAAAGGATAATACAATTACCACTACCAGCACCAGCTGTATGTCTCAAGTTGATGGTGTCAAAAGTTCCTGATATGTCAGCTGATATTCAGTTACATCCTGATGCAAACGCTTCAGCCATTGTGAAAAAGGAATAGGGCAGCTAGGGGTAGCTAAACTGTGGCCCTCCAGAAGCTACAACTCCCATCATCCCTGATCATTTGCTATGCTGGCTGGGGTTGATGGAAGTTGTAGGACAACAACATCTGGAAGGGTCACTGGCTAGACACCCCTGCAGTACACCAGGAGTGGGATTTTTACCTTGAGGGCCACATTCCCTTCAGGACAGTCTTCTGGGGGCCACATGACAGTGGTGAATAAGGACAGAAGCAAAAAGTGGGTAGAGCAACAAATATATTTTTTACCTTTGCACAGTAGGCTTGTTTATACACACACTCTCACATCCCTCTGTCCTCTATTTAGGCAAGCAAGAAGAATTATCAGAGTTCAAAACAAGCAAAAACATTCAAGGAGGGTGTGAAGCAAGGCTGCTAAGGGGTGTGGCCTGGGGAGAGCTCCACTGGCCAGACAGAGTGGCCATTCGCTCCTTGGGACTGAGATTCCTCACCCCTGTGCTACACTATTACAAGAATAATCAAGTGGTTTGGACCTAAATGTGTGAACATGCTTGCGTTTCCTGTTCATAGTTGCACAGAGAAACACAGTGGCCTTAAGATGACCAAAGAAAGCTGCTCTTTTAAATATTGCAGAAGTAGCAGGGGAGCCATTTTTCCTTGGTTTCATCCTAAAGCCCACTTTCATTTTAATCCAATCTAGCTAGATGACAGCTGCATGGTAAGTTCCAATACAATTGCTCTTGCTTTGTGGTGCTTGGGATGCTTCGATATTGAAATGGTGGGTGGCTAAAAACACTAGGGTAGGTGTTTCTGTAGGATCCTCCTACAGATCTTGTTTCTTGAGCTTGTAAGCCAGAAGTATAGTAAAACCCAATCGCTTTGGGTCACATTTTGTGAAAAAAGCAACTAATAAATATAATTACTATCTATTTTAGTGGGATCGAATGCACTTAACCCTGCACAGGACTAGGCTAGATCTTTTCTTCAGTCACTAGCTCCTAATTATCACTGGAACATAAACAATAGACATGCATTTCTTGCAAGCATTTTAATTTTATATATTTAAGCCTCTTCCACATGAGGATTTTTTCCTGGGGAATCTATTAGGCTAGCTTGGTCAATTTCCCGTTCTGCCAGGACAATGACAGCTTTAGCTTTCTTTTGTCAAGTTGCTTTCATCTGAGTGCTACAAGTTGATCAATTTGGAATCCTCAATATTCTTGGGGGAAGGGGAGGTTGGCTCCGAAACTTTTGTATGGGGTGAGAAACTCCAGTCCTAGTCTCTTCCTGCACCCCTCTGACTCTTTCACCTCTTTTTGCTCACTCTGGAGCTACAACCTCAAAACTGGACTCTACTTGGAGACTTCTATCAAAGATGTATTGAGTGGGGGATCATGCATGCCTGATCCAAGCTGCAGGTTGTCTTTGAAGAAAAATTTTCTTTATTTGTTCCATTTGTACCCTCTCATGTCTCCAAGTTGCTCAAAGCAGTGTTTCAGCTTCATAGCAGCCCTGGGGGTATCCAGGCAGCCTTTGTTTTATTTTAAACCACTTTACAGAGGGGGCAACTGAAAGCAGAGAAGTGGCAAGAGAGGAGTGGGACTGGACAGATTTCCATTCCCAAACACACTTCTTTTTTTGCTTCAAATTGACCCCTCCCTGAACTGGGTTTCAAATATGCATATTCTTAACAGTAGCGTGGGTTGTTATTTTTAATGGTCAGTTGTGTTACGGCACTTGCTATGATCAGATTCATTCAAGTGAATTAAGATAATAGACTGAAACGAAATCCAGACAAGACTGAGCATGAGTAGAGATTAACCACCTTCCCTGACTCCAACTCCCATCAACCCAAGGTGGCATAGCCAATGGTCAAGGATTATAGGAGTTGGAGTCCAACAACATCTTGAGGGCACTAGTTTGAGGAAGTCTGGATTAAGTGGATTTTGCCACACCTAACAGAAAGGGTAACAGCAGCAGCACCAGTGCCAGCAAATACAACAAGCTTCATCAAGGAAAAGCAAGCTCAATCATCACACAAGAAAGCCAGGTCTAATGAAAGGATAGGAGATGGCTGCACCCAGCTGACACAGCATACAAACATACTGAATGAAAATAAGAGTCACAACCTTGGGTCCATCCACTGTTGGCCCTGCCCCTGCCCACTGCTTAAGACCCAGGGGAAGGGGGAGGTTTCCTAATCCTCGAGGACTAAGCCACAACATTGATCATTGCAGGGGCTTGTGAATATATGCATTTTCCTCTGATAGACAGGATCTTAGTGCCTCATCTGATCAGGTTTGCACTCTGGGAATGTGCCTGAATAAGTATAAACAGTGTTGCAGCAATTCCACTGGCTACCTCTTAGCTTCTTCCCAGATTTCTAGGTTCTGGTGCCGACCTATAATCTCTTCACAAGGTATACCCAGCCTATTTCAATGACTCTTGTAATACAAAACCACTCTTGACAGGGGAGGCCCTACTTAGAGTTCCTTCTGTTAAGGTTTGTTATTGTTGGTTTTTTTAAAGAAGAATCAATGTAGCAAAGAGCTACCATGATGCCTGGTCCCAGTGGCCCCAAGGTCATGGAATATATATTTGTTTATTTATTTTCAAAAGTATACCCCACTTTTCACATGTGTCTCAAAGTGGCTTAGAAAGAAAGAAAAAACAATGTACAAAACATAAGAAAATATACTGCCCACTAGCACTCTTCTCTGAAGATTTTAAGGGAGAAATGCAAAGCTTTTTTGTTTGCACGGGCATTTGATGATTGATTAATTTTATTATATGGATTTATACCCCACCTTTCAATGAATTCCCAGGGGAGCATACAAAATGTTATATATAGATATAGATATAGATAGATAGTGTTGGGTATGGAAATATTACTGACTTGATATAAAGTAGATATCGGTTTATTTCCCGATGACCTGACCCTAGACATTCCAGTGGCTACGTGAATAAAAGCCTGTTTGAACTGGAAATGTTCTTCCCTCCCATTTCCTTGTGCATATCTATACTCAATGTCCTATATGATGTTGCCAACTGTATCACAAAAGAATGCCTATGCTTCATTTACATGGTTGTAGACCTTGACACGCATACTCTTACAAATGTAGAAAATGTAACCTGAGTGTATTCTTAGTTTAATGATCCTACTTGTAACCGAACCTCCCCTGCTCCTATCTATCCTTTGTTCCTCTGACTCTGAGTGCTTATCTCAAGGTCGTATAAACTATGCAAGCCTATGTCTGAAAGAAGGCAAGATGTTCCTGGCTTTTGTTATCCTAAGCACCCCTTTTTCCATATCTAAGATGTTACTATGTCTAGCAATGTTTTTCTATTCTTTATGACGTCTGCTCCCCATTTTGTAACCATTGGAGAAACTATATAAATCTTGTGTGTATCAATAAACGGGGTTCCCACTTCTGAAAGGCAATTCGCTCGCAGGTCTTGGGACCCCTTTGCAAAGGTAATATTGTGTGTTATTTCCTGGCCTCTGGCAATAGGTTCTTGCTCTCAACTCCGCACCTTCCCGGGTGTTTGTGAGCTGAGTAGACAGTGACAGCTTGCGTGCTGGGTTTGGACCTAACAATAGTATTTTATATATTTTATTTTAATGTTTTTGTGATTTTATTATTTACAATTTTATTATGTACATGTTTGATTTTATTTTTGTAAGCCGCCCTGAGTGCCCTATTATAGGGTAGAAGGGCGGGATAGAAATATTTTAAGTAAATAAATAATAAAAATGACATCATTTTTAAAAAGCAGAACAAAAGCCATTGACAGAACCAAAACAGAAAAACAGAGATAAGGCAGATTTAATAGCCTTGGAAAATAAAGAGGTGTTTGCCTAGCACCAAAATAACATGAAAATAGGCGCCAGGAGAACCTCCCTGGGGAGAGCATTTCACAGTCAGGTAGTCACCAGTGACAAAGCCCTTTCCCTAGTAGCTACCCACTGATCCTCGGATGTGGTAGCCTCTGGAGATGTGTCTCTGTGGAAAATCTCAGTGTATGGCAGGCACATTGGGAGACAAGTGGCCCTTCATGTACCCTGCTACCAAACCAGTGGGCTTGGTAGAGGGTCATCTGCATGCAAAATACTGCTACAAAAAAATTCAATCTGCACATGAGTGCCTCTACATGTGGCACTGGTAAGCAGTGTGAAAATTGATCCATAGTTATAATGAATCATATTTTATGTATGGTGCAGCCCCCACGGAGCAAGACAACAGAGAGGTAATATCAGAAGATGGCATCAAGCAATTGTATGTATATCAAATATTTTGGGGTGCAGAGAAATGCCAGTCTTTCAGTCTAGAACAGTTTAGATACAATTGAGTGCCTGGTTTTTATATCTTATAAGTGAGCTAGTGTTAATTGTTAGGGCAGTGCACAAGGGCAACTTTTTGTATTTGGATCTCTAATGACAACTTCTTGTATATTCAGGGACCCAGTTCAAATTCAGGAATTAGGAATCCAGCCCTTTGTACTGATGCCTTTATCAGCCATCCCTGATTTGTTCTCAATGCCTTTCAGGAGCTTCTGCCACCACCATGTTTGAAACTGAACTATGCAGGTGCAGAGAGCTTCCCCACATTTTGTTTACTTGCAGAAGCAAATGAGTGCACAGTATTAACAAAGGTGATAGCAATATACAGCACTGATCTCAGAATCTGGAAACCATGTTGAGAACTGAAATGTGGAATAGACATTTTCTAAATAAAATAAAATGGACTCTAGAGATGGCAAAGAAGTACAGAAGGCAATTCAGGAGGGAGCAGCAGTGAACCTCTGGATTTGTTTTGGTAGCAGATTTTGGTGCTTGGATCCGAGACACAACATGAAAATAGCACTATTTCATCATGTCATACCAAATAAGGAGCAAAGGTCAACTACACCCTTCACCTGAATTTCCATGGGCATTAAATCTTTATTTCTTTATCTTTCATCATTTATTCGACCATGAGGTCAGGATAAAACATAATAAAACAAATCATTTAATACATGGTAGATTAATAAAAATAATATTTTTAACGTGGTTACTAAGTTAAACTTTAAAATAGATATAAAAATTCAAAGTTAAAATTTTTGAAAGGATCATTGCAACTTGGGCACATATTTTTAGTACATAGTACCATTCATTTCGTAGACTAAGATGGCATCAATTATATAATTTAAATTTTTAAGTTACATTTCAGATAAGAGAACTTTTTAAAATGTTACTCCTTCTATGTTGAGCAGCCACACTGAATTTTGCTACTTGTGTGGTTGTTTTCGCAGATGTATCACCTAGAAGATATTCCATCCAAAAATGTTCGGGTTTATGTGGAAAGGGAGTCAATAGAGGAATAATTAGTTGTTGCCTTGGGGACTTGTAGAGAGGACAATACAGCAGTACATGTGCATTATTCTCGATTTCCTCTCCTCCACATAGACACACATGATCTTTATAGGGTGTTTTGGTAAATCTGCCTTCCATAACAGCAGAAGGAAGAACGTCCAATCGAATTTGTGCAAAGGCTTTACGCTGTTTCGGAATTCCTAAATTCAATAGATATGTCATCGGAATAAAGAATTTAGAGTTGTGCCTTTGATTTTTGATTGTCGATAGCTGCTGTTGGTGGTCTATGTCTTTCAGGCGTTGGCGTATGTTCGCTAAAGCTGCTTCAGGTCCTATCGTAGTGATAAATTGAGGAGAAAGGCCTATCTCTGAGAGTTTATCTGTCACTAATTCAGCCCAATCTGAATGAAAATTGTCGTTTAAGATGTCCGGGGCCAGGCCAATGGGATTGTAAGTAAGTTTTAGCCAGGTATTGATTCTTAAGAGCCAAATCTTAGTTTCAATTGATTGGACTCCTGCTTCCAATCTAAGAATATTATTAGATATGCATGTTGGAATTGCCATAATGGCTCTTAGAAAAATGGTTTGAACTGCTTCAAACTTGGCAAATTTTAAATTCTTATTTGCTTGAGCGCCAAAAGTTAGCTGCGGGATTATTTTGGCATTAAAGATTTTAATAACTGGAAGAAAAGCTTGCCCTCCTTTGGAATAATAGAATGATAATAGCATTTTCGTTGTTCTCCGTGCGTTGAGAATCATCAATTTATTGTGTAGGTGGTGACTACCTGAGGCTTGAAATACATATCCCAGATATTTTAGTGACTTAACTTGCTCTATTTTATGTCTATGTAATTGCCAATGATGTTTGGTTTTATTACGGGAGAAAACTATTACGTTGGTTTTCTGATAGTTTATTGTCAGTAATTCCATGGAACAAAAAGTTGCAAGTTTAGCTAAAAGGCATTTCAAGTCAATAGGAGTTCTAGATAACAAGGCTATATCATCAGCATATAGTAAAATGTTTCTCGGTTTCTTATCTAAAATAGGAGGGTGAGCGGAAACTGGAGCTAAATTTTGCACTAAGTCGTTGATATAAATGTTAAATAGTATAGGGGCGAGTATGCATCCTTGTTTGACTCCTCTTGTTGTTAAGACTGGGTTGGACAAATGGCCTTTTGTGTTGCATCTTATTTGTAACAAGGTGTTATTGTATAGACCTTGTATTAAGGCTATAAGACACCTATCCACACCTAGGTTATTAAGCTTCGACCAGAGACGGGGGCGAGATATAGAGTCAAACGCAGCTTGTAAATCTATAAAAGCCGTGTAAAAAGTTCCTCCTTTTCTGCCCGCATATTTGTCAATTAGATGGTGGAGGACTAATATATGATTGAATATCGATCTATTTGGTCGGAAGCCCGCTTGCTCGATCGCTAGTATGTTATTTTGATCAAGCCAATCAGTTAATTTTATATGAAGATGGGCTGCGTAAAGTTTACTGATTATATTTATTAGGCTGATCGGTCTATAATTCATAGGATCGTTAGCGGGACCTTTTTTATAAATAGGGACAATTGTAGCCATTCCCCAATTTTTTGGAATTTCTAGAGATGAGTCAATGTGTGTGAAGAGTGAGGCGAGAACAGGAGCCCACCAGTTGGCATTGGCTTTAAAGACTTCTGGGGGGATATTATCCGGTCCCGGAGCTTTGTTGGGTTTCAATTTGGAAATTAAATACATAATTTCCTGTTTGTTAACTGGAGGCCAGTCTTGGAAACTCTCTTTTAAAGGATATAGATCTACAGTTGGGCCATTTTGATAAAAAAAAAGATTCGCAAAATATTTTTCCCATACATGGGCTGGGACGTTTGCAGCATTTTGAAATTGTGTTTTTGGCCAGTGGTATGTTACCAAGCACCAAAAGGTATTTGAGTTTTTTAATTTTGCAGCATTGAGTAGTTTTTGCCAGGTGAGATTTCTTTCATGCTGTTTTTTGTTTTTTATTAGCAACTTATATTTTTTCTTTGCTTCACAGTATTTTTGTAGATCATCTGATGACCCCGTGGTAATGGCTCTATGATAAGTATCCTTCATATGTTTTTTGGTCTCAACACATTCATTATCAAACCATGTCTTAGATTTAATGTGATGAGGAATGGTGCCTGAGCGTGTGTTTTTTGCAATGATCGCTTGTAAGCCTAACATAAGTTGTTGAAATGTAGAAATCAAATCAGTGTCAGAGGAAGGTTCTAATAGTTCCTCTTTAATTTTCATAATAGGCGAGGAGTTCAGCAAATTATTGATCTCGGCATCAAGTTTAGGGATCCATTTGACTTTGGATGGGCCTATTTCTATTTCGTTATTGATAAACGTTCTACCTGGTAGATGAATGAGCGATGGGTTAAAATTAAATTCGATAGTAAGTGGCAGGTGGTCACTTTCCGACCAATTTGTAATATAAAATTTATTTGTTAAAAAAAAGAGTTCACTTGGAATAAAAACTAAATCAATGAGAGATGACCCGTTGGTTGAGTGGTATGTAAGCTCACCGTTGTTATCACCTGGAGTTCGACCATTTAATAAAATGAGGTTTGCCTTAGAGCACATCTTCATTAACAATAGACCCGCGTAGTTTATGCCGCTATCTTTAGAATATCGAGGAGGTATGTTTGCAATCTCCACTGGTAGAAGAGGTCGTTGATGATATTTTCAATATAGTGCTGTATCTGATACACCGATCCTAGCATTGAAATCGCCAAGTAAAATCAATTTTTTATCTGGGTTTTCATACATCAGCTTTGTAATAAAAGCCTCAAGTAAAGAGATATTTTTGATGGTTATTTTGTTGCTTCGTGCCGGGGGTAGGTATACGTTGACAATTATTATTGTAAATTGGGTGAAGTTCAGAGTAAGGGCAATAGCCAAGTCTTGTGATTTCTCGAAGGATGTGATTTTGGCCTTTAGCGAGGTTGAGATGAATATGCAAACTCCACCTTTTGGGCAACCTCTCCTTACACTAGGTGTTGCTTGAAGGTGAAAAGCTAAGTAGCCAACAAGAGTTGGTTCATTTAAGGACCAAGTTTCTTGAAGGGATATTATGTCATAGGCATTCAAGAATTCTTTTGTCTCCTGACTGTTAGATTTACTGTTCCATCCGGCAATGTTCCATGATAATATATTTAGACTGTCCCTATTTGAGTTTGTTTGCAGTCAATGTGCTGGGTAGTACATATTTGTGCAGCGTTGATAAGGCGCTTCTCTGCTTTCACTTTCCCTAGATATATGGCGTTTGAGATTCACATTGTCATCTGCGAGAGCAATAGGAGAAGTAGAAGCAATGCTTGTTAAAAGTGTATTTAAAGGCCTGGTGGAGAGCGATTGAATTGTAGAGGACTCATGTGGGAGTTCTATGTTGTCCCAAGAATTAGGCATATTTGATGTTTCGTGCAAATCCGGTAAATTGGGTGTTTTCCTTGCACTTTCCAAGGTCTGAAGTAGATTTTTTAATCTGCCAATAGTCTCCAATTGTTGTTCTGAATTAAAGTTAGGGTATAGGTCCAGGAGCAGGAGTTCTTCAGGTAATACATTCTGCATCTCGATTTTATTGTGGATATTTGTCAATTCTTCATTGGTACTTTTTGTCTTTAGTTGTTGCTCGTTTGGGACTATAGCAGAGTTGTTGTTTTCCTTCAATTGACTTTTGGTCTCCTTTATTGATTTTTGATGTATGTGTTGCTTTCGGTGTAATATAAATATAAAGAATCCTAAATTTACCAGGAAGTCATATATGAACTTTGGGAATTTATATAAGATCCTAGATCCCCCGTGCTGTGTCACAAAAACAAAAACAAAGAAAAAGAAAAAGAAAAGGAGAGCCAAAAAAAAAAAAGGAGCATAAGAACTTACAACCATCTGAGTCCCCTCAGAAGGACGACACTATCATATCAGTGCAACATATATTCCAAGAGACGTCAACACCTCAAATGACAGAAAAGCCAACGTATATTGTGACTAACCAGCCCCAACCGAAAGACAGAAGTGACAATGAGGCGACAGTTTCGCATTCAAAAAGACACCACTGGGAACTGACTTTGAATCAAAGAAAACTGGTATTTCTAAACTTTCCCAAACCTAGGGGCTGGCTTACTCAAAAGGATCGAAAACATCATTTATGGGAAATACTGGAGAGAACAGTCCCTGGACTTATTAGCAAAAGTTCAATAATAGAGGTGCAATATATCTTTTATGATTACATCACGGCTAGAGCAATGGTTACATTCCAGGATAGTAGAACTACAAATTTGATATATAAAAATAAAGCTAAACTGGCAGCTCAGCAACTAGGGGTAACAAGATTCTTTGAAAACTGTGCCCCACCGCAAAGCCTCTTGAATTATCATCCATTACATTAAATCAATCTTTCTAATGTTTCTCAAACAGTATTCCTTTTAAAAGAAGTGTCATAAAAAATAAAGAATTCACAAGTTTCCTGGACTTTCCAGTATAAAAGTCAATTCCAATCCTAGCTGAAATGTTCCATATTACTGCCAAGAAGTGTCTCTTGCTATGCTGTTAATTATTCCTTTTTATTAAAGGCCCTTTCTTCCCCTTTGCAATTAGTGGTCAGGACTGAAATATTTATATTGCACTGAAAATGGAATATTATTTTAAATGAAAGAATTCAGTCCCAGGAGAAGGAAACAAAATTAAGTCAATTTTTCTTTTCCCTTTTATATGTCTCTGCATAAGACTGTGTGTGTTTGGAACACAAAGCAAATTGTTTTCTTGGAGGAGATGGGCCTAAGACTAGGGCTGTGACAACTTGTTCAAACCGTATAATTGGCAAATTGTGGAATATGAAACAACAAACTTTGGGATGTATTTTTGGTCAATGCTGTAGATTTTTACTCTTCCTTCCATAAAGCTGCCACATATTTGATTTTAATATCTAAAAATTTTCATTTCTCAAAGCTGCTTTTTCCAACAATTGGTTTGCTATCACCAAAGCTTTAATGTCCCAAATGCTATATTTCTAGAAACTTAAATCTCAAACAAAATACCATGATTGAGATATTTGGATGATAGGTGGCAAGATCTAGACCATCATCCAACACCCAGAACCTCAGCTCAGCATAGCCAAAGACCGAGGATTATGGGAAAAGTAGTCCAACATCTGAAGGAAACCTCATTAGCTACCCCTGATCTATACTACAAATTTTTAAAATGAAAAGATAGGCCCAGAATCTAGACTGTAGAAAATATAGGCCTAGAATCTAGACTGTATTGAAGGTCTTCGCCATGATCTAGATCAACCTTCTCCAACCTGGTTACTGTTCAGATATTTTCAAATACAACTCCTATCAGCTGTTTTAAGACTGTAGTCAAACACTGGAGGACTTCAGGTTGGGGAAGGCTGAAGTAGTCTACAGAGTTTAGATCATGGTGGAGTCCTTCAGTAAAAGAAGAATTATCAGTCTTCAAAAGCTATATAAATTCTCATGTAGATGAATCTATCTTCTGCAGTCTGATTTATCTGAGAAACTAAAGTACTTCAGTACAAACTTCTCAGGCAGAATGGCAACATTGGTAATTATTGTACCACACTTCATTTTAATTTACTGTATCTTATACTGTCTGCACACAGAGTACCCATGAATGCAAATCAAAGGAATAACTTCATTAAATCATTTTTTTCTTTTTTAACAACCACTGAACCTCCATAATTAAATCCTTTCCACATCAGCTTGGCAGCAGTAAGACACACCAAAGAACTACCTTTATAACAAAAGGTGTGGTTTACAAAGTCGCAGATTAGCATTTGAAAAGATTTCAGAAAAAATAGCACACAATGGTGAGTGATGTAAATGTATTCACATGTATTATCTCTACCCCCCCCGCAATTCATATGAAAATATCTGATAATCTTTTTACCAGGACAATTCTTAAAGGTTTTATGTGCAATGCAGCACACACAATATTGTAATCCATGCTAACACAATTTAAACCCATTTATTTGCAAAATAAAATTTAAAAAACTGGTTTCACCTGAAAACCTGTATTTTAAGTGTGCTTCTAAAACTTTTGGATTAAAATTCCTTCCAGATTGAGAAGGATAGGAAGAGTTTTCCTCCAGATCCCTCTAGTACTGGCTGTATTAAGTTGAGCACCAAATCTTGAGAGGTTATTGGTCTCTAGGGTTGTGGGAAGTTCTTAACTGATTTCTGAAAACTAAAAAGACAATAGGCTAGACTGATTTCCCTCGAAAATGAATTCCACAGAAAGGATGCCACCATGACAAAGGCCCTGCTCCTTGCAGCCATCAATTTAGTTTGTTTCCAGATGACCTGTTTATTGAGCATAAATCCAGGTTTGTTTGAACAAAGTTTGTGAGGAAATTAGGCAATGTCAGCTCTGTATTGAGCATTCATTCTGATTTGTTTGCAGAGGTTATATCACTATTCTTTAACCTTGGTTCCCCAGATGTTGATGGACTACAACTCCCATCCACCCCAGCCAGCTTAGCCAATGGCCAAGGGATGATGGGAGTTTTAGTCCAACAACATCTGGGGAATCAAGGTTGAAGAACAGTGGGTTATATGATATTGAATCAAGCAGTTGTTATCCCATACATTCCAATGCATTTTGCTATCATATCCTTATCACAAAAAGTCAGGGGGAGGGGAGTGGATTTGTTGCACTAGAGTGCCAAGTCAACTTTAACTGCACAATCTGAATTTGCCAGTATGTGATTGAATTCACCTGAAAATAGCAACAATCTGGAAACGCACCTAATCTCAGGAAGCTGTACCACCCAGAGAAGGATTTCCTCAAATGAAGTAAGTATATGCGAAGGTCCATACAGGAGGCTGCAAGTGATACCAAGAAAAGAAAAATAAATATTTTGGTGTCTAAATTCATCCAGATCACATTTGTAACTGTATGCAAACAAAGGGACTCTATGATGCTTCAAAACCAGAGACTATTTTGGTATTAAGTGGTATGCAAATACATGAAATAAAATGAATGACTTAAATAGTGCCACATTTTAAGGCTGCAAAGCTGAACAATTCATGTTTGTTTGTTTTTAGCTAAATCACCTTCAGTAATCTGCAGATTAGATATCTGCAAACTATGCAAGAAATGTAAACTGCACTGCCAAACATGTACAGGGGCTGAGCTGACTTCCAACATAATTTTGCTTTGATTTAGCATGTTCAGTGATGGGAAAGTTTACCTTAATTGTCAGTCCTGTTAGAAGAAAGCAAAGGAAGCAGTTCTTAGAGCTGCAGAGATGAAGATCAGTTTTGAAACACATCAAAGTGTTCATAGATTGAATGAATACGCTCATATGTAGTCAAATTTTGTCAGAAGGAAATAAATAATCTGCTTTAAAGAGAAAGTGATTTTTTAGGAAGCAACAAACACAAAAGCTGCTTCTTGCCAATAATAGTTTGGTTTTGCCGGGTTCAACATGGCTGTATATTAGGGTTGCCAGGTTCAGGGCCTGAAACTGATCCTGTATCTTTAGGAGAAGAGAAAGTTAGCCAAGTGCAGGTGTTCTTCCAACACTGTAATGGGAAAAACCACAAGGTGGAATTGTCCCTTCCCCTTCACAACTTTTAAAGATACAGAAGACCTCTTGGAGGCCGGGCCTGGCAATGTCTTACTAACCTGTACCTGTTATTTCTTTGTAGGGAAAGCTGTTATTCTGTTATTTGTTTGCAGGTCTGGGACAGACCTTTTTCAGAGAAGGGGGTAGTGTTGTGAGTTGGGGGGGTGGAATTGATGATTCCTGTGGGTTCCCTTTCCAGCCTCTGATTTGGAATTCTGTGCCTTGGAATGAGGAACTCGCTCTGCTGGTCAGATGCGTCTCTTTTGTTAAGCTAAGTGGCCAGGTAGGATAATGGGTCTATCAGTTGCCCAGCAACTGGTGGATGGGCCTGGAAGACCTTTTTGTCATTGAAACTCTTCAGGAGAGCCTTCCCCTCCCCCTCCTGGCTGCTAGGAGAGGCTTTTTGAGTCATGTTTTTGAGTTGTGAGGAAGAATTTCTGGGAACTGGAGGCAGGCAGAGAGACTGGATCTCTACACCATGGCATTTGGGGTGCCTCCTGTAACACTAATGGGAAAGCTGGATATTGGACTGTGGATGCCTTGAACCCCTCCATCCTAAGCTCAGGTTAGAATGTGTGTAAATAAATAAACCATATTTCATAAAGACATCACAGTCTCTGCTGACCTTCTTCCCAAAGGAAACCAAACCCTGGATGAGTGCAGGGACCCCTGAGATCTCACCACTTGGAGATTGGGGAGGCATGCAACAATATAAAATGCGTTCTAATGACCTTAAGAGAACTCTGCAAACAGGGAAACCCTGAACACAGTATCACGTAACGTAAGAGAATTCCTTTACAAGGGAAATGTATGGGGAAAACATGAACTGGAGACAGAAGTACAGCCGCAGGTAGTTGTAGGTCCTGAGCCCAGTGGAAATTTTGGTACCAGAAATAGAAATTTGAGGGAGGCAATCTGCCAACATTTTCCTGCTATCTCAGAGTAGAGGAGTTAGCAAGTTTTGTAAGCTCCAGGCTTTTAAGGTTCCAAGTTCCTATAATTTCCATGGAGGGAAAGAATGGGTCTATCCCCCATATTGCTACATCAAGAATTGTAAGAACATAAGAAGAGCCTGCTGGATCAGGCCAGTGGCCCATCTAGTCCAGCATCCTGTTCTCACAGTGGTCAACCAGGTGCCTGGGGGAAGCCCGCAAGCAGGACCCGAGTGCAAGGGCACTCTCCCCTCCTGAGGCTTCCGGCAACTGGTTTTCAGAAGCATGCTGCCTCTGACTAGGGTGGCAGAGCACAGCCATCATGGCTAGTAGCCATTGATAGCCCTGTCCTCCATGAATTTGTCTAATCTTCTTTTAAAGCCATCCAAGCTGGTGGCCATTACTGCATCTTGTGGGAGCAAATTCCATAGTTTAACTATGCGCTGAGTAAAGAAGTACTTCCTTTTGTCTGTCCTGAATCTTCCAACATTCAGCTTCTTTGAATGTCCACGAGTTCTAGTATTATGAGAGAGGGAGAAGAACTTTTCTCTATCCACTTTCTCAATGCCATGCATAATTTTATACACTTCTATCATGTCTCCTCTGACCCGCCTTTTCTCTAAACTAAAAAGCCCCAAATGCTGCAACCTTTCCTCGTAAGGGAGTCGCTCCATCCCCTTGATCATTCTGGTTGCCCTCTTCTGAACCTTTTCCAACTCTAGAATATCCTTTTTGAGATGAGGCGACCAGAACTGTACACAGTATTCCAAATGCGGCCGCACCATAGATTTATACAACGGCATTATGATATCGGCTGTTTTATTTTCAATACCTTTCCTAATTATTGCTAGCATGGAATTTGCCTTTTTCACAGCTGCCGCACACTGGGTCGACATTTTCATCGTGCTGTCCACTACAACACCGCCAGTTCAGACCCCATGAGCGTATATGTGAAATTCAGATTGTTTGCTCCAATATGCATAATTTTACACTTGTTTATATTGAACTGCATTTGCCATTTTTCTGCCCATTCACTCAGTTTGGAGAGGTCTTTTTGGAGCTCTTCGCAATCCCTTTTTGTTTTAACAACCCTGAACAATTTAGTGTCGTCAGCAAACTTGGCCACTTCACTGCTCACTCCTAATTCTAGGTCATTAATGAACAAGTTGAAAAGTACAGGTCCCAATACCGATCCTTGAGGGACTCCACTTTCTACAGCCCTCCATTGGGAGAACTGTCCGTTTATTCCTACTCTCTGCTTTCTGCTTCTTAACCAATTCCTTATCCACAAGAGGACCTCTCCTCTTATTCCATGACTGCTAAGCTTCCTCAGAAGCCTTTGGTGAGGTACCTTGTCAAACGCTTTTTGAAAGTCTAAGTACACTATGTCCACTGGATCACCTCTATCTATATGCTTGTTGACACTCTCAAAGAATTCTAATAGGTTACTGAGACAGGACTTTCCCTTGCAGAAGCCATGCTGGCTCTGCTTCAGCAAGGCTTGTTCTTCTATGTGCTTAGTTAATCAAGCTTTAATAATACTTTCTACCAGTTTTCCAGGGACAGAAGTTAAGCTAACTGGCCTGTAATTTCCGGGATCCCCTCTGGATCCCTTTTTGAAGATTGGCGTTACATTTGCCACTTTCCAGTCCTCAGGCACGGAGGAGGACCCGAGGGACAAGTTACATATTTTAGTTAGCAGATCAGCAATTTCACCTTTGAGTTCTTTGAGAACTCTCGGGTGGATGCCATCCGGGCCAGGTGATTTGTCAGTTTTTATATTGTCCATTAAGCTTAGAACTTCCTCTCTCATTACCACTATTTGTCTTAGTTCCTCAGGATCCCTTCCTGCAAATGTTAGTTCAGGTTCAGGGATCTGCCCTATATCTTCCACTGTGAAGACAGATGCAAAGAATTCATTTAGCTTCTCTGCAATCTCCTTATCGTTCTGTAGAAATGCCACTCGTGAACCTCAGGGTGGCAAATCATACAAGGTGGCTCAAATGCTGTCTCAACAACAAGCAAACTGAGCCTTAAAGCCTTAAAGTTCTGTAGAAATGGCTGATGCTTTATATTGCTCTGATCCAAGAGATAGTTTCAGATGGATAGAGGTTTACTCTGAGGAAGGGGTTGCTAGGCACCTGGTAAGGATAACAAGACAGAGTCAAGCAAGTTCAGGCAAGTTTGGATCAGACAATGTAAAGCAAAGGTCAGGTCAGGCTCCAATAAGGCAATGTCAAGCAAAGCAGATAATGCCACTCGTGAACCTCAGGGTGGCAAATCATACAAGGTGGCTCAAATGTTGTCTCAGCAACAAGCAAACTGAGCCTTAAAGAGATCTGCAGTGCTGTCTAGGTGACTAGCTCCACTCCCAATGAGTAAAGCCTCTTCAGTTAAAGGGGCCTAGCCTGTTTCAATAGTTATTGATTTCAATGGCACAGAGGACATCATAATTCTATTGGGGCTTTGGGACTAGAGTCTGAGCACTGTAACACCAGTTATCCTAATTCAGAGAAGAACCGCCCTGAGGTGCTCCTTAGGCCAGAGAGGTACCTTAGGACTCCCCCTGCACTGGCGCTTCCAGGCCTGTCTGAGGCTGGTTCTGAGGACAAATCCACCTGTCATTCTGATGTTTCCAGTGTCATCACCCAAAGATGGAGAGCTGGACTCTAGGGTCATCATGACACATATGCTGCTCCTAGGTTTGTGCATGCAGTGTTTTTGCTTTGCTTTTGCACCTCGTGGCTGTGAGCTTGCTGGTGTGGTGTCCCACACACCTGAAGAACTCACTGGCAAGTATGAACCAGTTAAGGCTTGTCATTGGAGGCTCTTTTTATCAATAAATCTAGTGGCTGATCTTGCTATGCAGATAGAGCATAAATGTACTACAGCAGTAATGTACTTCAGATGAATGTGAGATAGAAGAGCATAGATTAAAAAAAATACACATAACTATGAATTATGTGAACCAGCAGCTGTCCTCCAACTCCTCTCTTCCCATTGAGAAATGTTATTAAAGAGACATATGGATTAATTTTCACATTTGAGATTAGCAGAAGCCTCATTGTAAATGTTTAGGGGAAGGCATGTGACTCCCTGAGGATCAGCAAAGGCTTTGCTCCCCCCATTGAAGAATCTGTTCTATGAGGGACAGAAACTGTGAAGGTCATAAAGGGATGCGTTGTGTGCCCTTTCCTGTAGCAGGGAAGCTTTCAATTTTTGCTGCAGCATGACATTAGCATTTACATAACCGCTTGCTCCTAAGCATCTTACAAACATCATTCAGCCATTAGCTAAGTCAGTACCGCTCTCAATTTTGCATATGGTAAGCAGGCACAAAGCCCAATTCTATTCCCACTGAAAGGATGCTCTTAGATACATTGCAATAGTGGCCAGGAGTAAGAATTTTCACCATGTGTTTAATAATATTTTCCCCTGCCGCTGCTACAAGCCCTATATGCAGACACTGAAATGCACCATGCTGTGAGGGATCAGAATTGCGCCCTTGGGGCCCTCACCTATGCTTCACTCATTGACATTTACATCTGCATTGTGTCCTATATGCTAGATCCCATAGCAAATATGCCCAATTCATGCTTTCTGTACAGCATTGCACCAACTGGGTTTGCATGCATTTGGCTCCTGTGGTGTGCATGTGCATGTGTGTAAGCTCTTCTCCAAGCATTGGTTCCAACTAGAGGCTGGTTAGGCATGAAGGAAATAGGCTGGGCCAGCATGATACTACATTCAAGGAGTTTGAACGTTGCCAAGGGTTACAGGCTCCCTGTGATACATACTGCCCATAGGTTGCAGAGTCAGACCAGGAACCTGTTGGGAGCTGACATTTTCTGGAGACTGTACAGTAGATCAGAACATGTAAGACTGATTTTAATGTCAGTTACATGTGTTACTCATTTCCTTTTGGGCTCAGTTCAGTTAGTTGGTTTTTGCATTTACAGTTCTCAGTGATCTAGGATATTATTAACTCAGGGACTGTTTACCCTCATGTAGCCCTGTCTAGACATTAAGACTGGCTTCAGAGACTCTGTTCTTGGTGCCAGCTTGAGATGTCTGATGGGTGAGCACAAGAAACAAAGTCTTCTCTGTAGTGTTGCAACTACTCTGGAACACCCTTCTAATTGAGATGTGTCAGGCACCTCTTTGAGTGTCATCTGCTAGAAATGGACAACACTTGTCCATTTTTGCAGGCTTTTGATGTGTATTTTTTTCAACGGATGCCTATTTTAATATCAACTGTATTTGATGTTTTCAATGCTGTTATTTATTCTGATTTTTTATATTGCATTTTATAATTGCTCCTGCTGGGAGGAAGGGCGGGATAGAAATCAGATAATAAATAAATAAATAAATAAAAACAACTGTTTTGGTTTCAAGCATTTGTTGGAACACATTCTGGGTACAAACGTAGAAGAGTGGGACAGAAATAAGAAATTACTGTTGTGATCATTACTGACTGATTAGGTCACAGTGGTTGGTAAGGCTGCAGTTGGCTGGAAGTAGAGGAGACTGGCAGGGGCAGAGGCTGTAGTCTAGATGAGAAACCTGAGTCAGGATGTAGGTCCTAGTGTGGAGAGGTCTAGACAACTACATGAGGGTTTGATAGGTATTACCAGTGCTCAATTTCAGTGTCAGAATTCATCTCAAAACTGTGTAAATGTTGATTAGTTAAACTGCCCTTGAGCGTGTATACAGGACATTTCTGTCAGTACTTATTATTGCTCCTCACATACAGGAATGACTGACTGCAAGAATAGAAGCTCCAAGTCAAAAGCCACAGGGTAGTTGCTTCCAAACTGGGCCCCTTTAGCATTGTGATGGTATTGCTTGCCATACTCAGCCAGAAGAAAATGTAAATGATTGTTCCATGCAGAACTTAATATGGTGCTAGGATATTATCAAAAATACCTTTCTGCATGATGAAAATCCTTTTATAATGCTTCCTAACTAGTAGGTTCAATTCAGCAAAGGACCCGAGCAACATTAATGGGTAGCTGCCTCCTTATAGGTTCTGTCTCTTTTATTGTTTCCTGATCAGCACAGCTGGATGATTATGATGAATTCCCCCTTAAGTGCCCCATGAGGAACAGAACTGACTAATGAAGGGATAAATTAATCCTTCACCTGTGTTGTTCACAAAGTAATGAAAAGGGCAACACCTGCAAGGAGAAAGCTTTTAAGTAAAGGCAATGTAGCCCTTTTAAAAGCTTCTAGAGCACTTTGCCAATCCACTTTAGACAGTCTGGTGCTACATTTGTATTTTACTGGAAAATATCTCCACAAACAAGTTCTGGACAAAACACAGGTACGACACAAAAAATACCAGAAGTCAATGATGTCCCCTAGATTCTCCAAAGTGACTGAACAAAATATGACAATTCCAGAGAAAAGGTCTATCTTGAAAGCCACCATAGGTGTTGCTGCCTTTAGGTTCACAAGAAAGGAGTAAACTGCTGACTCCATTAATGCATTACTTGTTAGGCTTAAGTACCAAGCTACTTGTGCCAACGCTAGAGAGCCATACAAAATACCAACACTGGTATTTTCACTATAGAGCATCAGCAGGGGTGGTGATGGTGAGAATTTAATTGTTAGCAGGGCAGTGGGGAAAAGAAGGTTAATGTTTTCCTCCTGTGTCACTTTCCCAATCTAAATTACACCTCAAAGTACAATCCCCCTTCTCCAGCAGCACTGTTCTGTTCAAAATCTCTCTCACTTTCTCTTTTCATCTCTCTCATACAGGACTAGTTTAAAGTAAAAATAAAATCAGCCCAATCATGGATCTCCAATGTTACATGTAGTTTGGCCCCAAGGATGTAGTTTGCAGCCCCCAGAGTTGCAGTTCTAAAATGACATGTTGTGACTGCTGCTATTATTTTCTGCAAATGACTCCAAAAGGGGTAGAACAATGAATAAAAATCAGACCCATCTCCTTACAAATGAGAACACTATGGACTAGGCGGGGATGAATCAACCAGAAACTTCAGCTGACTGTATTAGGCTTTGATTCCTATCACTTCATGCATTCCAAATAATGGCATTTGAACCACAGCAGGTTGCTTCTGCAGAACCTCATGCACCAGGGGCCTTGCTTCTTTTCTGAGCCTCAATGTCATCTCATCTTACCTCTTTGGAAGTCTCCATTATTCCTTTTGAGAGAGTTATTGCCACCTCCAGAGACCTGATGTTGCCCCAGAGAACATGCTGTTCTGGGTGACAGGTGCCCATTGGGACTGGTGGGGCAGAAGTCAGGGAAACGAACACTATGTGGAGTCAGAACCAATGACAGACAGAGTCAGCTAATTCAAGTTTTGTTCCCTCTGGCCATCCTTCTCCCTGCAGAGTTCTACAAGGGCAACACTGAGACTGAGGAGGAGGAAACTGACAGGCAATACCACCCCTTGGACTGGTTGTTAGTAAGAAGGCAGGCAGGTGGGGGGCTGGCTGAGGACAGACTGAGGCTAATGGGGCAGTGCACCATTTGCCTTAAAGGACCAGCCTCCACAGCATGGAGGACAATCACGGATATTTATTTCTTCCCATAAATTCTCCTTTCCTGGCATCTTCACTTGTACTAGAAAACCAATCAGATTCAACCACACTGTTATCTTTTGGCAGACCTGTCTCTTGACAGGGAAGAATATATGAAGCTCTTCACGTTGCTAAAGAATCTGCCACTTCCTGGTGCTGGCAGTGAGAAGCCAGATGGCTGAATCTGATTAATGGCAGCTCTAAATTTCATCTGCAATTAGGCCATTAATCATTTTATTTTTTTGGTTCTTAACTATTGTCAAAGAGGCTTTTAAAAATTCAAATTCTACAATAGTCCCATGTACAAAAAACAGTTTTAAACACAGGAAATATGCAGTCCAAACTGCTCGAGTAGACTTGTTGATTAGCTTGTTTTTTGTCTAGTGATGGAACAGAGATTGTTCTACATGGTGGAGCATAAAATCAGCATGCACCCATTAGCATGGGCCCAGACCTAGCATGGTAGCCATGGACCCAAGAGTCCTGCGATCAAACTCATGCTCAGTCATGAAGTTATGGGCTGGCCTAACACAATTTTCTAGCCCTCCCTTAATTCACTGACTGGGATAACGCAATATTAATTCCCTCCATAGGAGAGTTGTGCTGTGAGGATCTGGTTATGGTGAAACATGCCTTAGTTACATCACAGCTTGACTGCTACAATGCACTCTATGTGGGATTGCCTTTGAAAAGTGCCTGGAAGCTTCAGCTTGTTCAAACTGCAGCAACCAGATTATTAACTAGACATGGTATTTGAAAATACATCACCAGACTCATCCTGTTGGCTTTGCTTTCCAGCACAGGTCCCACACCTAATTCAGAGTTCAGGGCAAGATACTGTTCTGTTTTATCCTCAACAACACTGTAAGATTGCATAGTCTGATCAAGTGGATTTAATGAATGAGCAGGAATTTGAACTAAGATCTCTCCAATCAAAATTTGGTACTCTATTTCCTAACCCACACTGACCCACGTTTTCCAATTCCACAGGCACACAAAATACAGGAAAAGGCTGTAGCTCAGGGGTACAGCATCTGCTTTGCATGCAGAAGGTCCCAGGTTAATTCCCTGCCATCTCCAAGTAGGAACATCCTGTCTGAAATCCTGGATAGCCAGTTCCAGTCAGCATAGACAATACTGCACTAGAAGGACCAATGGTCTGACACAATAGAAGACAGCTTCTAATATTCCCCTACTAGACTGTTACTCAGGCTTTCTGCTCTCTGCCTCCACTATCGGAGGTAGCATGCTTCTATACCAGTTGCTTCTGAATACCAGTTGCTTCTGAATACCAGTTGCATTCAGGTCTTGATTGTGGGCTTCCTGCAGACATCTGGGTGGCCACTGTGAGAACAAGATGCTGGACTAGATGGGCCATTGGCTTGATCTAGTAAGCTTTCCTTATGTTCTTATGCAGTCCACTGCCCTGTGCTGTTTCTCATCTTTGCTCAAGTCTTCATGTAAATACAGGTTGTTGTGTGACATGATGCAGTGGTTCTAAACATGCGATGCTGGCCTGGTCTTCTTGCAGAGGAACAAATCAATGTGAGGGGAAATCCAAATGTCTAGTTGACCTTTGCCAATGCAATGTTTTGGTAACAATGGAGAAGCATGTCATTTGATCCACATTTTTAAGTGCCACAACGTAATTTGTACCTCCAGGACTAATAGATCGAAATCCTTCAGATTTCACATCTCCAAATTTTGAATAAAGTATTTGGCTCAAAAATGTATCATGTGTAAAAATTCACATCTTAAAATAAAATACATTTAGAAATGCATATATTGAAATAAAATAAGATCAAAATAATTATTTTGTAATATAAGGTACAGATTTTTTTTAAAAAAAACACAGATTCATGTGGAAATGAAACAGCACAGATTTATGAATGAACACATGTAGAATTGACACAGACTGAGCACAGACTGATCCATCCCTATCCCTTGCTGAGGCCTAGTGCCAACACTACAGCATGGTGGACTGACCGAATGAGCCATTCCTTGATTGAAGGAAATAGGAATTTGTTCCTACCCCCTATTACAAAAGCCCCAAATCTCCCAGCTTGGCAGCTAGCTGAGTATAACAGAGGAGTATGCAATTATGTTTTAATTTGTTTCCATTATGGGACGAAGCCACATCAGTCGGACACACATTTTTACTTCCCACTTGTGTAATGAAGTAGCTTTCAGTCTCCATAAAACTGAGCCGATGGTGCTGAATCATAACGATTCTAAACTCCAAGAGGCAGGAACTTCATTATCCCAGACCTTCACCATAGATCAGGTCTCCCTGGCTAACGCTGACATGCATTACAAAATGAATGTAGAAATCTTTTGCATCCAAGTAGCATTAACACATCATGGGCACCAGGAGAGGAGATAAATGGACCAGAGTGGACATTTTACTAATTACACAACAAACAGAAGCAAAACTAATTTGGTGGACATTGCATTAGCTGAGCAGCTCAAGCCTAAGTTCTGCAGGAAACTTTTAACTAATAGGATGGCTAATTTTAAGCTTCTACTCTTCACTGTCAGCCTGATCCTGTCAGGTCTTAGCACCATGCAGCAGGTGTTAGAAACTAACTAAATAATATTTGTTCACTTGCAGAGTAGAAGGCGCAGAGCCAGCCACACCTCAAAACTGGCATCTGCAGAGTCTTTCTCCTCCTGTACAATGTGTCTGGCTTCTTCAATCATTTTCCTTATCAAGAAAGACTATAATATTTGCGGTGTTAAAGTTTTTTTGGGAAAAGGTAACTATGGGGAGATCATGAAAGAGGTTTAAAATGCAGTATGTACTGAGAATAAATCTGTATGGAAATTTCTCTGGTTTAGCCCAGATTGGAAGTTCAAGAATGATTTTCCAAAAAGGAAAATGTGATGGGCTAAAGGGCCTTGTGCTAACACTGTACTTACAGTCATGCAGATAGACTATTCAGTGCTATGCTTGTTTTTATCTCCTTTGGGTGTGCAGACAAGTGGGTTAGCATGATGGGTCAGCTCAGGATACACATAGCTTGCAGGGGTTAGTACAGCACATCTAATTCTGATCTATCAGGGCAGGTCATCAATAAGATGTATGCTGTGAATTTACTTTTAGATGCAGAATATGGTAATGCAGCAGTGCTCACTTAGGCCCTATCTGTAGAATTCATTTAAAGCAGCATTATATCACCTTAAAGAATCCTGGGAAGTGTAATTTGTGAAGGGTGCTGAGAGTTGTTAGGAAACCTCTGCTCCCCGCACAAAGCTACATGTACAAGAATGGTTTAACAATCAGTCCCTTTTCCGACTTCCCAGGAGGATCCCTCCGCCTGCGCAGCCTCTGAGACGGCTCCCGTCTTGGATGAAACTTTTTCAGTTTTAAATCCAGTCAGAAGGGTCTTTTTTGACTGGGGATAATTTCTTCCGGATAAGGAAGAAACGTGAGATTTCCCACACAGCTTTGTTGTGATTGTTGGAGACTGGAATTCGTCAGAATTGTCTGTGAAAGAAGGTCTTCCAGCAGCTCGGATGGAGCGAGGATTTCTAGCTAGCTCAGCTGAAAAAGTGACCCGTTTTTTTTTTTAAAGGAAAACTGTTTAACAGGCAAGCATCCTCCTGTCTACGCTTATCATTTTCTTATCTACACAGCTAAAGAGATTTGTCAGAGAATCAGCAATTAAGAAAACCTGGGTGAGCCAAACCTTTCCTTCTTTTTTACTCATGGAACTAAGGGGGAAGAAAATAAAAATAGCCGATCTTTTTTTATTGCAAAAAGCTGACATGGAAAATATCATTATAAAGATTACAACGGATGAGGGTTTTCTTTTTGACTTATAAGACTTTGGTGTAATATATGTCTGGGACTATTTTTTCTGATCTACTTTTTTTTTTTTGACGAATCTGCTCATTTTTTCTGCTACTAGTTTTTTGGACGCTGTGAACTAAAGCTGTTTTTGCATTTCTGGGCATATAAGAGATAAGGGCTGTCTAGAGTGTGACGCCAGTTGGTTGGAAAGATTAACTCCTTTGTAACTGGATAAAGAAATAAACTGCTCTTTGCTTGGGACATTGAAAATTGAAGGAGTTTTGTTCCTTTGGCTTTAAGAATGACAATTAAGAAGATCATGGATGTACAAGAAGGGACTTTATCTTTAGACATGTTTCAGAAAATAATGAATGGGATTAAGTCAATAAAACAAGAACTGAGAAATAATAGTCAAGCGTGGAGAATTGAATTTGACGAAATGAGACAGGAGCTGAAAGAAATTCAGGATTCTATGAGAAAGGAGAATAAAGATGGATCTGGAAAACCAAAAAAGGATGAAAGAGAAATTAAAGGCAAGGTTCAAACTATGGAGATTGGATTAAATATGGATATGGAAAAAGATTTGGATTTCCTGGCTGTGATGGATTCTGGAGACAAATATTACGGTTTGGAACTCAGCGCTGTCACTGAAGGAATTGAAGAGATTGGAGATAAAGATATTATCGGTTCAAAAAAATTCCTGGACTGGAAGGATTTGATGGAACTTGAAATGGAGAAAGCTAACAGAATTAATCCCTGTTTTGTGTCAATGGAAAAATCTTCAAGAGATGTGCTAGTGTATCATATAAAAAAGAGGAACAGAGATGCGGCTTTGCAACAATACTTCAGTGATATGTTCGGAACTGATGGCAAGAAAATATCTGTGAAAAAGGAAATTCCTATCAGACTCTTATTATATGACTATGACAGCAAGATTATTGGGCGCGTAAAGATGGAAGATGGAACCAATACGGATAATGGAAGAAGAGCGATTTGAAATTACTGGATTTAGTAGACTTGATGAGTTGGATTAATTGACATGTTTATCTAGAAAAAAAATTGATGGACATATATCTCAAGAATTGGAAACTTCTCTTTGACTTTTTGTGGAAGAATAAAATGATATGCTGTTAATGAGATTTGTAACCAATTAAGATAACCGCTGGAGGAAGGTGATTTTATAATCTATAAGATACAGGCTTGTTATATATTATAGACTTATAGCTGAACTATGACAAACCGGAGGTCAATTTTTTTTATTATTTTTTTATTTTTATTGTATTAGTTATGAACAATCAGTCCCTTTTCCCAGAGAATTGTAGGTCTGTGAGGAGAATAGAGGTCTCCTAACAATTCCCTGTGCCTTTAACAAACTAGTTCCCAGGATTTTTTTGGAGGGGGAAGCCATGACTATTTAAAGTGGTAGAATACTGCTTTAAATGTACAGTGCAGATAGGGCCTTCTCCTGTCACTTGCTTCCAAAGGTAGCTTCTGGATTATTGATTCCTGTATTTGTAAAATTGGGTGTCAACATGTAGATGTCCCAGGGTGTTTGCTGGATCAGGATAGAAAAAAAGGGTTTCTCCTGCCAGTAAAGACTGCCTACTCTGTAGGCAATAGTCTGTAACTGTAATTGGATTTGAAATTGTTTTTATATATGTTTTTATTGTGTTATGGATGTGTTTATTGTTAATTGCTTTGGAATATTTCATGGGTAGTAATTCGCACATGAAACAAAATGAATAGTAAAGAGAATAAATATTCTTGCGGAAAGATAGGAGGTATTAAAGCCCTGGCTCCTGCCCAACCCCCGCAAAACCAGTATTGGGAGGAGCAGAGGAAACTGCCTTATACAAATTAGACCATTGGTCTATCTGGCTCAGTATTGTTGCTGACTGGCAGTGGCTCGCCAGGGTTTCTTTCCCAACCCAACAGGGAAGATGCCAGGGATTGAACCTGGGACCTTTTGCATGCAAATAATTTGTTCTACCACTGAGCTATGGTCCTTTCCCATGTGCTCTATGATTGTGCTATGGTGGGATGGTGCTTGTGGAATTTCCTCTTGAGGAATATCTCCAACAGTAGGGAATAGTATGTGGGCCATGGACGGGGAAAGTCTGGCCCTTCAGCTGATGTTGGACTCCATCTCCCGTCAGCTCCAGCCAGTATGCCAGTGGCCAGGAATGATGGGACTTGGATAACAATACCTGGAGGGTTACAGGTTGCACACCCATGGTACAGGCATTGGGCCAGAACTTGGGAGAGGATGGATGGGAGTAGGGATATGGGGAAAAAATTGATTAACTTCATATTTAAAGAGGAATCTATCAAATTCACACTTACTGAAACAATACACAAAACAAAATACAGCTATTCTTTGGAATTTGCACTTATCGAAATGTTGCTATACAGTTCTACAACCAAACAATGTTTACAAAAATGCATATACAGTATTAGGGGAAACTGCATAACATTATTTATTATTATTTATTTATTAAATTTATATCCTGCCCTTCCTCCCAGAAGGAACCCAGGGTAGCAAATGAAACACTAAAAACAGTCTAAAATGAAAGACATTAAAACCTATTAAAACAAAACATCTTTAAAAACATACTTTAAAACCTATTAAAACAAAACATCTTTAAAAACATATTCAAACAAAACATCTTTAAATATCTTTTTAAAAAGCTTTAAAAACATATTAAAAAGCAATTCAAACAAAGACGCAGACTGGGATAAGGTCCCTACTTAAAAGGCTTGTTGAAAGAAGAAGGTCTTCAGAAGGTGCCGAAAAGATAACACAGATGGTGCCTGTCTAATATATAAGAGGAGGGAATTGCAAAGGATAGGTGCCACAACACTAACGGTCAGCTTCATATGTTGTGTGAAACAAACCTCCTGATAAGATGGTATCTGCAGGAGGCCCTCACCTGCAGAGTGGTGATTGACTGGGTATATAAGGGGTAATACTATCTTTCAGGTATCCTGGTCGCAAGCTGCATAGTGTAATGTGAGTAGGAACTCAAGTGAATTAGAAGTAATTGTATGGGGGAATCAGCTGGGGGTGGGACCCGTAGGAAAACGAAAGTAGTTTTTGGTTATGCAGCAACACACTGTGAAGTAAAGTTTGTTCCTTCTAACCAGCATTTGTGGTTCATTTCAAATCCTGCAAATATTACACATAGGGCTTTGCATGCCAAAACTAAAACCTTGAACTTGGCCTGGTAGCTAATGGACAGCCAGTGCAATTCTTTCAGCAGTGGGGTGACATGTTGGCTATCCTGCCCTAGTGAGCAGTCGTGCTGCCACATTTTGCACCAGCTGCAGCCTCCGGACAAACCACAAGGGCAGCCCAACATAGAGTGCATTACAGTAATCCAGCCTGGAGTTTACCAGTGCATGGACAACAGTGGTTAGGCTATCCTGGCCCAGAAATGGCTTCAGCTGTCTTACCAGCCGAAGATGGTAAAAGGCACTCCTAGCCACCTGAAGTCACCTGAGCCCAGAGCTTGGAAAAGTTACTTTTTTGAACTACAACTCCTACCAGCCCAATCCAGTGGCTATGCTGGCTGGGGCTGATGGGAGTTGTAGTTTAAAAAAGTAACTTTTCCAAGCTCTGCCTGAGCCTCTAGCAACAAAGATGGATCCAGGAGCACTCCCAGACTATGGATCTACTCTTTCAGAGGGAGTACAACTCCATCCAAAGCAGGCAACTGACCAATTATCCAAACTCAGGAACCACCATCCCACAGCGCCTCCATCGTGCTAGGAATCAGACTCTGTTTATTGGCTGTCATCCAGTCCACCACCAAGTCCAGGCACTGGTCCAGGGTTTGCATGGCCTTTCCCGATTCAGATGTTACAGAGAAATACAGCATACTGCTGACATCTCACCACATCTCCTGATGACCTCTCCCAAGGGCTTCATATAGATGTTAAACAGCATGGGGGACAAGATGGTACCCTGTGGTACTCCACAGCACAACTGCCAGGGGGCCGAAAGACAACCACCTAATGCTATCATCTGAAATTGTCCCTGGAGATAGGATTGGAACCACTGTAAAACAATACCCATCTCACTAAGTCAGCTCAGAAGGACACCATGGTCAATAGTATTAAAGCTGCTGAGAGATAAGTAAGAATAACAGGGTAACACTCCCCTTGTCCTTCTCCAAATAAAGGTCATCCATTAGGGCAACCAAGGCTGATTCAGTCCCATAACCAGGCCTGAACCCAGACTGGAATGGGTCAAGATAATCTGTTTCGTCCAGCAGTACTTGCAATTGCTGCATCACAACCCTCTCAATAATCTTCCCTAAAAAGGGGGTATTTGCGACCGGGTGGTAGTTGCCACAAACTAATGGGTCCAGGGTGGGCTTTTTCAGGAGCGGTCAGATCACCACCTCTTTCAGGGCAATAGGGACCACTCCCTCCCACAAAGACACATTGACCACGTCTACTCAGATCCACTCTGTCATACATCCTCAGCAAACTTAATAAGCCAAGAAGGGCAAGGGTCAAGAGGACACATTGCTGGTTGCATTGTCACAAGCACCTTGTCCACATCATCAATCTGCATCAACTGATCCCAATTTTTAATTAAAAAAAAATTAATTGTGTTTTTAAATTGTTTTTTGTGTTTTAAAATTTGTATATTTGTTTTTATTGTTTTTATTGCTGTAAACCTCTCTTCAGCTATTGGGTGGTATATAAATGTAATAAAATAAATAAGTTGCAGCAGATGTTGCACTGGACACCTCACTGGGGATTACAGTAGATGTGGATTTGGCATCAAGATTGCTATGGAGGCAATCAACTTTACCCTCAAAGTGCCTTGCAAACAATTCACAGTGGGTCTCCAAAGGGTCCAAAACTCCAGTTCCTGGAGGTGATGTCAACAGACCCCTGACAATACGGAAAAGCTCCACGGGACAGTTACTTGAGGATGCGATGGAGGCAGAGATGCAGGCCTTCTTCGTCTCTCTTACCGCCACACAGTAGGCATGATTATGATGTTTTTTACTTGTGCCTGATCAGCCGTATGGCACGTCTTTTGCTACTTGTGCTCTAGCCATTATCCAGCCTGTTTCATTGCCCATAGTTCAGTGGTGTACCAAGGTTCAAACCAGGCTCCACAGTGCCAAACAGGGTGCTCAGAGGCAACTGTGTTAAGAGCCCAACATGTCTCATATATGTATATATTAGTGAAAATAACAGACAAAAATGCATTGGGTGATATTCAGTGTTAATCCTACTCAGAGTAGATATGGTTAATTCACGTTCATTAATTTTACTGGGTCTACTCTGTATGGGACTTAGTTGAATACAACCCATTATGTTAAGGGAGATTGCTTGCACTATTTATGTTAATCAAAACAGCATACAAAAATGTGTTTAGTAGAATAAATTCACACTAAAATGCTGATGAATTTTCATGAGAATTTTTTTTAAATTGCAAATTGTTGCAGAAGTCTGGAGAACCAATTTTAAGGTTGGAAAAAAGAGAATCTGAGAGAACCAAAATTGACAGATCCTTCCATCTCTAGATGACAGTTGTCTAAGCTGAGTGGTAATGAGCACAGCTTCCGTTACTCAGCCTGTACAATGAGCTGCACAAAAACAGCTACTTTTGAGGTAAAGAGAGTGAGAGGCCAAGCCTCTTTCTTTGCCTACAAAAAGTGACAACAGAGGTAGAGGGGTATTGAGGTCAGACTGAGACAGTACAGCCTTTGACATATTTCTCTGAGCTCAGTTCCCTCCTGCCAATGGTCACTTTGGGGCCAAGGAGAATGGAGAATCCTCCCTCATCCCCAAAATGATGGAGTGGGAGGAATGAACCTGCCTGGATATTAAAAGCAACCTCAGGGGCCCTGCTCCAAGTCTCTTTCTCCCACCCCTGAAGAAAGACAGGTGGTGACTGGAGACAGGACATTTCAGGTGTGGTGCCCTCTCTTTGGAACTACCTTTCCCAGAGAGGTTCACATATCGCCATCTGGCATCTTTGTTTTCTTTGAGGTGCCAGAGGAAAACAGTTTTATTTGCTCAGACATTTTACACTTTTAGACCTCTTGATTGTTTATTTTATGCTGGATTTTAGCTGCCTGCTTGATTTGGTTTTGATGTATTTTATGTTTTAGTTTGCAATCTAATATTTTGAGCAATGACTAAACATATTCAGTTATTTTGTTTTGTTTTATTAAAAATAAACAAATAAATGGATTGGGCCCAGAGACTGTGTGCTTCTTGCCTGAAATTCCTTATGGATTGTAACTTAAACATAATTGCCCTGCATCTTCACAGCTTCTACAGCCCAGTCCTACTATTGTTTACTGCAAAATAATTGATTTCAATGGGATCTACTTTTTCAGTTCTTTACCGCATGTACCTGGAGGCATCTGCCTCCAAATGAAATGAGTCAGAATTTAAATACAGAGTGTAGGAGAGAGGATAAGGGATCATGTCCCATATCATTTTACCTAGTGTCTTACTAGCATGTGCTTTTTTTCCAAGATTTGTTTAGCGGAAAGCCTCAAGATGGAGATTTCACACATCATCTCAACAGCAACAAGCACAGTATTTAAATATGCTCTGGAGGTGATCAGCTGGGCTGTGAATTCTTCCAGGAGATGATAGTTAATTAGCTCAGAGTAAAGCTAGCAGGGGTCTGATTGCTCAGTCTGAAGATAGCCAGTTGTTTCTAGAGCACAACTGTTATGGTATTGAAAAAGGGATGGGGACAGACACTCCAACATTTCCAACCCCAACATTTCCAACCAGAAAGATCCAAACGAACTGGAATAGAAGCAGAAAAACAATTGCTGATAAATCAGCAGTATGCAATTATAAAGGTTATTCATGAGTGGGCCAGAAAAGCATAATTATCCAAGTACTTAGAAACATACAAATAGTTCAGAATCCTTGGGGGCTATATGTTTTGCAGTGGCAGGGGACACACCAAACCCTATGTTTCAGTGTTACTAATAATTTGGTTCATTCATGTAAATTAATTCATGTATATGCAGTACCATCTGTTAATGGTAGAGCTAAAGGGAGAAAGAGACACTTGTAACATACATGACAGGCAAATACAAACACCCAGATCTTCAGCAAACAAAGAGAGAGAGATCAAAAAAGCATGAATGAGAATACAATCCAACCAAAGTTAAGCAATCTTAAGTCTCATTGATTTGCATGTGCTGTTAGAGTACATCAGTCAGAACTTCAGTTAGTTAAAAGTAGTGGATCACGCAGAGACTTTGCATATGAAGGAAGTTAAGAACGTAAAAAGAGCCCTGTTGGATCAGACCAAAGGCCCATCAAGTTCAGCCACCTGTTCTCATAACGGCCAACCAGATGCTTACAGGAAGTCCACAAACATGACCACAGTGCAACTGCGCTGTCCCCACTTGTGATTCTTAGCAACTAATATTCAGACAGAGACATACTGTCTTGGAGATAGTATACAACCATTACTAGCTATTCATCCATTTTCAATAGCTAGTAGCCATTGATAGTCTTATCCATTAATTTGTCTAATCCCTATTTAAACCCATCCAAGTTGGTGGCCATCACTACATCTTAAGGGAGCAAATTCCATAGTTTGATTCCTTCTCATAGTTTTGAGGAGGGGTTGAAAGAACAGAAGGAAGGAATGCATGGGAATGTATTTTCAATGCAAGGGAGAGTAGGAGAGAATATTTTTCCTGCCATGGAAGTTCCAATCTGGGATCTTTACAGTTCAATCCTATACATGTCAAGTTTTATTTTGTCAAGTTGTTCTTTTATTGTATAAAGGGACTGATACATGAAATTATTATTAGTAGTAGTAGTAGTAGCAGTAGTAGTAGTATCTACTCAGAAATAACTCTAGTGTGAGTATTAATATAGGATTACAGCCTTAGTCAGTTAATATCTACACACCTAAAATCAAAGCGCAGCCAAAGGAGACAAGGACTTTATTGCTGATCTGTACTTCTTTGGCTTCTGTCTCTGCTGGGAATATCTGAAAACCTGGTTAGGTACTATATTGCCATGACGAATATGAGTTCAAATATAAGTACATTTTCCTACAAATCTCACTACAAAGAAAATATATGGGCAGAAAACCCTGGGGAGAAATTCATTTGTAGACCAGGTCGATTAGACCCTGAAAGTGAAGCTAAATCCATCCACTGAACCATTTTGACATGCCCTACATTTCCTGAGATCATTATGTAACTCCCAGACTCCAACGATGTCCCTTCCTTCCAGGCACAACTGTCTTCATTCTGTCATTGCAGCCCTTTATTTTAAGCTCAAAGCCCTTAGGTTGCAAAGGGCCTGTCTGACTAGAACTTGCTGTCCAGTGATGCCAAGATTATACACTATCCAGCAGCAAAGATCATTGTCAATAGTAGGACAAATTATTTGGCTTTATATTTTCCTTATGTTAATACCGTAACATTACAGATATAATCCCCAGTAAGCTGATTCAACATGAATAGGGTTCACAATATAAAAACATATTCTCTTCATATTTGCAAGATGCTGGGGGACACAGAGGAGGAAGTGGCCATCTGCTTGAGAACTTTCCAGGACATTTGCTTGGCCATTATTCAAGACAGAATACCAGACTAGTTGGACCCTAGGCCATCTTGGTATCTGATAGCTAAATGAAGCCTCCATAGTCTTAAGCAGTATACCTCTAAATAACAGGTGCTGCAGTGAAGACAAGAAACAGGAGAAGGAAACTTTCATGCCCCCCTTGGGAGCACTGAGAGGCATCTAGCTGGCTCCTGTTGGGACAGAGTGCTGGATTAGATCAACCTTGGCCTCATCCTGCAAGACAATATTTATATTTTAACATTCTTATGGACATGAAAAAACCCAAATTCTCTAGACAGTTGTGACCTTGCCTTATAAAATTGTTACTCATGGTGCAATGCATTTGTGACATTTCAGACATGAAGTAAACTTTATAAAAGTATTATTCATGGCCAGGTTTGGGCACTGCTGAATACATAATGTCACTAGAACTGGGGTTCCCAAACTGTGCCTGCTAGCTTCATGCAGGTGGTCTGCAGTATGTCTGTGAGGAACACTTACAATTTGAATGCTATAGAATTCTAAGGAATTCAACTTGCAATACAATAAAATACAATATAAGTAATAAAGATGGATCCAGGAGTACCACCAAACTCTGAAACTGTTTTTTCAGAGAGAGTGCAATCCCATCCAGAACAGGCTACTTGCCATTGGCCAATATCCCAGACCAAGGAACCACCAACCCACAGTGCCTCTGTATTCCTGGTGTACAACGTTAGTTTATTGGCCCTCATCCAATCCACCACTGTGCCCAAACAATAGTCTATAAGCCTTTCCCAACCTTTGGGTCCCCAGATGTTTCTAGACTACAATTCCCATCATTCCTAACCATTGGCCATGCTGGCTGATGGGAGTTACAGTCCAACATCATCTGGGGACCCAAAGGTTGGGAAACGTTGGTCTGGATCATGCACTACCTCTCTGGTTCTGGTATTGAGAAGTGTGTACTTTCCCTCAAAGCTCACAACGATCATACCCAATGGCATTATATAGATGTTTAACAGCACTGGGAGCAAGATTGTTCCTGTGGTACACCATAGCACAGTGGTTCCTCCCAAATATTTCCCCCATGCACCACTTGAATTGCTGAGGGTCTCGGTGAACCACTTAATGATTTTGTTTGCCTGTTGTGCAATTGTAATGTACTGTGCTAGATGCTGTATGGTTTTTAATTATATTTGTATTGCTTCTTATTGTATTTACTGTCTTACAATTTGAATTCCATAGAATTCTACAGAATTCAAATTATAAGTATTCTTCACAGACACACCGTGAACCACCTGAATGAAGCTTGTGAACTACCTGTAAGTAGGAATAGAACCACTGTAATACAGTGCCCCCAATGCCCATCCCACAGAACCATTCTAGCAAGATTCTATGGGCAATGGTATAAAACACCACCGAGAGATCATCAATTAATGACAAACTAAAGAGTTTCTCCCAAGACACTTTGAGTCTTGGCAAATATTAATGTTATGAGGCTTAGGTGGCTGGATTGGGGGATGGTATAGACACTGTTTATGCAGTGTACTAAACTGTATTAAACAGTGGCTGCTGAAATTAAACCTTGACTAATAGTGTACACAGCTAGGAATGAGTGACTCTGCACTAACCTTTGATCACTAGAAGGGTTTGGATTTTTTCACCCATCGGGCTTGAAATCAAGTAAGCCAAAGAGCTGGGTGGAAGCCTGTGTGGAGACTATTAATATATTATGTGTGGCATACACAGGCTTGCAATTTAACTACAGCCCTTTTCTGTATCACACCCTCAGGCAGCGTAAAATTAATGGACCTGTCATCTTGCGAGATAACACAACACTGATCATTTACAATTCCACTAAATAAGCCATTTTGGAAATTTAATTACACAGCCTTCTAGTAAGATTAGCTCTGGTTGATTTTCTTTAACTTGGATTATCATGTCAGGGTGAGCCATATTTCATCAGGAGATTCAGTTTTCTAAATTTTTGTCCTATCTATTTCTGTACAGTCTAGGTGACATAACAATAAGATCACTCTGATAACACTTCTATTAACAATTACCAATGATTAAAACAATAGCTAAAAGTCTTCAGATAACATAAACATATGCTTGCCTGAATAATTTTTTTAAATGAATTAATCAAATATAATTATATATTTTATAACATTTTATATGAGTCTGTGTGTGTGCAAGGGTGGGGTGAAAAGAATTTGTTGTGTCTGCCTTGATGGGTAAGCATTAGAGGGCTTTGTTTGTATCTATTCCCTTTGTACTGTGAGGTGGAAAACACACACACACCTCTGTAGATGTTTGCCAAGGAAGGGCATTTTTGTGTGGCAAGTACTGAAGTTGGCTTTTCATGTTTCTTTTGTGCATCACCATGACAGCACTCTTTGTTGAGATGTTGTTGTGATGGAATAAAGGTGGTCTCTGTGGTACTAGAGACCGAGCTGTTATGGCTTTACAAGTCAAGGTCAGCACCTTGAAATGTGTCTGGAAAGCAATGTGATGGCATTAGCTAGCAACACTCTTCCTTCTTCCTCTGGCTGGAGAATCCATGCAAGGTTTTTCAGGCAGGTCAGTAGGAAAATAGTTTTTTTCCCCTCCACACTCACCTTAGTTAAGCTGCCATTTTAATCCTATATCTTTTCTGTCCTTGTGCCTCTTCCCTCCCAGCATCATGACAATATACAGCATTGCAACTGTTTTCTGCTGTGAACAATTTTGCGAAGTTGTAGTTGGACTACAACTTCCATCGTCCGATTGTTGGCCATGCTGGCTGGGGTCTGATAGGAACTGCATTCCAACAGCCCTGGGGGGCCAGGTTGGGGAAGGCCGCTTTAGAGGCTGAACAGAATTGGGTGTTTTGGGGGTTGTTTGCCCTCAGAGCTATGTAATATGTAAAGCTGGAGAGTAGCGCTGCTTTATTGAAGTCGCTGCTTGATGGTTTTCCTGTAGCATTTTAAAACTGCACTGGAAAACACCTTAAGGGCTCAGCTTCCATGTTTCACTTTCCTTTAAGAGAAGGAAACATTTTTCTTTAGGGGGTTTCATTGGAAATTTGCTGTGCCTAGCTGAAACCTGCTTCTTGCTGCTTTTAAGTTTGCAGAAGACAAGCACGAAAAGGTGAAGAAAAGGCTGTCATAAATTAATTCCGTTTCTCAAAAACTAGAACGATGCCTGGATAGTACTCCCAAAGTCCCTTTCCAATGCTATTTTATTTATTTATTTATTTATTTACCTACTTACTTACATTTATATTCTGCCTTTCTTTTATCAAAGAGACCAAAGCAGCATACGCATGATTCCCAGATGATCTCCCATCTAGGAACTGACCAGACCCAGACCTCCTTAGCTTCTGTAATGTGATAGCCTCATGTGCCTTCAGACCATACCCTGCAACAAGGGTAAGAAGGGTATCTGAGGGTAGGAATGGATAAATAACTCAATTTTGGTTTCTTGCTTTCCCAACCTTCAGTTCACTGCATTTCCACAACAATTCGCTTTTTTTAAAAAAGTCCATATAAAAATTGTACACATTTTTACACACGTTTCTCTTAATATTCCCATTTTTGTATACAATTTTGCCTAATGTTTGCCTTATTGCAAGGAATCTCGCCAGTGTAATGCATTTTTGTGTTATTTTCACTGGATAGTAGACTGCCCTACCATCTTCATAACGTGAGTTGTAAGGGAACATTCCAAGGAAAACTTGGAGATTATCATGGCTTGCCTCACTGAGGCAAATGTTATACTCTCAAGAAAGTTCTACAAGGAAACATCAAACATTGGGTTGTATTCAATGTAGCACTAAGTAGTTCTGTCAGTGCAAGGACCGCTGCCTGAAGTGAAGAGACAGCCAGCAGTAAGTCATCTACCCTGATGAGGGGACCCCTTCCTACTTTTGAATTGTAGTTAAGCCAGGCTGCTAATATTTCTTGCAGTGCAGCTCTATTGCTTGTTAGCTTTCTTGTTGTGCATTTCATTTTAGATAATTTATTTTGTACCATTGAATTTATTATTTGTTTCTTCAATTGTTTTTGCCCTATAAGAGCAGATTTTGGAGCCATGTGGCAGGAGGAGGGGGAGAAATCCCATTGCATGAGGAGACAGCAGATACAACCCAATATAAAAAGCGAGTAAATAAAGGATGGTCTTTCCAGATTAAACTGCTAGTGTGCAACCACAAGACCCTATCTCTTGCTATGACATGTTCAGGGGCCCCCAACGTTTTTGGACCTGTGGACATATTTTGAAATCTGATAAACTGTCATGGGCACCACCAAAAAATGGCTCACCGTTTTTTTTTTTCTTGCTGATTTAAATCATGATATAAATCAGTCCAGTTTACCAGCTGCTGGTAATATACAGCGTTCTCTGTTGCTGTCTCGCCCTCCTCCTCCCCCTTTGCTGCTTCGCTTTCTGCCACCTTGCCGAACTATGGAGACGTCCGGAGATGAGCTGAGCAGCACCCCCGAACCTACCATCGTGCAGCCTTCCGGGTCCACTTCTCCTCCGCCAGCCTACCCTTCCCGGGGCCCTCAGCAAGGGGAGCCGCTGCGCTTGGGGGAGGAGGTGCAGTTCAGTGAAGAGCTGGAAGATAGAGGTGAGTCTCTGCGTCCAGTGACGTTTCTCCCCTCCCCCGACTCCTGTCACGCGCTCATTGCCTCCCGCGCCGTGCACCTGCCGTGGCTTCCCAAAAAATTCGAAAGTTGTCTCTCTTCAAGACGACCAGCCCAAGGCGCATCCACCGCGCCCTGGCGACTCTTTAGGAAGTTCTCCTTCAGTCCTTCAGGGCCGCCTCCTTTCTACATGCCTAGTTCTTCTGTCTTCCCCTCCCCACTCCGAGCCCCTGCACGCTGCCTTCACCCTCCCCTTTTGAGAGCTGCCTGCATCAACTTTCGCCTCACAGACGTCCCGTTAGTGGTCAATTCATCTCGCCGACCAATAAATCGCTACTCTTTAATTCCACTAAATTCTGCTATGTCACTCTTACAGCCAACTGTATGCCTACACCCCACAATTTATCACTCGGAGCTGCCTCCTATCTATGTCCCCCGTTACCTCCTATAGCGGCTGGGACTCATTTTGACTTGGCTGAATCCTCCAGCATGAATTCCACTTTCATCAATTCCTGGTTCTCTGCCTCTGAGTACCTCCTGTACTTTGTCTCTGGCCCACTGAGCTGTTCTTTCCTCACAACTCTCTTCTCACAACTTGGTCGTCCATTGTTTTATCACCTTAGGCAGCCATCTGAATGACCATTCTCTATTCTCTGGCTATTTTTAAACTGGGATTCTAACTCCTTACCTGAGAGTAAGCCCAATTCAACAGGGCTTGCTTCTGAGTAAATATGGTTAGGGTGGTGCTGTTAGTTGCTCTTTTTATAACACAGGCACACGCTTTTAACAAATGCTGTTCTCCCAACCAGGCAAATTCATTGTTGAGTTTTTTCTCTTTTTATTTTATTTAAAAAGAAATAGAGCAGTGGCTGTCTTCAAAAAAGTGTGGGTTTCTTTGGTGTGTGTGTGTTTTTAGTGTTGAGCCACCCCAGTCTTCAAAATGCAATTTAAAATGCATTCACTAAAATGCAAACTGGCATCTCAATGGATTGCAAATAAAGGGCATTATTTTACTCATTTCACTCCCCTTCCTAGAACGAAGGAACATTCAATCCATTGTCTCCCTATACAGGCACCTGCCAGGCACGTACCATATATTCCGGCGTATAAGATGACTTTTTAACCCAGGAAAATCTTCTCAAAAGTTGGGGGTCGTCTTATACGTCCAGTCGTCTTATACGCCGGAATATACGGTAGTTTGTTTTAAAAAATGAGCAGAACAGGGGCCTTGATGGGCACCAATTAAGTGTCAGATGCCACAGTCACCATGTAGGGGATCCCAGGCATAAATGTTTCTTTTAGCCTGTGGTAGAATCCTTCCTACTTATGTGATTCTGTAAAATACATATTAGTAGTAGTAGTAGTGTATTAGCATTTATTGCCTGCCCTTCATCCAGGGATCCCAAGGGGGGCTACAACAACCTTAAAATATAGTGTTAAAAGCAATTTAAAAACAACCAGAACCACAAAATAGGGTGGGTCCTAAAATATGTTTCTCAGGTGTCATATTATTATGCAGTGATGCATAATAATAATGAGACAAAACTAATTTTAAAAAAGTTATTAGTTGCTTTTATTAAGAGCAATACGCTCCCCCGCTTAAGCTTGTGTCACTTTGTCGGTGCTGACCTCCTTCTGGCCATCAAATGTGTGGGCGAGCAGGAGGCCAGCTGGTGGAATCCGCAAGCAGAAAGCCCCCAAACAGGCTGTTCCAGGAACATGGAAGGGTTGGGGCTGAGCCACCCCAGGATCTGCTGCTCTCAGGCAATGGCATCAGGCCCAATTTGGACTTGATTGCTGTGCCAGTTTGGAGCTGGCACAGGGATTGGCCCATAATCCTGCTCCCCCCACCTTCCACCATTGCCATCATGAGTAGAGACCCACTTTGGGGGGGCTCAGATTAGGATTGCAGCCTTAGTCAGCTATTTGATGTTATCTGCTCAACATTCCTGTGCCTTGTATTTTTTTTAAAAAAAGATGTACAGAAGCAGCCCACCCTAAAAAAGACGAGCTGCCTTCTTTCTTGCATTTTTTAAAACAAGTAGTTTTTTCTTTTTCTTTTTTTACAAGTGTTTCTTCTGTCATCTGACAACAAGTTATTTAAAGTACCATGTTAAATTATACAGGTGTCACAGAGTAGTTATTAGGACAAACAGAAAACCACACAATGCCATCATAACAGTATAACTTTTAAAACAGGGTCTACATTTTCCCTGTCATATTTAGAAAGCTATTTGGTCCAATGGAAAGGGCCACACTGGAAAGAGGAAAGGATTATTTGCTTTTTCAAACAAGAAAAAATACACACCACCATTTATATTGGGATAATCATACCCCAGATTTCTAACTTGCTGATGTGTTTAACACTGTGAACTTCCAAGTAGTCCCTTTAAAAAATTGTGTTGGCTCCAATTGGCCATCATTGTTGTTCTAAACAATGCTACAGAAGATTACTCAGTTTCTGGAGTATTGGTGGGGCGGTGGTGGTGGAAATGACAGCTGCCATGTTGATCACAGCACAGAGTTAGGAAGTAATTCTCTACAAGTAACAAATTACTTGTAATTCACTACTTTTTGGAGGAACGAGTGGGTAATTCCTTTACATTTTGATTGCAATCGAACTAGGAGTAATTTTATTACTTTTGTGGAATAATTGTAACGTTTCCAGCATTACTTTTGGGCATTACTGGGGGGGGGGGGAAGCAGTCTTCTGCTCCTCTGATTTGTGGATGAAAATCATGTGCCTCAAACTGCGCTTCTGTGCAGCTTCGCTCTTCCCTCATGCTCTATGGGTGGGTAGGAGGTGATGAGGGAGGAGGTAGAGAGCGAGAAGAAGGGGTGGAGTGGAGAAAACAATTGTTTAAAAAAATGGATGGTGGTGGTGAAGAATGGGGTGGAGAGAAAAAGGAACCAGGGGTCAAGAACATGGATAAAGGAGATGGAGGCAGCAGCAGAATGGAGATAAAGAACTGTGGAGGTGAAAGATCACAACGTGTGTGTGTGCGAATACTGTATTTGCACTTGGCACACACAGTGGCCTCCACCACCCTCTTTGGCCTCTGTGCTGCATTTGCAGTGTTTTAACTTTTTTGCATCTCAGGCGGAAATGTTTGCTTGGGTGAGTGTCCCTTAGTTGGTGTCAGGGCAGGGTCCGGGAGGTGGTTAAGTGAGACAGATTATGCTTGCTGGCTGAGTGGGGGGGGGGTTGCACTTTGTTTGACATGCAAACATCTGAGTAGTGGCTTCTGTCTCTCTCCCCACCTCCCTTAGCAGCAGAGAGACCACCAATGCTATCTTATGGATAAAAAGAATTATTCTACTACCTCTGTACATGTGCATTTATTTTTAATGTTGTTTTCGGCTACTTAAATGTGCAGCAGCCAAGGCCAGCACCCTGTAGGCTTTTTTTAAAGTAACTGAAATGTAATTGTAGTGATTACTTTTGAGAAAAAGTAATCGGTTACTTTCAGATCAATTGTAACGGTAATTACTACTTTTTGGGCCATGTAATGGTAACTGTAATTAATTACTTTTTAAAAGTAATCTTCCAAGCTCTGTGACAGCAGCCATCTCTACCTCCACGCTGAATAACTCAGAAGTAGTATAAGATCAAATTCCAGAGGCCTTTTTTGTTAAAGACAGTGCACGCACTCTCTCTCTCTCTTTCTCTCTTTATTTAGAGATTTTAAGGAATTTCTCTCTAGGTAAAAGAGAAATTACTTGGTAGTGTTTGAACAAGCTGAAGGCTTTAGGCATCATTATCATCAGGAGGAGGTTTTGCACTTACAAAAAGGGATCCTTGCTGAGCTCAACTCTCTGAGGGCATATCTGAAGAAAAGGATTAGAAAAAGACTCTTTACCATTTGAAGAGGCAGAAACTATGTGAGACATTTTAATACATTGCTAGTGTCTTTTCCTGCTCCCAAACCTTGCACTAAAAATCCATTTTTGTTTGGAAGACTAATGTATTTCAACTTTTCTTTTTTTGGTTACAATATTTCATTTAGGCCAGGCAGTAGGGGAGGAGACAAGAGGACTGCTAAATGTGTTTATTAACAGAGACCCAAGAAACTATCTAACATTAAAACCAGTGAGGTATAATGGTTAGCGTGCCAGACTAGGACCAGGGAGACTAGAGTTCAAGTCCGCATTCAGTTATGAAGTTAATTGGATAACTCTGGGCTAGAAAAGAAAGAGAAGAGAACTCTGCGTCCATCCTGTCGGCCCTGTAGCCAGCCTTCCTTGTAAGGTGGGCCAGCTATATTTCTAGGTGACATTTTGGTGGGGAGGCATAGTGACAGCCAATCCCCCCCCCAACTGGTGGAGAGGATGTGAGGGCCAGGCCAGGGGAAGGCAAAGGCAATGACGTTCACCCTCACTACTCCTCCTTGCAAAGAACATGTTAGCTTACATAATGGGCTATGTGAAGATCAAATTAGAAAATGTAGTATGAACACCCGGAATTAAATGACTGGGGTTTTTTTTTTGTTTCATAAGAAAAATTGATGTTAAGATTACAGTGAACAAAGGGCTACCAAAAGCTGTAAAAACAAACAAAATAGTTTATGCTGTAACTAAGAGGTAAAAACTAGCACAGAGCTTGTTTTCTCAAAAATTCTGTTTTAATCTTGTATCAGTACAACACTAATACAAAGAAACAGGCTTTGAAACAGAGTAAGAAAACATAGTAATGCAACCATAGTAAAGCATTTAGGAAGAGTGGTGTTGAGAACAATATGCATAACTTTCTTGTTGAAGTCAATGAGACGGAGTCCTTAACTTTGTAAAATATTTATTGCATAATAGACTTACTTTTGTAAACTTATAAAAATGTTTGATAAACATGCATGAAAGCTTTCTGAATGGCAGATTGACAGTATACCTTTTCAGAGAGAAAAAATGCATAGCACCTAAAAACAATACTTTAGAATAGTCGTAGCGTTTGGTTTTTCTAGAATTAAAGTTAGCTGTCCAAATGCAAGAAAAACAAAATTTGCTAAACACTTATGAATCACTGAACCCTGAAAGGCCTCATGCTGAGTTGCACACATTGGGAAAATCAGAGATTTCCCTGAGTTACAGCATAGGAGGACAGCCAGCCAACTGTAGAGTACACAGTAGTGTTTCTATTCTTCTAGGGCTGTTTTCATTCTTTGCCATCAAGTATTCAAGAAAAAGAAATTAAAATAGCCACTATGATGTAAGTACAGTGAGTGCTTTAAAAGAATAAAGGGTAACTTAGGGTAGCAATTTTTTCAGATCACTCTAAGTTATCTCTTTATTTCACCCTTTAGCAGTAAGCACCCAGTACTGCTCTACTCATCTAATAACTATAGAATACACAAACTCTTACTTTTTACTGCAGACAAACAAACTGAACTGAAACTGAACACAGCTGAAACTGAGAAGCAGCGCAAAGGAAAGTCCAAGGGGTGGAATCTACCTCTAGCCCATAATACAAAATTCTAATATTTAACTCTTCAAGGGTCATGCTACTATGTAGGCTTCTTTCTTCAAGATCACTTAAGTACTTATAGGGTAATTGTGATCATGTAAAACTTATCCCCAGTCAGGGAAAGTCTTGAGTGAGCAGACTTTGGGGGCTGTTCCAAATGAGGTTTTGTTGTGTACTTCCCCTGCCTTATTCACTGGATTTTTTCAGAGAGTCCTATTCTTAAATTGCTCCTGTTCTGAAAACAAGCTGTCATTCTTTCAATGGAGACTGTCTGTCATGTGACAAATTACAAAGACATTCCCTCCCCCCAAAAAAATCCTGCAGGGGAAGCACACCTCTAGGACGGATACACACACCCATTTGCCCCATTCTGGCTACAGGGCTACATCCTGTCTTCCTTTGAGGAAGGATGGAATATAAATGTAACTAAAATAAAATGTTAACAAGTCAAAGGCAGCACTGAGCTCCTTGTTACTTAGCTATGTGACTGAGGTGTTGTTCTTTCACTAGACATCCTCTATGACAGGAATATCCAGTGTGGTTGGATGTTGTTGGACCGCAACGCTCATCATCCTTGGCCACTGGCCATGTTGGCTGAGGATAATGAGAGTAGTCTAACAGTATCTGGAGAGCACCAGGATGAGGAAGGCTGCTTTATTGGCTCCAACTGATCCCTTGACAATATGAGAAAATATATTTTAGTAATCCCAGCTACATTCTAACAGAATCAGGACTTGGCATCAGCTGTTCAGATTTAGGCCATTTCCCCAACAATTAAACTCTATTGGATAGAAAAGTGGTATCAGAGGTGAAGACTTTACAGAGCAGTCTGAACAGCAACAGATGCTTAATCTGTGACAATATTGTAGTCCCATATCCTTTATCAAAATAGTTTATAATAGCCAAAGTATCTGGATAAACAGAATTGAAATAAATAAAAGCCTTGTTAATGTAGACATACTGATACGATACTATATAAGGGACATGGTAAATTCAGTGGGAAACTGGGAATATTGTTCTATGCTCTCTTTCCTCAGCAGAAGGAAATTCAAGGCAAGTCAAAGACTATGTTCTGGGGTAATGATAAACACAATGATGCAGTAATTCCAATTATGAACTACATATTGATAAACTATGCTTTATCATTGTGTGAATAAGCTTTGGGTTTGTGTGCTCTCCTCACTCTTCTGGCATGGGCACAAGGAGGAGATTGGAAGCTTTTGCTTCTGTTTTTAACTAACTGAAGTTTAGTGTTCTATTCAAAATCAAACAAATTGTAATTTATCTTTACTATGGTTTGTTGAAATGAGCCAGCTTCATAATCCATAGTTTGGTCTTTACTATAGTTAAGTCATCTGGGTTTAAATATGAAACTAAAATAGTGATTAATCCTAACTATGGTTTACTGAAATATGCCAACCTTGTTTCAATAAACTATATTTAAGATTAACCACAGTTTGGGGTTTGGACTTAGCATAGAAAGGAAAGAACTCAGGAGCTTAAGGTTCGCTATAGTTCATGACGTCATGATGAACTATGGTTTGTCATTATGACCAAACTAGAGGCTCCAGTTCAAAACAAATATGGTTAACAAAATATGGTTTAGTGTGATGTCTATATTGATAGGCCATATTTTATGATTGATCAAAAACCTAACATCACAAGCAACTCTTTTGAACTGGGCTTGCAAACCGCATTTTGTGCTGAATGATTTGACATGATATACCCAAACTGACTAAACGTAGTTAGGATTATTGCTCTGCCTCCAGAGACCCTGGCACTTAGAGACCAGAATGTTGAGCAGATGAAAATGAAAGCAGAATAGAACCACTAAACCATAATTTGTACATTTTGATGCTCAGACTGTGGTTTGGGTTCTAACATTCTTCTCACCAGAAATTAGGCTGTTTTCTCTAGACAGCAGAATCCAAAATACTTAATGCAGCCCAGTTACAGCTCAGTTAATTTTGAATATTTGGATTTAAGAAAATTAGTTCTGATTGTAGCATCAAATTCTGCATGCTGATTCCATTATTTTACTTTTTACGTTGTCAAAGTATAGACATGTGTCCTCTCCAGTTGCCCCTGGATCTTCCTAGCATGTATATGTTCATTCATTTAAATAGTCACAATTTTAAATTGCTGATTAATTGGCCATGCAATACACAGATAAGCTCAAAATGAAATCAGGAAAGCAGAAACTCAGATGAGACTAGCTGGGCATCTCTAAATAGGCAGTGGCTACCCTACTATGGATGCCAAGGCAGAATCATTTTGAAAGAGAGCTTGATTTAAACAATGTGTTTATGAAAAACTAGCAGTCTGACAGAGGATACCTTCACACAGCAAACATTTTTCCAAGGCAACCCAACAGGACAGCTTTAGGGTAATGCTTTGTGTATCCTACAAGTGAATTTGCTGTGAGAAATCACTCTGGTGTTAACTATCAGCTCACTAGGCTCTTTCCTATGAAAGCTCATGGAAGTAGATATAATATGGACTATGTCTTGGACTAGACATCAGCCTGGGCTGGCTTTGGCCAGTTCCAGACATATGAGGAAAAATAGTCTGATCATTGCTACTATTGAGAGTAACACTGCTTGCATCAACTTTTCTGTCCTTGCATCTTTACAGACAGGATGATATTTGAGCCAGCAATATCTGTTACTAAAAGGTCTATAATAATCAGGGCCTGTACCAGGCATGACTGGACACTTGGGCACCAGCCTGCCCTGGGCCCACGGTGGCACAGGGCTAATAAACCCACCCGTGTGCCTCATCTACCTCTTGTGTTCTGTGAATGATGCCTGCCATCAACCAAGATGGCTGTGAAACATCAGCCTCTTAGGGAAGCCCCTAGCACTGTCTTGGATTATGGCAGGCATGCACACACAGCGTGCACGGCATTCACACTGATGGGAGAGGTAGGTGGGGCATGTGGGCAGGCTTATTGAAGCCTGCACAGTCTGTATTGGAGTGTGTGTGGGAGCTCCCTCTCTGTGATCCGCAGCAGGGTTTGGTTGCAAAACCCAGTGCTGCCGCGGATCACAGAATGGGAGCTCCACCCTCCCACCCTAAGGAGGGGCCCCTAGGGACCCCTCTGGACTGCAGGGGGCCTCGACCAAGCCTTCTGGCACTGGCCCTGATAGTAATACATATTGCAGATAAAGACCTTAGCGTCGCACTTGGGGTCGCCTTGAGGTCACCTGGAGAAGAAGATCAGAAGAAGATCATGGAAGATTTTTTGTTCTTATTGTTTTGTTTGGTTGTATTATGTTATTCTTAATGCTGGTTAGATATTATTTTATTGTTTAGTTTTTTATATTCTGTATCATTTCTGTGTAATTTCTGTATCATTTTGCTTTGTACATCGCCTAGAGTGGCTGATGGCCAGCCAGATAGGCGATTAATAAATGTAATAAATAAATAATAGACTAAAGTAATTTTCCTTGTAATTAGCAAGGGCATTATGGTATAATTAAGGAAATCAATTAACAACATTTTAGGAAGTGCATGTTGACATCATACTACAACACAATCTTGTCTGTCATCTCCTTCATCCCCACCCCCACTACCTCTTCTCATTTTGCACTTGGATGCAGCAGATACTCAAGAATACAAGACATGCACTTTGCCTCAGTTGAGAATTATTTTCCAACTCACAATTTATTCATAGCAGCATTAGTTGGACATGAAGTAGCAGGAATGCATCTGAGTTTGGACCACAACTGTGAAGTCCTGAAAAGGTATATAGCCAAGGTTCCAGGACAATAAAACATTCTTCATTAACAGGATATGTGACTCAGGGTACAATCCTATATTAACTTCTTCTGAGTAAACATATATAGGATTGCACTGTTACATCCTAGCCCTATTCCTGTATAGGAAGAAGAATCAACTCTCTGAAATCAGTTTCTGATTGAAATTAGACACATGCCTAGGATGATTTTAGGATGTTAATGAAAATTTAAGAGGGCCTCAGCTATTTCATAATGTATACTGAATTGTGTAATTTGTGTTTAATTTAAGATATGTATGCTTTTTAATTGCTGGCTGGCTGGCTGGCTGGATATATTTATATTTCTACCATACGCTTTGTTTTCTGAATTTTTTATTCTACACTGCTTTGGAAATATTTATCAGGAAATGGTTTATCAATTCTTAAATAAACAAGAACATAAGAATATAAGAACATAAGAAGAGCCTGCTGGATCAGGCCAGTGGCCCATCTAGTCCAGCATCCTGTTCTCACAGTGGCCAACCAGGTGCCTGGGGGAAGCCCGCAAGCAGGACCCGAGTGGAAGAACACTCTCCCCTCCTGAGGCTTCCGGCAACTGGTTTTCAGAAGCATGCTGCCTCTGACTAGGGTGGCAAAGCACAGCCATCATGGCTAGTAGCCATTGATAGCCCTGTCCTCCCAATGTCATCTCCTTCATCACCACCCCCACTACCTCTTCTCATTTTGCACTTGGATGCAGCAGATACTCAAGAATACAAGACATGCACTTTGCCTCAGTTGAGAATTATTTTCCAACTCACAATTTATTCATAGCAGCATTAGTTGGACATGAAGTAGCAGGAATGCATCTGAGTTTGGACCACAACTGTGAAGTCCTGAAAAGGTATATAGCCAAGGTATATACCCAAGAAACCCAATGTATACTCAGAAGAAAAAATATGTACAATGTCTTTAGGCTCTTCTAGGAATGTGTGTAGAGGACTGCAGCCTTAGTCCATAAGATGCACTGATGGCCACCAACTTGAATGATGTTAAAAGAGGATTTAGACAAATTCCTGGAAGATACCTTTATCAACCACCAGGAGCAGCCAGTGGAAAGGCGGTGCTGCAGCGGACTTGCTCTTTCAACACCAGTGTCCCTGCTGCTGACTGGGATGGTGCAGGGGTGAGGTTGGCACAGTGTGGGCACACTGAAAGGAGTACCAGATTGCCAAGAGACCGGGTCTGCTCCAGCACCCCACCCTGCCAGCTGTTCCTGCTAGCCATGATGACTATATTACCTTAAGTATCAAAGACAGTCTTCCTCTGAATAGCAGTTGCTAGGAATCCTGAGTGGGAAGTGTGTTGCTGCACTCATGTCCTGCTTGTGTGTTTCCCATAGGCATCTGGCTAGCCACTGTGAGAACAGGATGCTGGACTAGATGGGTCATTGATCTGATTCAGCAGGGCTCAATCTGTTTCTTAAACCAGACTAGATTATCAAGGGCAACCCAGAATCTTGGTTAGGGCACACAGGAATGAAAATTAGGTTCTTAAATTGCCCCAACAGGTGAGAGGGTGGTAACCAGACAAGGCTCAAGAGGCTAAAATCTGTTTGGACAGATTTATTTTAAACACATCAACAGGAGACCAGTGAACTCATTTCAATTTATGAAAGATATGAGCATAAAAATATCAAACACAAATCAACAGTACATATGCCAGTGTTTACTCAGAGGTAATTACCACTGTAATCAGTGGAGCGTTTTCTCAAACAAGTGTGCACAGTGATGCAATCTAAGGCTGCAACCCTAAACCCATTAGGTGATACCCAAGTAAGTCAGAGAAAACCCATTGAAATCAATGGACAGATTATTTCATTCTATCAATTTCAATGAATCTTCTCTGAGTATGACTTACTTGGATATCACCCATTGAATTTAGTGGGGCAAGGTTTACTTCTGAGTTAACATGCATAGAAATGCACTGCTCAGTGGCCATGAGTTTTACTCCAGTGCAAAATAGAGTCTAGGACAGAAAGAGGCTGGATAAAAACTAAGACAGCAGGTGTATCTGGATTCGGAGTGAGATATTTTAAGACATTCTATACATCAGTTAATCAAAACATTTCTAAGTGGTGTGCATAACAGAGTAAAATAATCATCAACAATATACAAACAAAATCAGCAGAATTCAAAAACAGGTATATGAGGGTTAATCGGCACCTTAATGAAATGCAAGCTACAAAGGCAAATCCTCAATGTCTGGACTTCTGATATACTTGGGAGCAAGCTGCAGATATGAATAAAACTAGTTTAACTGATGTAAAATGGGAGGTAATGCAAAGTAAAATGCTTTATCCTAACGATGAATATCATGAATCCATATCTTATTTTAGGCTATAATCCTAACCCTACTTACCTGGGAGTAAGCGGAACTTAATTCAATAAAACAACTTCTGAGTAGATATTGCTAGACATTGCAGCCATATTCTCCCAAAAATCTAGTAAGGAAGGCAAGAGTTAATGAGAGCACTTTGCCCAATGCTTTGTAAACAAGTAGAAATATTTATGAAGCCCTCCTACACTCCAACCCAACATTTGGTCCATTGTGCAACACTCACTCTTTAGGAAAAGTAACTGTTTAATTAAGTATTCAGACTTCCTGTATTTATGCTATTAATTGTAATGGTGTTCTGTTCCTTGGGTACATCTCCCTGGGACACCCGCTCAAAGATTCTCTGACGGATGGTGTTTATAAATTAAAGCAAAGGCTGGTACTTTATCATTTCCTCAAGTTCTCTCCTTTTAATCTCTTTTTCTTGACTTAATCTACTCTAGTCCAGTTCCTTCTAAAACAGATATATCCCCATCAGTCTCCTCCATTTGTGTTGACACTTCACTTCTCTCTGAGCAGATAAAATGTGCCATCCAATGAACAGCACAATACCTGATGGGTCTCTTGCATGCATTCACCCTCCAAGACATACAGCCTAACAGCTGATCTTTTGGTTGAACTGAATTGTTACCACTGCCCTCTAGTGAGGGCATGAATAAAAATTCAATGAGTGGGTTCAGGCCTGCTGCACAATTATGAAAATTTAAATAAAAACACAGCATAATGCTTTCGCATGAATAATCCTCAAGCTTTAACTCTAATCACTTTTGCTATGCTTCCCTGAAAATTAAGAGCTGTAAAGAAGTAGAATGCAAGAATTATGTGTAATTAAATAATAACCAAAAGGGAATGTGCTGCAAGCAGCACTGTGCACAGCTTGTTGCCATATCTTTAATCCCTGATGAACAGGTCCGTTGCCAATGTACCACCCTATGGTCTCCAAATGTCACAGGTAAGTTATAAATTCTTGAAAACAGAATACATAAAGCAATCAGAGTGAAGAGACAGATGGTTCTTGTGGTTGATCTGCCCTCTGGCTGATGTGTCGTAACTGCAACTTAAAAAAAAATTAAGATGACTAAATCTAAGGTGCAGAGATGCTTCATACACTTACAGTTTTAACAGGTGGACAACAAACACTGAGCAGGTCCGCACTTGTACCCCAGAGTGTGGGAAGTAGATACATTTACCTCCCATATGTGCACTGCATAAACACACTGTAGTGAGACATGACTGCAACTTCCTCTACATCAGGGATTGGGATCTTGTGACCCTCCAGATGTTGTTTACTACAGTTTTCATCAGCCCCCCCATAGTGTGGCCAATAGTCAGGGACTATGGAAGTTGTAGCCCAACAATTTCTTAAAGGGGCGGGTCACAGATTTACCATCCTTGCTCTACACCAATGTTTCCCAAACCTTTTTATTTTTTTTGTTGCTGGACTACAACTCCCATCAGCCCCAGCCAGCATGGCCAATGGTCAGGAATTATGGGAACTGTAGTCCAGCAACAAAAAAATAAAAATAGTTTGGGAAACACTGCTCTAAACTACAAAGGGCTTTTCATAGTGAAGACTTGACTTCTGTCAAGTGATGACTTGGATGTGTGAAACAGCCACCCCAGTTCAAGCACCACGTGCAGACCTTGTGGTCACATGCACACTGTACGTTTCAAACACTGTTATACCACTTTTCCCTCCAAAGAATCTTGGGAAATGTAGTTTAAGGATGTTGGGAAATGCAGCCCACTGTGAGGGGCAAACTACAAGTTCCAAGATTCTTTGAGGGAAGACATAGCTGTTAAAGTGGTATAAAAGTGCTTTAAATGTATACCATGGAATGTGACATCTGTCACCTCATCTCAGACAATGGAAACAATTCACACATTCAGCTGACAGTCAAATGACAAGTCAACAAGTTAGCCAGAGTTTCTTAAAGAAAAAAATAATAATTTATGCCTTGAAACTCCCATCCCTGGAACCTTCAAGACAGCTAACAACAGATTGCTAAAGACACTTGGTTTTCAATGTTATAAAACGTCCAGCTAAAAACTCTATTGTCAGACAGCATAGTAAAAACCTATGATAAACATAATAGGGACCAAAGAATTGCCCAAACTAAAATATAATGAAATAATACTTTTTAACCAACTACAAAACAAAGAATGAACCATCCAGGCCTTTCAGAGGAAGAAGTTGAGGAATCAGCAAAAGGGAATGTGCACAGCTTGTTGCCATATCTTTAATCCCTGATGAACAACTCACCCACCCACCATATCACTGTTGTGGTGGGACCAGCACAGAGCAGGCCTCCTCCAAAGATCTGAACGGATGGGCAGCATCACAAAGGAGAAAACGTTGCCTCATGTAGCCTGGTTCCCAACCTGGTGCCCTCCAGATATTCTTGGCAACAACACTCAGCTGTGCTGGCTGGGGCTAATGGGATTTTGTTTTAAATTTAACCTGACCTTCATCAAACAAGTAATTCAGGGCAGGGTACAATCAAACTAACAATACAACAATTCCAGTTATATATACATGTATACTGTATATACATGTATACACACACACAAACATATATATACACACATGTATACACACACATATATATACATGTATACACACACACACACACACACACACACATATATAATCAGTATAACGATGACTCCTATTTAGTATCAAAGTGTCTACAAGCAGGCTTTTTGTTGGTACCAGCTGGATTTCAAGAGGGAATGCATTCCAGAGCTGGCACTGAGAAGGCCCTTCACAATTTGTAGAGATATGAACCTCAAAGGTAGACTAATAAGTAGGACATCCCCAGCAGATCTTAATGCCCAGGTAAGATTATTCAGGGAAAGGCTTTCTTTCAAGTAACTGGGTCCCAACTCATTTAGGCCAGTGTTCTTCAACTTTTGGTTGGACCACACCTCCCATGATCTCTTGACCATTGGCTAAGCTGGCTAGGGATGATGGGAGTTGTATTCCAAGAACATCTGGGGACCTAAAGTTGAAGAACAGTGATTTAGGGCCTTATAAGTCAGAACCTTGAAGCAGCTTTGGTAGCATATAAACAAGCCAATCAATACTCTTGCCATAGCATTCTGCACCAGCTGTAACTTCTGAACTGTTTTCAAGGACAGCTTCACATAGAGTGTATTACCACTGAACATTATCTAATCTGAATGTTATCAGAAAGCGGATCACTGTGGCCAGGCTCTCTCTGTCCAAGAACAGCCATAGCAGGCAGACCAGCCAATAGGCACTATGAGCAACTGACAGTACTTGATCTTCAAGTGTCAAAGGTGAATCTAAGAGCATCCACTTATTACATTTATTCACTAATAGGCAAAAACCCTTGCGGTTTAATAATGTACCTATAGCTGACAGCTATTTCTATCAAACTTTAAAAAGCAGGGAAATTGGGCAGCTATAGTGAATACACCAGGGGAGCAGGACACATGACCTCCTCTCTGAGATATTGTACTGCCCTACAAATTTGTAAAAATGCAAACACAATTTGGGTTGGTCTTTCACAGTCCAATCCACTTCCTGTGTAGCTTGGAACACTACACCATCAGAGGGACTGCAACCCTATCCAGAACACGCTGTTTATCCAAGTTGAACTTCAAAACATCTGGACAGTACCAGGTTGGATAAAGGCTTTAAAGGAAATAACCAACACTTTCAGGTATGCTTAGAAATTAATAGAAACCAACTAAACTGGTGCAGAGGTGGAGTTAAGTGATCTAAAGTACTTGTTTTGGTTTGAACTCTCATTGCTTTATTTTGCACCAGCCAAATTGTCAAACACTTTTCAAAATGCAGCCCCAGTCAAAGTGCATTGCAGTAATTCAGTCTGGATGTTTCTAAGCCAAGTGTCAATGGCCAGATCTGCCTTCCTCAGGGAAGGGCACAGCTAGCACCAGCCTAAGATAAGCAGGAACATTCCTAGCCGCAGCCATCCCAGAGCAATGCCAGGTCCAAGAGGATTCCCAAACTGCTAATCTGATTCTGCCCAAGGAAGGGAAGTGCAGCTCTGACCAAAACAAGCTGTCCATCTAAAACTGGATCAGATTTCCAAATGACCAAGAGTTTGTGGATTAAGCCTCAGCTTGTTTGCCCTTATGCAGTCCTTCGCTGTTACATTTAGGACTTCCACTGCCTCCCTTGGATGCCATCAGCATATTGAAACTATCCAGCTCCCCCCCCCGCCCATCAACTTCTCCATGGGGGCAATATAGAAACACATAGCACCCTATAAACCAATGGCTATTCTGCTGAGAAGTATTCCTAATAACTCCTTCAGGAACCTGTCATCCAAGGAGGATTGGAATCATAGAACATTGTCTCCCAGCTCCATCCCAACCAGGCATCCCAGCAGGATACCATGGTAAAAAATATCAAATGTTGCTGTGTATTATTCTAACAGAAAGGACAATGAAAACAGAAATAATGAACATTTACATTACCATATATACCAGTGCATTGGTGAAGATGCAACTAAAAGCCAACAGTCTAACTAAAACATACCTTGCAATAAGCCTATTTGCATATGAAACACCTTCAAATGAAAATACCTTATGATTTCTTACTGAATATATAGGAAAACTTTTAATGTATAGCAACACAAGAGCAGTTACTAAATGGAAAGGGCAATGCAACAAGCATTGCATAAGTGTTCTGCATGTGACATAAATGCAAAAAAACTTTTTTGCAATTTTTCAGAGCAAAGTCATTGCTGATGTTGTCAAATGATAAGCCACGACGTTTATCACTTTCTGTTCACTTAAGACTTAGTGCAGACAGCTTTTCTTATACCATTTAGCTGTTGTTGTTATGTGCCTTCAAGTCGAATATGACTTATGGTGACCTTATGAATCAGTGACCTCCAATAGCATCTGTCACGAACCACACTGTTCAGATCTTGTAAGTTCAGGTCTGTGGCTTCCTTTATGGAATCAATCCATCTCTTTTTTGGCCTTCTTTTTCTACTCCCTTCTGTTTTCCCCAACATTATTGTCTTTTCTAGTGAATCATGTCTTCTCATGATGTGTCCAAAATATTATAACCTCAGTTTCATCATTTTAGGTTCTAGTGATAGTTCTAGTTTAATTTGTTCTAACACCCAATTATTTGTATTTGCAGTCCGTGGTATGCACAAAGCTCTCTTCTAACACTACATTTCAAATGAGTGGATTTTTCTCTTATCTGCCTTTTTCACTGTCCAACTTTCACATCCATACATAGAGATCGGGAATACCATCGTCTGAATGATCCTGTCTTTAGTGTTCAGTGATACATCTTTGCATTTGAGGATCTTTTCTAGTTCTCCCACAGCTCCCCTCCCCAGTCCTAGCCTTCTTCTGATTTCTTGACTATTGTCTCCATTTTGGTTAATGACTGTACCAAGGTATTGATAATCCTTGACAAGTTCAATGTCCTCGTTGTCAACTGTAAAGTTACATAAATCTTCTGTTGTCATTACTTTAGTCTTCTTGATGTTCATCTGTAGTCCTGCTTTTGTGCTTTCTTCTTTAACTTTCATCAGCATTCGTTTCAAATCATTACTGGTTTCTGCTAGCAGTATGGTATCATCTGCATATCTTAAATTACTGATATTTCTCTGTCCAGTTTTCACACCTCCTTCATCTTGGTGCAATCCCACTTTCTGTATGATATGTTCTGCGTATAGATTAAACAAATAGGGTGATAAAATACACCCTTGTCTCACACCTTTCCGATTGGGAACCAATCGGTTTCTCCATATTCTGTCCTTACAGTACCCTCTTGTGCAGAGTATAGGTTGTGCATCAGGACAATAAGATGCTGTGGCACCCCCATTTATTTTAAACCATTCCATAGTTTTTCATGATCTACACAATCAAAGGCTTTGCTGTAATCTATAAAGCACAGGTTGATTTCCTTCTGAAATTCCTTGGTCCATTCCATTATCCAACGTATGTTTGCAATATGATCTCTGGTACCTCTTCTCTTTCTAAATTCAGCTTGGACATCTGGCATTTCTTGTTCCATATATGGTAAGAGCCTTTGTTGTAGAATCTTGAGCATTTCTTTATTTGCATGGGATATTAAGGCAATAGTTCGATAATTACTGCATTCCCTGGGATCCCCTCTCTTTGGAATTGGGATGTATATGGAATGCTTTCAGTCTCTGCGCCATTGTTTTCTTAGTTGTCCACAACCAATTCTTGATCTTTATCAGCAGCGAAAATGACCTCTCTCCTGAACTCTTTGTTACCATTAGACTCAAAAAGGACTTTGATATTGCCTCTGCATTATTTTTGTCATATCAGAACAGAGTCTGTTTTCCGTTTCCTTTCTTTTCAGATCAACTATGTATAACTTGAAATGTAGTTTTAAAAATGTATTTAGAGGCCCTTCATGAACTGAGGCCCTAAACTGTAGTTTACTCAGCTTCTCTGTAAATCTGGCACTGCCTCCAACACTTTGCCTTAAAAATGACATATTGAGACTTCCGGGAAGGGTGACTTAGCCTGTGCCTGCTTTTGAGACGGGCTCCTGCCTCAAAAGAAGCTTATTCAGATATATCAGTCAGTTTTTTCTTTTTTTTTTGACTGATTAAACTTCTCCCGGGTAGGGAGAAACGAAGAGATTAACCTCAAAGCCTATTTTTGTTGGGACGACCAGATCTCATTAATTTATGGGACGAGGTCCAGCCGACGAAGGTGGGACGGATTTTCAACAGCAAGCTCTATCTGTTAAAGCGAACGTTCATCTTATCTTCTAAGAGAGAACGCACTAACAGGCAAGCACCCTTCTTTCTATATTTTTCTTTTACTTGACTTAAATTGTTGCTGATTAAAAGAGATTTGCCAGATTGATCAGTTTTTGACATCTCACTGGGGAGCCATAACTTCTCTCTGCTACGCACTAATTAATAGCTTATCTCTGTTTTTGTTGCAAAAAGCTGTCCTGGATTTGCATTCTAAAGATATACACAGAAGAGGGATTTCTATTCCAGATTTTTATTTTGAAAAATATTATACTGTTTTGAGACTACTCTCTTTTTGGTCTATTTTATTTTGACGAATCTGTTTCTTGACGATTGCCATTAATTGTTTCGATCCTGGGAACTGCATTTTGTTTACTTAACTATTGGAGAGATAAGGCTGTCTGCTCTGTTTATACTGTGATGTCACCAAGTTTGGAGTATTAACCCAATTGTTGCTGAAATAAGAAGTGGTTTTCCTATATTTTTCTTTTAAAATGGCAATTAAGAAAGTGGCTGAAAATCTGGAAATAACTATGTTTCAGAAAATAATGGATGAGATTGAGATAACGAAAATTGAATTGAGTAAAATGAAGCAGGAGATTAAAGATATAAGGGTCCCTGTGAGAGAGGTGACCCTGGAAGGGGTCCCTGTGAGAGAGGAGACCCCGGAGATTGGAACAGGGGTCCCTGTGAGAGAGGAGACCCTGGAGACTGGAATAGGGGTCCCTGTGAGAGAGGAGATCCCGGAGATTGGAACCAACGTGGAACAGGAACAAGATTTGGAGTCTATGGACTTTAGAAATAAAATCTATTGTTTGGAACTCAATGTTATCTCTGAAGAAATGAATGAAGATTCTAGAGATAAAGTTATCAATGGCATGGATAATCTTCTGGACTGGAATGATGTGATGGAGCCCAATATAGAGAAAATCTATGGAATTAACTGCAGCCATGTGACAATGGAAAAACTTTTAAGAGATGACCCAGTGTATTTTGAAAAAAAGAACAGAGATATGATTTTACAGCAGTATTTCAGCAACCTATTCAGAATGGATGGCAAGAAAATATTTGGGATAGAGGTAATTCCCATCAGACTCTTACTATATGACTATGGCTTTGACAGCAAGATTATTATGGAATACTGATAATGGAAGATTGGATATTGAAATTACTGGACTTAACAAGACTACTGAAGATGGAAGATGGAAAATGGAACTAATAGAGATAATAGAACAATGGCTACTGAAATTATTGAACCTAACAGATTCTGATGTGATGGATTAATTGAAATGTTTATTTTGACTATGGTTATGACAATAAGATTATCATAATTAGTAATGAGATGGATTAATCGATATGCTTATCTGGAAAAAAAAATTGATAGATATATTTCTTAAAGAATTGAAACCTCTCTTTGACTTTTTGTGGAAAGAATAAAGTAATGTTTATGAGATTTGATGATTAAGTAAGATAACTACTGGAGGAAAGTGATTTTATAATATGACTTAAGAGACAGGATTGTTATATATTATAGACTTATAACTGATTTGATCTTTGACAAATGGGAAGTCAATATTTTACTCTTTATTTTTTATTTTTGTTTTTTTTTTCTTTTTTTCTTTTTGTTTAACTATTTTTGATTTTGTTTTTTGTCTTTGAATGTTTTATGATTTTGTCTTGTATGTTTTATGAAAATCTGAATAAAAATTATTGAAAAAAAAAAAAATGACATATTGAATACACAGTTAATCCAAGCAGTGGAATCTAAAGAAGGCTTTTTTATAAAAGTAAAGCATCACCATAGCATGTAAAGTCAACCTTGCGTCTCATCACAGAATCCTTTATCCCCAGGATAATCCCTTATCCTAAACATTCATGCTGGTTTATCTGCTTGTAATGCCAGGGCAACACTTGTACAATCCCAGAATCATGCCAAAGCTTTTGACAATGTATAATTATGTGCTTTAGTGAAGCGTACAACAGGCAGAACACCTCACTCAAGCAGATAATCCTGTGTTATGTTTGACTGAACCAATGGGAAGCTAGCAAAGAGATAATGAAGAGAAAAATCAAATAGAACTTCAAAGGAATTCCTGGCTATTTTGCATATTTGAAAATTAGGCCAAGATTTTACATCCTTGGTTAACAACTACTAACCATATTTTGAGCTAAGCAAAGACCAAAAAGAAGGCCTGCCACATCGGCTCTGCCTGCTGACCACGGATGAGGATAAATTTGATTCAGTTCACATTTAAAGTTGAATTTATCAAATTTGCACTTTCTGAAACAATATGGAATCCAAAACACAGCCATCCTTCAAAATTCACACATTCAAATTTTGTGGTGCTCCAACCAAACAAGGTTTACAAAAATGCACATTTTAGGGGAAAGTGTTCATAAAAATGAATATATTAGTGAAAATAACATACAAAACTGCAATATATTAGGAGAAATTGCTTCAAAATGTATATATGAGTCAAAACTGCACACAAAAATGTGTTTATTACGACAAATTCACACTAAAGTGCTGAAGATATTTCGTGAGGATTTTTAAATGCAGACTGCTGCAGAAATGTGGAGAACTACATTTACCCCCTTTAGGATGCACACCTTAATGTGGTGAGGGGGTTTGAAAGTGTTGAAGAAGCTGAGAGCAATGCCGTCAGGAGTCTTCTGCCTTTGATGTTGAAGCGTAGTAATGCTTGTTTAACCTTTACCTTTTGTGTCTGGTTTATTAATGAGTTTGTTCGTTTATGTATTTTAGCCCCTGATGAAGGCAGGAGTTTTTCCAGCCGAAACGCGTTGGGCATACCTTTTAAAAATATTTTTACAATAAATCTCCAGACTTTGATTCACCCACATTTGCCTCTTGACATCCTGGTTCCCCCCCCCTTTTTTTTTCCCCTGCTGTGTCCACACATAGCCTTCAAAACGCACCGGGTTTTTCCACAGTGAGCTTTTATACATAGCAGCTTGCATTGTATATACCTTTGCATGACAATGTCATCTAAAACAACAGCTACTATCCGTGTTGTCTGTATGTACAGGTGGATCTGTTTTCAAACTCCCCTCAATTAGTGTTTCCACAGACCTTTATTTTATGCAGTCTTTCAAAAGAGAAGTTCTGGAAACTTGTGTGTTGATCTACTGATGTACAGGGATAAATACCGGAATACAGAGGAAGCTAAGTTATTGTACTGCTTCCTATTTCGCCTATTTCATTCATAGACAAATTAAACATGGTGTGGGGGAGTCGCATAGCCCTGCAGCTTCAGTAGATCTGCCCCAACAGGAGGTGACCCGAGATAGTACACATGTATGCAGCAAATGCTTGAAAAGTGCATTCTTGGCACAAAATGGATTATAACCATTGCAACAGAATGCACTTTAGACTTACAAGTAAAGTGGGACAGGGGCAACATGGTAATGTTGTGTGTACAGCCCCCACCCCCAAGGTTCTTGCATCAAGCACTGAATGCACATTATCACACAGTGTGCACATGCCCCAAGATAGTCAAGTGATCAACTGAGAATAATAAAGGAAGAACTGTGCTCTTTGTTGTTCATACCGTTGTGTTAGAATTGAGTTCACATCTAAAGGTGAACCTACCTAATTTGCACTTTCTGAAACTATATGTGAACCGAAACACAGCCATCCTTCAAAACTCACACTTCTCTGAATTTTGCAATGCAGTTCTCCAGCCAAGTAATGTGTACAAAATGCATATACTAGGGTAAAGTGTGCATATTAAATCTTAAATTCAGTTCTACACATTTTTGCGATTTTTAAGAAAAAGTTCTTAATGAAAAGTAGTATGAATTACACCTAATATACATATTTTTGCAAAGCAGTTTTCCCTAATATAATGCATTTTTGTATGTTATTTGCACTATTATATGTATTTAATATTTAGATGTGAGCAGGGCCCGTTAGGGATGTGGCCTGCTGAGTGGACACGGCCTATGAGAGTCCCGAGGGTCAGATGGAGCAGCCTGGAGGGCTGTATTTGGCCTGAGGCTTCCCACCCTGCCCTGGGCTAGGAGGCTCATACCTTCTTCACCCAAGCTTGCTCCATTCTGCTGTGTGTTCTGCCAAAGCAGCTGGCAGGGCATTTTGGGAAACAAGTTATTAAACCTAAGAGAAGAGGGGTTGGTGAGCACCAACTTGTTCAGTTTGTCGTGCGATGAAGAGGCGCAAGGCAACCTCAATCAGCTTCTGGCAGACACAGCCTGAAGAAGGAAAGGGAACGCAAATGCCGTGAAAAGTCCCTTCTTTTCAGCAGTTGTCTGACTGAAGCTACCTGAGTAGCTTGTGCTCAAAGCACAACGGAAAGGAGCTGCACTTCCTCCAGGAGGGCCTGCCTTCCAAAGATAAAGGAGGATGGAGTGCACCACTCTTCTCTGCCGGGGACTGATGAAGGAGAGTGAGCTATTGAGATGAGTGTAAGGAACTGTGCAGTTAGGACATCTTGCCCAATGGGGAGAAAAGGAATAGGAGCATCCATTTTGCATGTGTTAGGTTTTTCTCAGACTTGCCCCAGGCCACCTTTATGACTGTATAAGCTTTTATGAACAGCATGTGTAAACAGGGAATGAACACAGAACTGCCTGCTGCTTGCTCACTGTGCTGCAAAGTTAAGAAAGGAAGGAAAGGTATTATGGAGCTAGAAAGGGATCATTGGACCCCTGGGGCAGGCTGTGCTTGATGGCAGAATTGCAGGCCATTTTGGACAGGACTCTCATCTACTGACCACACAGCCCTGCATTTGATTTCTGATGGCATTATGGTTTTCGCAGCCTAAGAGAGGAAAAGGATTACTCACACCTTCTTTCTTCTTCCAGCAGTTGCATGGGTGGCTTGGCCCCGTTAACCTATATACCTCCTTTTTGGAGTGACAATAACCAAGTGCTTAGGAAGATGCAATTACCCAGCCATGAAATCCAACACAGCCATACTCCAATGCTGTGTCTTATTCTGGCAAAGCTATTCATCCCAGGCCCACTAAACCAGGCAGATAGGGACTTCACTGCAGATTCTGGTAACAGCTCTGAATTTAAAGGACGACTAGAAGAAAGGCTTTGCAAGCCCTGGGACTCCTCCTAGAGAAGACAGGTGTTGCTGTAACACAAGGGTGCACAACCTTTCGTGTGCTGAGGTTTGCATTCCCTCAGGAGCAATCTGTTGAGGGGCTACATTCCAGCAATGGGCTGGGCCAGAGACTGACCCAAAGTGGTCAAGGTCTCCAGCTAGACAGATCTATCTTTCAGTTCCTTATTCTTCAAATATTAAACTCAGTTCTCCCTATCACATCAGTTTCCACTTTAAGAAAACAGCTTTCTCTAATGAGCAGCTTAGTGCTTATTTCTCCTAGTGTTCACATTTTTGTATGCAGTTTTGGATGCCTCATGTCCATATTTTTATCAGCAATTCCCCCTAATGTAATACATTTTTTGTTTGTTATTATCACTCAAATGCCTTTCTACACACTTTCTCCCAGTGGATGCATTTTTATTTTTATTTTTATTTACACATTTGGTAGGAGACTCACATCACAAATTCAGAGAAGAGTGATAGCAAAGGATAGCTGTGTTTCAGACTGCATATTATTTTGGGAAGCACAAATTAGGTAGATTCATCTTCAAATGTGAACTAAATTATATTTCTCTCCCATCCTTAGTAGGTCCACCCATTTCTCTCTCTGTCACCCCCCTTTTCTTTCTGTTATTTCTCCCCCCCCCATTTTTCCTCTCTTGCCAACCATCTTTATTTTGTTTAAGACATTTATGTACAACTTAATCATTTCTAAGCAGGGTACATAAAACAAATCATACATAAATGAAATAATAAGACAATAAAATCATCATAAAACCAAACACTACCTTAAAATTCCTGCTGGAACATTAAAGTTGTGTGCCTTAAATTCAACAAGGAGGGTACCAGTCTAATCTCAAGTAGGAGGAAGTGCCACAGGCTTGGGCCCACTACTACACAGAATGCATGGTTTCTAGACATTAAGGGATGCGCATCTGAGGGGGCAATGGTCTCAGTGACTGGGCCGAATATAAGGGATCAGACAGTACTTAAGATATCCTGGACCCAAGTTGCTAAGGGCCTTGTAAATTAATAGAAGAACCTTGAACTTGGCCCAGTAACATATGGACAGCCACTGCAAGCTTTTAAGCACCGGAGGTATGTGCTAGCAGTAGTCTGTCACCATCAACAGTCTAGCTGCAGTATTATGCACCAGCTGCAGCTCCTGGACCAGGCACAAGAGTAGCCCCACATAGAGTGCATTGCAATAATCAAGTCCTGAGGTTACCAATGCAGGAATAATGAAATAAGGCCAATAGCCACAGGTTGTCCACCCGTGACATCGCAGATTATATACCTGAAATGAGCTCTTGTATTTCCCAGCAACAAAATGGCATGGAAATTGGTAGTGGCATTGAATGGCTTCAGATTGTACCCTCTGTTTTCCTTAGGGCTTCTCTGATGGAGGAGAGGAGACAAACTGCTTTTAGTGATGGGAAGTGGGATGAGTCAGTCTGTGCTCTGAAGGATTTGAATTGGCCTTCCTGGGTTTGGAAGGGAGGGGGAAAGAAAGAGAGGGCAGAGATATTAAATGGGAAAACCAACTCTCAACCAGTGCTAGGTAAACAAGTTTAGCCACCGTTACTAATGTAATTATCACTGTATGTTCCTGTACTGCCAAAAGGGCAATGGTTCTCTTTAGGATTCAGGTAGGCAATGAAAGAAACACCATGTTTGCTCTTTAATAGGTTTTATTCAGAGGCTAAGGGTCTAAACAACAAGGTAAAGCAAAAGCAGATAATCTTAGAGCCCTTTGGCTAGGATATGAAGGATTTCAGTTGCTGAAGAATCCCCACTGTTTAGCAACAAATCCAAACTCCTGTCAGTCAAGGCACATCCTCTTAAGGCCTCTCCTTCTCATTGTATGCAGTTAGGGTTCTCACTGAACCAGGGATACTGTCAGGCTTATATATTATTTCACAACTACTGAAACTTAACATTCCATTCTCGCGGCTTTCATAGAATCACATAATAGTAGAGTTGGAAAGGGTCTTTAAGGCCATCGAGTCCAATCCCCTGCTGAATGCAGGAGTCCAAGTTAAAACATACCCGACAGGTGGCTGTCCAGCTACCTCTTGAAGGCCTGCAATGTTGGAGAGCCCGTCACCATTGGTTCCATTCTTGTACCACTCTTAACAGTTCAGAAGTTTTTCCTGATGCTCAATCGAAATCTGCCTTCCTACAACTTGGGCCCATTATTATGTGTTCTGTACTCTGGGATGATCGAGAAGAGATCCCCCTCTGTGTGACAACCTTTCAAATACTTGAAGAGTGCTAGCATATCTCCCCTCAGTCTTCTCAAGACTAAACATGCCCAGTTCTTTCATTCTCTCCTCATAGGGCGTTGTTTCCAGTCCCCTGATCATTCTTGTTGCCCTCCTTTGTACCTGTTCCAGTTTGTCTGCATCTTGACACTGTCAAGAACTGGATGCAGTACTCAAGATGAGGCCTAACAAATGCCATATGGGGGGGGAACACGTTTTGGAAACTATACTTCGGTTAATGCAGCCTAAAATAGCATTTGCCTTTTTTTGCAGCCACATTGCACATATTCAGCTTGTGATCAACAACAATCCCCAAATCCTTCTCACATGTAGTATTGCTGAACCAAGTAGCCCTCATCTTGTAACTGTGCATTTGGTTTCTTTTTTTTATCCCTGTTGAATTTAATTCTGTTGTTTTCAGTCCAGTGCTCTAGCCCATCAAGATCCCTTTGACTTTTGTTTCTGGCCTCCAGGGTATTAGCTATCCCTCCCAATTTTGTATCATCTGCAAATCTGAAAAGCACTCCCTGCACCTTCTCATTGATGTCATTAATAAAAATATTGAAAAGTACTGGCCCCAGGACTAAGCCCTCAAAACTGGGCCAAACTGGAAGGTAAGCAAGGCCTAAGGGGTCACCAACATTTGGAATTATGAGAAAGTGCCACAGGCACCAGTCACAAAATGTGGTGGGTGTGGCATAACACAAAATAGCCAAAAGAGTAAAAAAATAAACAGGATAAAATGGTGCAAGAATGCCCCTTTCCCATCAGCCACCATATTAAGGGGGGGGAACCACCTACATCAGCCACTGCTGCACTTGCTTATCGATATAAGTTTGTTGCATCTCTCCTCTACTGAGAAAGGATGGGAGGGAGGGAACCTAATCCTGGTATCCAACCTTAGCATCTCATGAAATGTGGTGTCAACTTCTAGGAGATCCCCCTCACAGGCTAAGGTCCAAGTCCCAGAAATATCAGCATCTCCCCAAAGTATTTACCAGACAGGGTTTCTTATGCAGCACAGTCCAAACAAACCAAGGTCAAACACAGGGAATCCATCCATGGTCCAAAAGCAAGGTCAAGAAACAGTCCAAGGTCAATTTCACAGGGTACCCAACAAGGTATAACACAGAGTGGCATAAGATAGGGACCAAGGAGCCAGAGCCACATTTCCAACAACTGGAAGGCTCAAGAAGGCCTTATATATTCTGGCCTCTTAAACCACACCCTAAGATGCTGGCAGTGAAGGAGTATCGGGGATTGCTTACTCACAAGAAGATCTTCGACTCTGGGTCTGTAGATGCATACTGTGCCATCACTCTTCAGCCTGGACCCCAAGCTTCTAGCACTGGCGCTCTTGAGGACTTTGGGGAGGGAGGCAGCTCCATCTTCCCCTCTGACATTTCCAGAGGTTCTTTCTCAGGTACCAACTCAGAGGGCCCTTCCAGGGGATCCTCTGCATGGAATTCAGGGGGCCATTCCTGCTCCTCAAAGTCTCCAACCTTTGGAGCATCTTGTTTGTCCTCTGAGGACTCAGGGTCTGGCACCAGGTCAGGGCTAGACATGACATGTGGACATCTTTAAGGCAGTATGTTCAGTGTAGGAGAGGCTGAGCCAATAAAAAAAAAAACTGTGCAGGAAGAACAAACAGTCTCATGCATTGTGAATTTTTAAGGGAATATTTACTATGAACTTTCACAGGCATCAGAGGAAGTACTGGCGGACACTTGGTAACCCACCTTTGTGACCCCCAGCACATTAAGGCAGAAGTGGCAACTGGACTGAGCTTCACTTGGAGAGAGTCACTCAGATGCAAGTTTTGGTAACAGTAGCCTGAGAAGTGTCACCCTGCAAAAGCTTTATATTTAAAGTGACTTTAAAATCTTCTACAACTCAGACCCATCTTTAATTGGAGGAAGAGGAATATAAAAGGAGAAAACTCATTCTGGCTGCTAGATGAAAGGCTTGAGAAACAGTTTGGACTTTGTACACCCCAACCTCTCAGGATGCTGGAGATCTTCTTGATTGCATCTACAATTGCCCATGCTTGTTCTTCCATCTCCTTCCCAGTGTTTAATAAACAGATTTATATGAAACAAATTCTTATTTCTTTTTATGAGATTGCACTAGCCCATATTTGCTTACAGAGTTGCTGTCACCATCTATCCCATTATGTCATCACCATCCAAATACTCAAAACAGCCACAAATTAAACAAGACAATCACACAATCTTTTTAAAGAAGCTCCACCACATCCTCATTGGGGCTTTTAGCCTTCTTATTTATCTTAAAGATGGAAGGTGACTAGGGAGCAAAGTGATGATTGATAATGTCAGAATGTAAATATGCAAATAAAACAGGGCAAACCATGCAGCTTAGATAACATCAAACAAACATCCAAGAACTAAATGAAAGTACAATATTGCCTGAAAATCTAATTGAAGTGATGTATCAGTTTTATTATTCCCCGATGATTGATATTTTTGTGCTGATTATATTTTATTGGACTTCATGTTTTTGATGAAATTTGATGCACTGCCCTGGAATCTTCATGATGAAGGTGGTATGCAGATATCCTCATCAAATAAATAAAATAATCAATATGAAGGAGCAATCTTTGAATCATCAGGGAAGAAGTGAAGCTGGGAGCACCAGGTCTTCTTGTTACACTGCAGCACTTCCATATTTTTTTAAACTGCCTGTTCTAAAAGGAGCTAGTCATATGTAATGTGATGGATCCATTCCTTGATCTTAGCCAGGATTGCAGAAGAGTCCATCCCAGTCCTTCTACCGGACTAGTAGGCTAGTCAGCATTCTGGGAAGAAAAATGATTTTGCTGTATGGAGCCAGAAACAATACTTGCCCAGAGTTTGTTGACTGTTCAGAGCAGCCTTTCCCAACCAGTGTGCCTCCAGATATTGTTGGACCACAACTCCCATCTTTCCTGACCATTGGCAATGCTGGCTGAGGCTGATGGGAGTTGTGGTCCAACAACATCTGGAGGCACACTGGTTGGGAAAGGCTGGTTTAGAGCTTCAAGACTTGGTGTCTATTTTAGTTTTGGAGGGTTCCTGTGCATAAAAACAGACTGCCATTTGGCCATTTTCTGTCAGTCCCTCCTGAATATCTGCTTCTTTCAGCTAGGCCTTTCTTCAGCTGTCTCTGAACTGCAAGTTCATCCTTCACTGGCCCATTTTTATTATTGCTTTCATTTTTGACTGTCTGTTTCAGGGCTGCTTGAGATGGATATTGCATTTTCCATCATGCCTTTTGAAAATGCATGTGGAGTCATGTCCCCAAAAAGGGTCATTTGTAATATCAAAACCTACAAACAAAAGTACGGAAGGCATAAACTGTAAAAAAGGTACCAGGAGCCTTGCAAGAATCAGATCTCATCCTAGCAACATTGGCCATTTTCTGGCTACTTCCCTTTCATGTATTTTACAATGTGAGCTGCAAGTATAATATTGGAAAATATTTTTAGACTAGGGTATTCTGTCCCTGTGCGGTTTGCATACCATACCCAACATCTAACCCCAGGAACACCACCACCAAACCCTCACAAGCTTGCCAAACTCCCCCTCCCCTTAGACCTGGCCAAGCGTCCCCCCTCCCGCCAACAAAGGTTGCCAGGTCTCCCCCTGTTTAGACCACCCTCAAGGAGAAAGGAAGCAGAGGAGGGAGGCGGCTGGCTGAGGTGAGCTGCACAGGAACAGCTGCCCCAACCTGTCCGGACTGTTCCTCTGTGGCTTGCCCAGCTGCCACCACTTCAGTTGCTTGTCTGCCACACCTGCCACTTGCCATGGCCCTGTAGCATTACCCTGCCACCTCTCTCATTCCCCTCCTGACACTGCTGCCACTGACCCACTCGCCCACCTGCCACTGACCCACTTCCTTGCTTGCCCTAGCCCATGGATGCTGCTATGGATGGCTGTCATGCTGCATGATGGCAGCCTAAGAAAAATATAAATATAGGAACACAATATTTTAAAGTGATTGTTATATAACTCTCATGCTCGGAACACCTCCCAGTGCATTGATAGCACTTATTAACTCTTGAATTGTTCTAAAATAAATAAAAAGGAGCCTTCCAGAAGTCATATTTGCCAAACTTCTTCCATACTATGTACTTGGAATAATGCAGAAGGTCCCAGGTTCAATCCCTGGCATCTCTAGGTAGGGCTGGAGAGAACTCTGCCTGAAACTCTGGAGAGCTGTTGCCAGTCAGTGTACACAATATTGAACTAGATGGACCAGTTCTGGTCTGACTCAGCATGAGGCAGTTTCCTATGTTCTTACGAAGCATGGACATTATAGCATATGCAGATATGCTTGTTACAATTGGGACCTGCAACAAAATGTTGCAGTGTAAAATGTTGAGCACACTCAGTCCTCACTGGGCTGTTAAGAATTCTTTTTCTAAATATTCTAAATAAATTTTTCTAAATATCCTCTTCGGATGCGTGTGCATCCAAACCCTAAGTCCACCTGCCGGGTCAAAATTTCACTTGAGAGGGACGTAGGGTTGGGCATGCAGTTCGAAATTGCACTTGCAAGCGGACTTAGGGTTTGGGCTCTATTTGGGTTGGGAATCCAGTTGAACTTGAGACATGGGGAAAAAATAAAAAAAAGAAAAAAAATGAACATGGTGAGGGGGTTTGAGTGTGTTGAAGAAGCTGAGAGCAAAGTCGTCAGGAGTCTTGACCAAGAGGCTAGACTCCTAGCAGGGGCACCCAAGGCGGAATGGTCAAAGCTGAGACAACAGACTAAGATGCATCCAAACTCAGAAGAAGGCCATGGTAAACCACCTATGAATATCTCTTACCACGAAAACCCTATGAACAGAGTATCCAAAATGCAACACGAGATAGTGCTGGAAGATGAGACCCCCAGGTCAGAAGGCACTCACCGAGCTACTGGGGAAGAACAAAGGACAAGTACGAGTAGCGCTGTAACTAATGACGCAGCTGGGTCAAAGCTAAAAGGAAGCCCAGAGGCTGATGCGCACAGATGCAAAAGGAGAGTCCAGAGTTGTACGACACACACAATAGGAACATGGAATGTGAGAAGCATGAACCAGGGAAAGTTAGAAATTGTCAAGCAAGAAATGGAACGTGTCAACATTACAATACTTGGAGTGAGCGAACTAAAATGGACGGGAATGGGACATTTCCAATCAGGCAACTACAAAATATATATTATGCAGGAAATGAGAAATTAAGAAGTAATGGGGTTGCTTTAATAGTGAGAAGTGATGTAGCAAGAGCAATTAGGAGCTACAACGCAAGGTCTGAGTGAGTGATATCAATGAGATTAAATGGGAAACTTATCAACATAACCATCATCCATGTCTATGCTCCGACGGCAAATGCAGAAGAGGAGGAATTGGAGAGATTGTACGCAGAAGTACAGGAGGAAATTGATCAAACACCAAAACAAGATGTGCTGATAATCATGGGGGACTGGAATGCAAAAGTAGGGAACAGAGAAGAACTAGGAATTGTGGGGAAATTGGGCCTAGGAGACAGAAATGAAGCAGGAGAAAGACTTATTGAATTCTGTGAAGCCAATAATTTGTTTCTTGCGAACACATTTTTTGAACAACTGAAGACGACTGTACACGTGGACATCCCCAAATGGCCAATATAGGAATCAAATTGATTATATAATTGGTAGCACAAGATGGAGAAGTTCCATACTTTCTGCAAAAACAAGACCAGGAGCAGACTGCAGTATCATGAACTGGTCGTATCGAAAATCAGAGTAAAGCTAAAGAAGACCAACAAAGCAATCATAATGCCAAATTACAATTTAAATAACATCCCAGAAGCATATAAAGATCAAATAAGGAACAGGTTTGAGGCTTTAAACTTAGTTGACAGAGAACCGGAGGAACTATGGAATGAGGTCAGAGACGTTATCAGAGAAGAATGCAAAAAGACAATACCTCTAGCTAAAAAGGGAGAAAGACCCCAATGGATGACTGAAGAAACTCTTCAAATGGTTAAAGAGAGAAGGAAAGCAAAAGCAAAAGGCGATAGAAACACAGTCAGAACCCTAAATGCAACAATACAGTGACTAGTATGTAGGGACAAAGAGAACTATTACAATAGTTACTGTATAGAACTAGAAGAGGACAACAAAAAGGGTAGAACAAGAGCCCTATTCCAAAAGATTAGAGAAATGAAAGGGAAATTTAAACCACGAGTAGGGATGTTGAATAATCAACAGGGCAACACACTGACTGACCGAGATGAAATAAAAGGAAAATGGAAGCAATACACTGAAGAACTCTATAAAAGAGATGCAAGGATGACAGATTCATTCACGGAGGAACTATATGATGAAGAACCAGATATTTTAGAATGCGAGGTGAAAGCTGCTCTTAAAATACTTGGAAGAAACAAATCACCAGGAATAGATGGCATACCAATAGAGTTGCTACAAGCTACTGAGACTGAATCAGTCCAAAATTTGACTAAAATCTGTCAAGAAATATGGAAAACTGAACAATGGCCCACAGACTGGAAGCATGCAATATACATCCCAATTCCAAAGAAAGGGGATCCCAGGGAATGAAGTAATTATCGAACAATTGCCTTAATATCCCATGCAAGTAAAGTAATGCTCAAGATTCTACCACAAAGGCTCTTGCCATATATGGAGTGAGAAATGCCAGACATCCAAGCTGGATTTAGAAACGGAAGAGGCACCAGAGATCATATCGCAAGCATACATTGGATAATGGGAGCAAGGAATTTCAGAAGAAAATCACCTTGTGCTTTATAATTTACAGCAAAGCTTTTGTATGTGTCCTGAGCCCGTGGTTCTGAAACCCACTTTGCCAGACAGTCAACTCAATCTCTGTCTTTTAGTCAGAACTATTTTATTAAACCAGGAAACACAAAGGTATACAAAAACTTAAAGGAAAGCATACAGTCTCTGGGGATGATGAACTGAGGAGGGTGATGATGAAGAAGAAGGTTGGTAGCAGGTAAATTATATTGTAGGATTGTTGATGAGGTAGATTAAATGGAGGAGAGTTACCTTCTGAGGAAGAAGCTTCTGCAAGAGGCAATTCTGGTAGAGAGATAGCTTCTGCGAGAGAGATAGCTTCTGAGAGAGAGAGAGCTTCTGCGAGAAAGATAGGTAAAAAAGGAGTGTTGTCCTCTGGTGCTACTAGGCCTGCTGCTAGCTTCACTGATGACTGAAACAAACTGAGGCAGGATTTTGGAGGGAAAAATAACTAACCAATTAAAGAGAGGGGTGATGTCACCTGACAGGAAGTTACTATGAGGCTAAGGGAGCATAGAGACAGCCCTCTAGAATGCCATAACTTAACCTAATAAATGCCTTATGTAACACAACAGAAGGAATATCTCTATATACAATTCTAACCCTGTGGAGGCAGCACAGTCTGTGTAGATCATGAAAAACTATGGAATGGTTTAAAATAAATGGGGGTGCCACAGCATCTGATTGTCCTGATGGGCAACCTGTACTCTGACAAGAGTCTACTGTAAGGACAGAATATGGAGAACAGATTGGTTCCCAATCGGAAAGGGTGTGAGACAGGGGTGTATTTTATCACCATGTTTATTTAATCTGTACGCAGAACATAACATACAGAAAGCAGGACTGGACCAAGATGAAGGAGGTGTGAAAATTGGAGGGAGAAATATCAATAATTTAAGATATGCAGACAATACCATACTACTAGCAGAAACCAGTAATGATTTGAAACGAATGCTGATGAAAGTTAAAGAAGAAAGCACAAAAGCAGGACTACAGCTGAAAGTCAAAAAGACTAAAGTAATGACAACAGAAGATTTATGCAACTTTACAGTTGACAGTGAGGGCACTGAAGTCAAGGATTATCAATACCTGGGCACAATCATTAACCAAAATGGAGACAATAGTCAAGAAATCAGAAGAAGGCTAGGATGGGGGAGGGCAGCTGTGAGAGAACTAGAAAAGGTCCTCAAATGCAAAGATGTATCACTGAACGCTAAAGTCAGGATCATTCAGACCATGGTATTCCCAATCTCTGTGTATGGATGTGAAAGTTGGACAGTTAAAAAGGTGGATAAGAGAAAAATAATTTGAAATGTGGTGTTGGAGAAGAGCTTTGCGGATACCATGGACTGCAAAAAAGACAAATAACTGGGTGTTAGAACAAATTAAACCAGAACTGTCACTAGAAGCTAAAATGATGAAACTGAGGTTATCATACTTTGGACACATCATGAGAAGACATGATTCATTAGAAAAGACAATAATGCTGGGAAAAACAGCAGGGAGTAGAAAAAGAGGAAGGCCAAACAAGAGATGGATTGATTCCATAAAGGAAGCCATGGACCTGAACTTACAAGATCTGAACAGGGTGGTTCATGACAGATGCTCTTGGAGGTCACTGATTCATAGGGTCGCCATAAGTCGTAGTCGACTTGGAGGCACATAACATCAACAAATATTTTTGTGCAAATCTTGAGGTTTCCCCAAGCAGTTAGGCTATTTCAGACTCTGGACTTAATGGTCTTACCAGAGGTGGAGGAGGGGCGCTCTTTAGTGGTCATGTGCCTAACTTCACTTCAGAATATGATAAGCTAGCCTTGCTGCTGAGTGGGGCCCTAGATTTCTACCCCAAAGACTGCACCACTGCTATCAAGCCTGCTGATACTTCCCTCTTGTGTATGTATGTGTGGGAGGATGCTATTTTAGCTGCATAAGCAACAGCACTCACAGCCTGAACATCAGTAATAGAGGGATTGATAGTGTTGTGTTTAAATTGAAACCCCAGTGTTAATAAAACTATAATTCACTGGTCTTACCTAAACCAGCTTAGGCTTCATGAGAAATAGAACCAAAGTGGCATTTATCTGACTTTCGGTATAAAACGTAGATTTATTTCCTTGTGACCTGACCCTTACCGACGTTCCAGTGGCTCATATAATAAAAGCCGGATTACGCTGGAGACTCCCCTACTATGCATTTCATATCGTATATATGCTTATGGCTTTGCTTATTGCTGTCAAAATGTTTCACACAGAAATGTCTGTGTTTAAAGACTGCTTTATTGTCCCTCATAGCTCTCGAGTTGTATCCCTCCCTTTTGATATGCAAGACATAATGATACCATGTCTGTGTTTGAGTTAGAGGGCGCCCGGTTGCAACTGAACCTCCTCTTCCCATACGCCTTTGTCCGTTCCTGCATAGTGCTTATCTCAAGGACATGTGAAATATGTAGACAAGTTGACAGTGCAATGTTTCCACTTTGTTCTTCTCCTGTACCCCTTTTGTTTCTCACATATGTCCTAAAGCTATGGCAGTTAGCAATTGTTTCTTTATGTTTTATGACGTGAACATGATACTGTAAACTTCGGGGTAAGCCTATATAAACCCCCATCTATCAATAAACGCGGTTCCCATGCTCACCTGCTTTGGCTTGTAAGTATTGGGTCCCCTTTGCAAAGGCTTTGTTTTGTGTTGTTTGATCTCTGATAGTGGGTTCATTTATTACTCAGCTCCGCACTCTCCCGGGGTGTAATAAGTAAGCTGGGGTAACAGGACAGCTTGCGTGTTGGGTTTGGATCTAACAATTGGGGGCTCGTCCGGGATCCCTTGTGCGGACCCCCTTTTTGCCATTGCACCCCTTGAATTGATAACAGGCGCCACGAGGATTTCCTCGGTTATCAACACAAGTGGGCGGCTTTGACATTTTGGGGATAAAGCACAGTTGAGGAAAACCCGCTATCAGACGTCATGGGAAATAAAGGGAGTGTGCCGGTAAAGGACAGCCCTTTGGGAATAATGTGTATGCTGTGGCAAGAGGAGGACTTGCCTGTGCGTAAGAGAGGCCTGAAAAAGAGAAAGACGATTGAGCTCTGTGCGGTAGCGAGACCGCGGGTAACTGCAGTATTGGCACCAGGTGAACGGTAGCCAAAGAGCGGCTCCTTTAAACCCGTTCCTTTAAGAGGAGTAGGGGAGCGGATTGAGGTAAAACATTCAGATTAATTGCATTTCTGGCTCCTATGGCAGATGGGAGTGCAGAGATTGCAGGGTTTTTACAATGCTGAAAGACAGATCTTTGACCGGTGAGGCCCCCCCTCCAAGTTATTTTTCTAAGGATGACTCAGATAGAAGAATGATTTTAAGTCGTTCTATTATGCTTTCCGCGCCAGCGCCGCCTTCCAGCCCTGAAGGCGGGGCTCCTCGGCCGGCGCGGAAACAAGTCTCTTCCGATTCAAGTGCTGAGACGGAAGAGAAGGATCCAGGAGAGGGGCCCTCAGGGGGGAACGGTCACGCGCTTGCGAAAAGGAGGAAAAGAGAAAAAGAGAAACGGTTATTGACTAAGGAAATGCCATTGATTGTGCGAGACCAGCCGTACCTGGACGCCCAGGGACGGGTCAGACTCCTAGGTGTGTAAGGCTTGTGTTTTCCCGGGAAGTAAGAACGTAAGAATGGTAATAGGAAGGATTTGCATAAAAGAAATGTGTATGAGTTGGGTACCCAAGTGAGAGGTTGTATGCGGATAGCCTTTTTTTTTGAGTGTATGTATGAAAGTTTTTCTGTGGGTTTGCTTTCAAGGGAACTTTCCTTCCATTACTGTTGTTCATAAATCATGCTGATTTTACCTTTTCCTCTTTTAACTGCTTGGATCAGCTGCGCTGCCCACCTGTTCTCTTAGTAGTTCTTAGCATTTTTTTTTTTTATAGAAAGTATAGGATTTGAACTAAGCGATTCCTTTTAGAATGTCTGGGTTTCTTTCTCTTCTGTTCCTGTACTGGGTTAACTCCTTCTTCCCTACCTCCTTATTTGATATGAATTTAGATTATTAAGGGTTTTTTTGTGTGTGTGTGTGTGTGTGTGTTTGTCTGTCTTGCTTGCTACAGATTACTTGTGTGCATCTTCCTTCCTGATGTAATGTTTTATATCTTCCTTATCTCAGTCCTTGCCATTGAGGAACGTTTTATTTCTTTGGAGCTCCCTTCCTTTTCAAGCTTCTTAAAATTGTTTTCTCCAGTCTGCTTAAACAGTGGGATGATAGTTTTCTCTGCAGCAGTTTTATGCTTTAAGTCTAACGTGATCCCTATGGTTTACTATGTTTTATATAAAGACGGATTGGCTGTGTTTTCCTAATTATTGTGCTGTCTGTTATGTGATTGTAACTTATTAAATATAATTTCTTATTTCAGCCCTTGCCGTTTGACATTAATCCCAATAGCAGATGTTCACAGAGGGGGGGATATTTTTGTCTAGAATAAGTTTTGCTTTTCATTATTTGTCAGTTATTTCTTATCTTGTAAATGTTACGTTTCTTTTGATGTGGTTCTTTTTTTTGTTTGTTTGTTTTGTTACTGCATGTTGAGCCAGAATCACAGAAAAGGGAAAGAGATTGGTTTCCCCCCCCTTTGTTAAGATACTAGAGTTCCTTTTGTTTAGATTAGACCTGAACCTTTGGCTGTTGCTTGTAGATAAAAGCCTGGCACAGTTAGTTTTTCTGTCAGTGGCCAAAGGGGCAAAAATAACAAAATTACTTTTGAAACTACTCTACCCATTTACCTGTATATAAAGGGAGGCAATTGTAAGTGCCAACTAAATTTGTATGTAGTGCCTTGTGGGTAGAATTCATCATTGTTGGTAGATTGTGGATTAGAACCTATACCTGTTGAAACTTTTGAACTTGAGTAAAATATATATATATATTTGGAAGTCAACAACAAAACTTCCTGAAGGGTCTTTCTTCCATAAGGAAAATAAAACCTCTTCTTGAGGTACTCGATCCCAGGTAATTGTTTTAAATTTGTCTGTGAAATGTATAATTTGCCCATTTCCTAGATAGGCAAAACTGAGGCCACCTTGCTGTTTAAACCTAATGAGATGCCCTCTTGTGACTAGGTAAATTCATTAGCAAAAGGGGACCAAAATGCAGAGCTTCCAGCCACAGTAATTGTCTACCTCATATTAGAATTCACATTGGGAATCAATATTACTTTGCTTCCAAAACAGAAACTCATCCCCAGTTGCTCTTTGACTGAAGATGGACCAGGACTTTCAACAGGAAAATGCATTGTCATACCTTGTGCATATAAATCACACTATTACTAATGAACTTTTTTCTTTTAAAATGATGTTCGCAATTATAACGCATGTTAGTGCATTTATTCCTTGACGGGCACTTAGAGCAACTGCTCTGCATACAGGATGAGCACCATTGGAACACCCTGCTGATTTGGAACAGAACTTAATCTATTTGTGCCACTAACATCTCTTTGTTTTGTATTCATAGCAAGAGGTATAAATCCTTTTTCTCTGCTTTCCGTGGCTGCTTTTCATGAGCAAGGCTCTACATAGCCAGAGGATGGGGAAACTCAGGAGTTTAGAATATGTTGTACTGTTGTGTGTTTTGTCTGTCTGTTGCAAAGACAATATTTTGGTTTTGTCCACTTTAATCAGAAGTCTCATCTGTGGCCATGGATGTTTTATTTTTATATTTTCCTTCCTGTACTGAAGTGTTTTCTCCCCAAGGAACATTTTCCTTTTGCGTGTGTATCATAGAAGATTTTTTATTTTGAGACATTTTGGACTCGATCTTTGAAGTGCTCCAGGACCATAACACGATATGCAACTGGCATGCTATTTTCCTGTATTGCTGCAATAACAGCATAGAGGCCTGCTTCATTCTACCTAACCACAGAACTATTTTCGGGCCTATATTGGCCAGCAACCTGAAACGGGCACCTTGTGCAAGTTTGCAATCTTTTCATACAGTCACTCGGGGGAAAAAGGGGGGGGGAAATGAAGATTCTTTCATTATTTCAGTTTCTCTGCCTAACATCAGCAAAAGACACACATGTTCAGTGGAAGCTGTAACTGAACATGAACAGGAACAGGATGAACTTTGTGCAAGCCATCCCACAGTGTGTTTATTTGTTTTATTTACTTGCTTTCTTTGTAATATTTCCATTGTAATATTGAATGTAACTGTTTATGCATTGTCCTTTAAGAATGTGTTGTTGTTATTGTTTTCCCTTCATAATTTATATGTTATGGCTGTTTTGTTCTTTAGATGTTTTTACTTTTCAAATCCTTCTGAGTGATTCTGTAATAGGGGTTTTACTGAATTTGGCTACTTCAGATGTAAGGTTCATCAATGTGAAGTTTTGACCCATTTGTTTATTTTCTCACTCTGTCATTACAATGGCTAGGAATAGGTAACAATTAATGTGAATGGATGTCAACACTTAAGAATCTAGGAAGATGATAGTTTGGAATTCCATCAAGATTGCTTTTCTCTCAAAATGATTAATGTATCTTATGGCTTTTTCATGCTAAGAAATGAATTAAGTTCAACTATTGTATATTCTGGACATGGGTGTATGAGCCTTAGAATATTTTGTGATTATGATGTTATTGATAAGTACTATATACAACCTATGCTAACATTTCAATAGATGCCTTTGTGGTATTAAGGTAGGATGTGACTTTCCATTTAAAGTCCATGTATGGATCATCCAGAGAATATTAGTTAATCCAGATTTGTTTCAACACCTCAAACCCATCACATTAGGTTATGACCTAGCTAATCTTCAGACACTACTTTCTCATCCTATGTACAGAAACAATTAGAAGCAGTTAAACAAATGGAGAAGCAAGTACACTCTAGATAGCACATGATTGCCATACAGTCATTTACATTATAGATAAGCACTCACAGATATAGAACATGGATGTATTTGGAATTCCCTGTTTGGCTGGGATAAGGATGCCAAAGAAGGTTTAACACTTATAATGCACCCCATTGTGGTGATTTGAATTCTGATCTTTGTCTAATTAACCCTTGTAATGTGTATTCATCTCGTATGGCACAGTCACACCCTGGAAGTCAGTATTGGAGCCTATGTGAAAGGTCATCTGTGTACATCTGCCTTTCACATAAAAGGAGGGAGTGGTACGGCTTGGCTAACCCCGTTTTGGTTCAAGTGGAATCTAGGAGGTGCAAAAGCCAAGAGCTATAACTTCCACTCCAACTCACACATACCCCCACGGCTGGTAATGCGTTCCAGAGGTTTTGTGCATAGAAAAACAAGGGCAGAGTTAAACGCTGTCGCATAAATGTTATCTTAATCCTTGGCGGATACACCCCCATCCACAGGGAATCCCATTGCTCGTTAGAAATAGCATTAGTTTTCCTTTTTTCTTGACTAGAAACACACATATCAGAAAATATATACAGACATAGGGGGTCTTCTTATATTGAGACCCCCCCACTGGCCTGGATTTTACAGAAGACAGGGACAACCAAAACAAGGAACACACACTTCACCACATGGATAAGTGGGAGTTCCCTTTGTCACTTAAGGAGTACAGTCTCCTTTGCTTCCTGCTACAGCTTAAAGGAGGCAGAGGAGGGCTGGGTGATAAGCGGTTTAGTAAGAGGTGAGGTCTGTATGACCAATACATGTGATATACCCACTTGAAAATGGCAATTGGACTTTGAAGAATGGGACATAAAACAGTGGGTAAGGTAATATTACTGTTGAGATGGTAGCATTTGTTGCATTTCATTTTCCTCAGGTCACTGACTTGTTCTTTTCCTATGAGGCTTAACGGGTCGCCAAATGCCTGCTGGCCCTTGGTGGCTCTGTGAATTTTGGTCTAGCTGGCAGAAGATATTGTTTTATGTGATTATAGTAATAAGTTTTTTTTTTATTATTATTATTACTGGATGTTGTTACTTGCAACGTATTTCTAATGTTATTCAGTTAATCTCTATAGGTCTCTGAGTTTAGTTTTAGGGACCAAAACCAAGCAAACGGGCCATTCTAGTAGTATCAAAAGGCCCAGTCATACTTGACAGTTCCTTGGTCGATGTACTGAAAAGGAAGTTGAGCAGACTGACGCAAGATTGTGTTTTATGTTGTAATAGTTATAGTATTATTAATAGCTGTTTGTTGCTGTATACAATGCATCCCAAATTTAATCCAGCTTGCTTCCGCCTGCCTGCATAGGCTGATTTCTTCATTTTCCCGAAAGCCTCAATCTGCTATTCCAAATTTGATGCAATTGGCCTCAGTCTGTATAAACAAGCTCACACTGTCATTTTCCGAAAACCGCAACCAACTTACATGGAAATGGCTTTAAGGCCGATTTGGCAACCCAAGCAAGGTGATACAGCTACCTGAGAGACTAGCTAGTCTCTCAGGGCTGAAAGGGGGGATTGTTGTGTTTAAATTGAAACCCCAGTGTTAATAAAACTATAATTCACTGGTCTTACCTAAACCAGCTTAGGCTTCATGAGAAATAGAACCAAAGTGGCATTTATCTGACTTTCGGTATAAAACGTAGATTTATTTCCTTGTGACCTGACCCTTACCGACGTTCCAGTGGCTCATATAATAAAAGCCGGATTACGCTGGAGACTCCCCTACTATGCATTTCATATCGTATATATGCTTATGGCTTTGCTTATTGCTGTCAAAATGTTTCACACAGAAATGTCTGTGTTTAAAGACTGCTTTATTGTCCCTCATAGCTCTCGAGTTGTATCCCTCCCTTTTGATATGCAAGACATAATGATACCATGTCTGTGTTTGAGTTAGAGGGCGCCCGGTTGCAACTGAACCTCCTCTTCCCATACGCCTTTGTCCGTTCCTGCATAGTGCTTATCTCAAGGACATGTGAAATATGTAGACAAGTTGACAGTGCAATGTTTCCACTTTGTTCTTCTCCTGTACCCCTTTTGTTTCTCACATATGTCCTAAAGCTATGGCAGTTAGCAATTGTTTCTTTATGTTTTATGACGTGAACATGATACTGTAAACTTCGGGGTAAGCCTATATAAACCCCCATCTATCAATAAACGCGGTTCCCATGCTCACCTGCTTTGGCTTGTAAGTATTGGGTCCCCTTTGCAAAGGCTTTGTTTTGTGTTGTTTGATCTCTGATAGTGGGTTCATTTATTACTCAGCTCCGCACTCTCCCGGGGTGTAATAAGTAAGCTGGGGTAACAGGACAGCTTGCGTGTTGGGTTTGGATCTAACAATAGCAATTCTTCGTTTCCGTATATATGCTTGTTTATTTTCTGAGTGATCCTTTTACATTAAAAAGTATTGCTAGACACAGAAATTGATTTCCTTCTCCATATCTTTCAGCTGTATAAATACTTTTGCAGAAGCTCCTTGGCAGAAAAATTAGCTGTGGAGCTCTCAATGAATTCCAAAATGCAGCCTTAAACCAATGTGCAACACAGCCACTAGGGAAGAAAGAGAGAACAAAAGTGTTAGAATTTCTTACTTAGGGCATCTATTCAAAGCTTCACAGTGCTAACTACTACCCATGCCATTGCAATGTTTTCTATGGTCCATGGTTCCTGGTAGAGCTGCTTCTTCTTCTTCATGGAATCTTGGAGACTGCAAACAAGGGTCAGTAGCCTGGATTTGGGAGAAAACCATGTTGGACATCCAGCTGAACCTGTGGAAGGGTTATTGCTCACTGGCAGAGCAGAGCAGCCCATTGAGACTGCTAGGGCAGAAAGCAGGGAGGCCAGGGATAGGTGAAGCCAGAGCCAATAACAGGCAGATCCAACTAATTCTAGGTTTTGTCTCCATCCTCCTCCCTTTTGAGTTCCACAATGGCAACACTGAGTTTAAGGACAAGGAAGCTGACAGCCAGCATTGCCCCCAATACTTTGTATAAATAAAAAGGCAGATAGGTGGAGGCTACCTAAGGGCAAACTGAGGTTGGTGAGGCAGTGCCCCATTCACTTTAATAAAGCAGCCTCCACTGAAACAGATGCTTTGCATGCAGAAGGCCCCAGGTTCATTTCCTAGCATCTCCAGGCAGAACTAAATACCTGGGTCTAAAACCATGGAGAGATGCTGTCAGTCAATATAGATAAGGCTGAGTTAGAGGGATCCGGCCAACTTGGTACATGGCAACTTCCAATGTTCCTATGATAATCTGAGCTGCTGAGTCCATAGAGGGAGGGATGCAAGAGGCCTCATTGGTAGCTAATAATAATAATAATAAAATTTTATTTCTGAGTCGCCTATCTGGCCAGGTCAGCGGCCACTCTAGGCGACGTACAATTTAGAATAAAATACTACATATAAAATACAACATGGTAACCAAGCTTCAATCTAAAATTAATCTAAAACCATCCACAGCTGTAGCAAGATAAAATTAATCTACTCCCGGGATCTTGTAGGCCTGCCTGAATAGCCAGGTCTTTAAGGCTTGACGAAAACTTGGCAGGGAGGGGGCATGGCGAAGATCATAGGGCAACGAATTCCAGAGGGTGGGAGCCACAATCAAAAAAGCCCTCTCTCTGGTCCGCACCAGCCTAGCTGTTTTAACTGGTGGGACCGCGAGAAGGTCTTGAGTGGCTGATCTCGTCCGGCGGCATGTTTGGTGATGCTGGAGGCGCTCCTTTAGATAAACTGGGCCGAAACTGTATAGGGCTTTAAAGGTTAATACCAACACCTTGAATTGGGCCCGGTAAACAACTGGTAACAGCTACAGACCATTGTGATGCAGCCTCCTGCCAGTGTAGTTTAGATCCCCCCTGCAATTCACCCAAGATTCATGCTGCTCACTGGAGCTGGGGTGGTAGTAGTAGAGGGCTGACTTTGAGCTGGGAAGTGCATGATCACCATCCTGTGATGTCCTGCCACACGAGATGCATTGCATATGCACAGGATCACCCAACGCCACCCTGTACATTTTCTGGCCAAAATCAACCTCCTGTACCCCACCCCCAGTACACTGCCTGAACTGAGTGATGGTGGCAATGAGAATTCAAACTAGCATGAATTGGACTGTGGTGGCCCTGAGGGCCCAAAACAACTAGCATGAACTGTCGGTGTGTGGCAATGAGGGTCAAAAATATGTTGGCAGGCACAAAGGTTTCTGGGCTGCAAAGCATTTCCTGTGACAGTGTGGCTCGCCCCCCCCTCGATTAGTTATGAATCTGTCATTTTGGGGCAGGGGCACTCATCCCCAGTTGTTGGAGTTTTGCCCTCTAACTTGAAGGCAAACATCACCTTCTAGCGATAATAATCCTGCTAGATCAGAGGCTGGACAGGATACATGTTACATTGAAATATGCTGCAATATTTGCTGGCTGACAGAAGAAAAGGTATGTCAGACTCTGCTTTCCATGTGCCATTAAATAAAACTGAATGCTCCTAACATCTCTGATGGATGTGACTTTCATTATAGTTTCACAGCAAGGTTCCTTTCCTTTGACTGGAGCAGGCTCTGACATCTTTTGTATACTTTTAAGAGACGAAGACTAGCCAAACTAAGGGGGAAAAAATCTAGATCATTGCTAAGACTTGGCAGGTCGCCTCAGTCTGGGGAAAAACTGCTCCCTACTGTGCAATCTTCTATTGTTTTGCCTCATTCCCTTTGAAAGCCAAGAATGAAAATACAGAGTTATCATGAAAGAAAAATATCTCACTCTATATGTGATAAAAAGTATTATTATCCATATATAACCTAGTTTTCCTCATGAATTTCATAACAGTAGTTTTGTCGGGGGGTTTGCTCTGAACTCAGAGCCCAATCCTTACTCAGAAGCAAGAGCTGGTTCATGCTGAAACTTGTGAACTTGCTTCTGCATGTGCAAAGGACTCCACTAATAGTCTTTGTCAGCTTCTACAGCCAGACAGCCCCATTCCAGGCTCTCATTAATGTTTATTTATTTGTTTATTGTTTGATTTTATATCCCGCCCTTCTTCCCAGCAGGAGCCCAGGGTGGCAAACAAAAGCACTAAAAACACTTTAAAACATCATAAAAACAGACTTTACAATAATGTTGCCACCATTGTAGCTGCTACCATCACTCACCTATTCTTCCTTGCCAACAGGATCTGGCTTCTTCAACTAGCGCAGGTATGGACAACCTTGGCCTAATTTTGTGTGACCCCTTGACCGAATTTCATATGAAGGTGGTGAGACTGGAGGCAGGATGGGGGACAGCATGCAAACAGATGAGGCAATGGAAGGAGGAGGGGGGAAAGCCTCTGCAAGCAATCAGTTCAGACATCTGGCAAGAATGTCCCTCCCCCAGAAGCCCATTGGGTAGAGACAGAGACAGAGAGGCAGAAAAAAGGAAAAAGGATTGGTAAAAAGAGGGGGGGAAGGATAGTAGCTCCATCCATTGCTGCCTTTGGCCCTGACCACCACTAGCATGCAGCCTCTGACAAATTATCCCCAATGGAATGCAGTCCTCAACAGAAAAAAATGTTCCCCACCCCAGAGCTAACAGATAGATCAGGGGTGGGGAACCTAATCTGGCTGTCACAGGCCAACTTTGACTGGTGGGTGAAACCACTCAAATGTCAATCACCTGACCTGTCAAAGTTCAAAGGGCATCACTGTAACCACCGATCAGCTGATGGGTGCTTACAGTAGCCGCCTTGGAAGTAGCACCAGTCAGCTGACTGACACTGGGAGGGCATCTTGAAGGAGTCTTGCTCCATTAGCCCAAAGCAGTTTGCATTGAAACCACTTGCTAAAACCAAGGGAGAAAGCTCTGTTTTAGCAAGTGGTTTAAGTGCAAAACACTTCACACTATTGGAGCAAGTCCTGATGAAGGTTCCCTACCACTGCCAATCTGCTGACTGGCCCTGGGAGCACACCTTCATTCCACTAGTAGCATGAAGCAGTTTGCATTGAAACAAAGTGGTTTACATTAACAGACACACCAGTACTGATGCTACTGAAAGAATGGGATAGAACTTGGCTCTTTATTGCCACCTTGTTCCTCATATCTGCTTGGGCCAGAGACTACCCATGAGTCTACCTCATATATCCAACTATATTCTAATCAGTGCATTATAACATGTGAAAAGTGCTCTCCTCTTGACATGCCAAACTGTGGCCTTAACTAATCTTCTAGCTGCATCAGTATTGCTAGGAATAATCATATATTGCTATGATTTTAAAGTAGTGGTCATTTTATGCTGTGGATGCAATCCATTGGCTGGTGCCGGTTATAAAGCATTCCGTCCACCTAACAGGCTGGTATCATTTCAAGTTCATTCTTTGTCCACAAGTCTCTGCTTTTACCGATTCACTTTGTTCTCTCCTCGGAAAAAATATTGATGTTAATATCAGTATTTTAAAGGAAATATCAATAAATTGAGGGAAATACTGATAAAAATATTCATATTAATATCAATATTTTAGACACTTAAAAAACACAATCCATTTCAAAAAATAGCTGCAGAAAATCACTATATAAAAATCTGATCCTCAACAATAACGAATAAGCAAATCAATTGAAAATTCGATATCATACACAAATTGGGTGGAATTCTAGCACATCCCTGTTTTATGCTGGCATGTTATTACCACTAGTCTGCCATAAGGTAGCCATAGGGTAGTTTAATCATCATTACCTCTGCCAGAGAGAGCTGGACAACTCCTCGTTTATCCTTGTCTAGCATCTGAAACATTTCTGAGTGGCAAAAGAAGAGCAGGTGTTATATTTAAGCAGTAGTGTTTGGTATGTGAGAAGCACAAAATGTGAGGATGATGTGGAGGATAATTTCTAGCATGTGGCTTCTTCTCCAAATTTGGTGACTTCTGAGCATAGTTTTAGGAGGGTGTTGATAACACATTAGCCATTATATATTTTTGCCTATGAGGGAAAACATTCTGGATGTCTACAGACATTCCACCCTAAAAGCACCTGATCCTGTCTGATCTTGGAAGTTAAGCATGGTTGGGCCTGGTTAGTACTTGGATGGGAGACCACTCAGTAATACCGGGTGCTGTAAGTTTTTCTGTTGGGGAAGGGTTATAGCTCAGTGGTAGAGTATCTGCTTCTCTGGGTCAATCCCTGCCTGAAATCCTGGAGAGCTGCTGCCAGCAGAGCTTGGAAAAGTTACTTTTTTTGAACTACAACTCCCATCAGTCCCAGCCAGCATTGCCACTGGATTGGGCTGATGGGAGTTGTAGTTCAAAAAAAGTAACTTTTCCAAGCTCTGTGCCAGACAGGGTAGAGCTAGACTGACCAACAGTCTGGTTTGGTATAAGGCAGCTTCCTGTGTTCTCTGGGTCAATCTCTGCCTGAGATCCTGGAGAGCTGCTCCCAGACAGGGTAGAGCTAGACGGACCAACAGTCTGGCTTGGTATAAGGCAGCTTCCTGTGTTCCCATTCTGCACACAAAGCACTTCCCTTCTTACAGAGGGCGATATGTGTGTGAAAATATATCATTGGAAAAGTTAGAGAGCCACTCCCGGTCAGTGTAGAGTACAATACTGATTTAGATGGACCAATGGTCTAACGTGGTATGAGACATCTTCCTAAGATGTTCATCACTTAAAAGGGTTAAATGACTACTTGACTACTCCCAACTATAGTGGTAAAGGTGCCCAGCTTCTAAAGACTGGGTGTTTTTTTTTTAAAGCATTTAAAATTCTTATAAAATTGCAGAACAGTGTAGGCATCAAGGTTGGAAGGATTGTGTTGCTAGTCACTGGGGATGTCACAGACAGTATCTGACAGATGCCTATGAATTCTCACAGCCACGTTGCTGGTTCCATTAACACCAGGAGTATCTGCACAATCTTACACAAAAAATGAGGTTGGAAATGTGGTTTCCCTGAAACAGATACACTAGATGGGGAAAAGGGGTGTTTCATCCTGTGGCCATTGTTCATTCCTCTGCAATCCTCCTTCTCTAGAAAGACTCTACACTGGCATATTTGGGCATTTGCACTATTTCATGCATAGGAAGATGGCAGTCATACTCTTGTCCTCCACTAGAGATTGCAAAACAGTCCATTTGGCAGCTGGTATTGGTTTGGTTTTGGCCTTTTGAAAAAATAATTTGTCTCCTGCATCTCTGTAGATGCTGACAAGCTTTGGCTACTTATCTAATTTTGCAAATTAGAGACATTTTGCAATGGTTCCTCTTTCTCTGACACACAGTTCTTTGTACACAGGTTAAAAATAGGGATAAATCTTTTACTTCTTAACCAAAAGCCTGGGAAATAGGAGAGACACTCCAGATGTTGATGATGATGATAAGAATAATAACATTTTGGCATCAGGAAAACTTACTGAAGAGAACCTCTAGGCGAATCATACAGGCTATGAAGCCATCAAAGTCGATGGTCAACTTGCTGCACGCATAGTGCAGAGCTATGCTATGTTGGACTTTGTTGTTAAGAGTAAAGCCTATGAAGGAAGGAAAGCTGAGAATCAGTAATGTGCGGTAATCCCTACCACTCTGTTTATTTCTGTCTGTTTTGTACAGTTTACAGCTGCAGAAAGACAGGGATAAAAGATTACTGGCGATTCAACTGGGCAGATTTGTTGGTCTCCATTAGGTTCTCCTTCCCAGTCTCTGGTTGCGTACACATTAACCCGTTTGGAGCACAAAAATGTAGTGTTTCTCAACATGCTGCTTCCAACCTAGATTGATTCTAGATCCTGCCACCCACAAGGGTAGATGTGCTTACTTGATATGCATTTGAAAACCCTCTTCTTGATTAGGTTATCCACACCTTTTCCTCCCTGCACATGCACCAGGTGAATGAAGAAGGAAGTGGTGGTTGTGATCTTGGTATATGCCCACCCACAACTTCATTGGGCAAGTGTGAATACCTCCCCCCATTGCAGAGACCATCAGCATCTGTTCTCATCTGTTTTCAAATAGACACACTGCAGGTTAATGCAGAATCAATCTGCAATGCGCTTGTATTTTTGGAATAAAACCAGTTTCTCAAGAAGCACTTTTCAGTGATAAAAATATGCAATAGATTTAGATTGTGTGTGGACTATGTAGAAAAAACGAATACTCAGTCTCCATAGATTCTAGAATAAAATGTCATGTGCACAGCCTCCATGGTTCTGAAGTGGTTAACAGACCTAACACTCCCTAATAATATCTTCTAAAGTGACAAATTTTAATGCCATTTTACATGAGTTTCCTTGTCCTTTATTTGGAAGAGAAGCACCTAATTAGTGCAGCTTTAATGCACTCCTGGGGCTCCAGCCAAACAGAATTCATTGCAGGGAGTCAGTTTCATATACAATATATACTTTTTATCCATTTTTAAAGCTTAATTTTTAAAGCACTGGCTGCAGCCACAATTTACAGGCCCGAATGAAGGAACACATTTGCTAGAAAGTCAGCATTTCCTCATACGGCAATTATAACCTCTTTTTTTCTCCAGAAAGGCCAGATGCTTGCTCCCTCTACAGAAATAACAAAGAGCCTTGTGACACCTTAAAGATTAATAGATGCATTGTGGCATAAGCTTTCATAGACTACAGTCCACTTCATCAGATGCATAAAATATTATCCTCAGTGAGTTCACAGAGGGTGTAGAGGGAGGGAAAGTGGAACCAATGCATATGGCATGCATGAGCAGAGATGTAGTGGTCTGGGGTCTCAGGGGGGTCTTAGACCCCTTATGTTTTTGGGAGAAGGGTCCCAACAGGGTCCCTATATCTCCGGCATCCTACAAGCTAATCAGCATGAAAGGGGAGTGTGTTAGACACTAAGCAGAGTCTTCTAACATGCTTCCTTGTCCTTTCCTGCTGATTGGAACCAATTAGAGTGAAAGGAGGTGAGTCAGCCACAGAGAAGACTCTTCTCAGTAGGTAACACTCTCCCCTTGCATGCTAATTGGCTCCTAGGGATGTCTGTTGTTGTGGAAGAAGGCATTAACAAGGATCTCTTTCTCAACCACACAGCAAAAAAGGGGGCATGGCTGTGACTATCATGATGGGACCCTGCAGTTCTGAATTTGCCACTGTGCTACTGTGCATGAGTAGACACACTGGGCTCACTATAGGCCCTACAAACCTATGGTCTCTGGGAGGGTGCCCCAGGAGCCATAGGAAGCATCAGATCTCCCTCTCCAAGGGCACAGAGAGAGAGATGACCTTGGAGAGGGTGATCTGACAATGGATGCCCCCTTCTCACCGCTGCAGAAACTTCCGCAGCCCTTGCTCTACCAACATCAGAACTCCAAATCCTCCCTGGTTAGGGTATTGCCAGGGTGGGGTTTGAGGTGTGACTCGGATGGATTATTTTATTTATTTATTTTATTTAACATAATACATATACTATTTGATTGTAATAAAAGCTCTAAGTGGTTTACAGGGGGAAAACATTAAAATATTGTTATGGGTTTGGAGTTGTGATGGATAATTTCTCTGAGTCCCCTTCCAGCCTCTGATTTGGAATCCTGTGCCTGGGGGTGAGAAACCGACTCTGCTGGTCAGATGAGTTTCTTTTGTTAATCTAATAGAGTGGCCAGGTGGGTTAATGGGTCTATCAGGTGCCCATCTACTGGTGAATGGGTCAGGGAGATCCTTTTGTCATTGAAACTCTTCAGGAGAGCCTCCCCCCCCCCTCCTGGGGCCGAGGAGAGGCTTGTGTAGTGAGATGTGTCTGAGAAAGGCTGGGAAATGGAGGCAGGCAGAGAGACTGGCTTTAGCACCATGGCTTTGGGGTGGCTCCTGTGACCTGATGGAAAAGCTGGATATTGGACTGCTGATGCCTTGAACCCCTCCATCCTAAGCTCAGGTTGGAATGTGTGTAAATAAACAAACCATATTTCATAAAGACACCACAGTCTCTGCTGACCTTCTTCCCAAGGAAACCAAACCCTGGGCGAGCGCAGGGACCCCTGGAAATCTCACAGCTAGAAGACTGGGGTGGCACGCAACAAGATCAATAAAAGACAGTTAAAAACAGATATTCAAAAACATGCAAAAGGTAATTAAAACTAACACTAAGCTAAAAAGACATCTCTTTTTTAATCTCAACTGCTACATGTCTGCATAGGCTTGCCTAAATGTTTTAAGCAGTACAGAAGACAGTACAACGAAGATGCCTGCCTGATGTCAATAGGCAGAGTGTCCCAAAGTCTAGGAGCTGTTACACTGAAAGACTGATTTCTTCCAAGTGCAGAATGAATATTATCTGGCATCTTCAACAGTGCCAGTTCTGCAGATCCCCATGGATTAGGGGAAGGCATGGATCTGAAGGATCCATTGTCTTCCCAGTTCCCAACATGGTCGCATTTTTATGCACACTTCCCCCCAATATATGCAGTATACATTGTTTGTTTGGAGAACTGCATTGCAAAACTTGGACAAATATATTCATTCAAGAAGTACGAATCAGGCAGTTTCTCATTAAATGCAGACAAACCTGAATTTCTCCCCCATCCCGAAACACAGGATTCTTACCTGCTTCCTTGAGAGCGTTTCTCATTTCATGTGCATCTATGGCCCCAGAGTAGTCAGTATCCACTTTCTTATAGATGTCCTAGGCCAAAGAAAAAGGAAAAGCTGATGTCTTGTCATTTTAGGCTAATTTTAGAAGACCTATCTGTTTGGCCAGGATATTCACTGCTGCTTGTGCCTGGCAACGGAGCCTGTTCTCTCTTAATGACTGAAGGAGGGGGGGAAATCATTTAACTAATGGCAAGCTGTGTGCCCTGGGAAATGGTTCCCACAGGGCTGGCAGCTTGCCCACCCACATGGCAAACAGGCCCTTGAGAAATAACCCCCTTCCTCTGGCAAGGCTGGAATATAAAACTATTGAGATTAATACTTTAAAGGAACAACAGACAGTTCATGGTGCCAAATGGCTTCTTATCCAGCTCTAGCTGTGTAATTAGAAGCTATTCTGGCCTATAACTCAGTGGGAAGTTCTGCCATGTTTGTTCTTTCACACATTCATCCTCTACTGTAAAAGTAATCAAAATGTTGAGCACTGGGGACCTATTAAGAAATATAGTTGCATATAATTAACATAGTTTTGGTGTCATTGTCATGCATGTGGCAGATGTCAAACTGGCAGAGGAAAGTTGTGCAGCATTCCCCTCTCCCTTAAAATATTAAGAACATGAGAAGAGGCCAAAGGCCCATCGAGTCCAGCATCCTGTTCTCACAGTGGCCAATCAGATGCTGTTGGAAAGGAAGCCTGCAGACAAAACCTAAAGGCAGCAGCACTACCCAGCAAGTTATATTCGGAGGCATGTGCCCTGACAATGAAGGTAGGAAATGGGCATCATGTTGAGTAGCTGAGGGCATCCAGGGGTGGGCAAGAGGGGCAAGTGCTCCCCCTTGGATGAACCATAATGCCCAGATGCCCAGGTTTCATTTTAAGGAAAAGATTAATGGTGGCATCCAGCTAACTCATTCCCATCAGTGCAAAGATTCACGCTTGTGTAACACAACTGCCTCCCCCGCTTTTCCCTCCACTCCCTCCCCAAATCTGCTCTGAAAGGTTAGAGGAATCCCCATAACAGATTTTGGAAGTCTGGGGGGGGAGAAGGGGGAAGTTCTATTGCACAAGTGTAAGTCCTTCTGCTGACAGAACGAGTTAGTTGTATACTGTCCTAAGTTTCTACCATTTGTCAAACCTCAGATATGAGGCAAAGTGTACAGAAACTATTATTCTCACTTCTTGTGAGGAAAACTAGCCTGCTCCCCACTTCCAGTGTTTTACTTTGCCTCCCACCCTAGAAAAATTCCTGCGGATGCCTATGCTTATAGCCAATAGTGGCCAAATTGGTGGCCATCACTAGATCTTCTCACTCCTCAACTATGCACTGTGTGAAGTAATACTTCCTTTTGCCTGTCTTAAGATTGAGACACACTTACCGTTGTGCTAGTTCCACTGTGTCTCCACCTGTATCTCCTGAAAATGGGGCACATGGCGCTAGTCAGATTCTGCCCCTTTTTACTCTATAACCCTAGTTGGATCAGCTTGAGTGTGTGTTGTTGTTTTTTTATAAAATCAGCTTCAGACAGTTTTCACAACTGATTGGTAGATAAACCCATTGCCCCTCCAGGTATGGCCAATGGAAACGCTTTGCTGCAGGCTCAGGCAGAGACAGTGTTTGACCCAACACTTTGCTGCGGGCGGTCCTGAAAGATCTGAAGTCAGCAATGGGGAAGGGAAGCATGCCCAGCTAAGGGCAGAGTTGCTTCAAAACATGGCCAGAAAAATCATTCTCGCTGTTTTTGAAGTGATTAGTGTACCCTCCGTCCTAATCTGAAGTTGGTAGCCTCAACTATGAAAAGTCAAGTCAGTCCTTGAAAAATGTAAACTGAAGGCCTGACAAGATGGAACAGAGGAGATCCATGATAAGATCTCCCAATGTCTTTTTTCAAAGCTTAAAATCAACTACAGGGACAAATTGGGTCAGAGCCACTGTGCTGGGGAAGGAGGGATTGACCCTTTCCCCCTGCAATATTTCCCTGACTATAACTCACCCACATCTCAAGCTGCAGGTATTATCCACCCTCCCCCGAAGTATCCATATTATAGCTGTCTATCCCCTAGCAAGGGGACAGGATTATTTCAACTGTGAAAATGGTGTCAGAGGCAAGTGTGGAAAAACCATCCCTTAGTGGCACAGCCAGTTCCTCCCTACTCCCACAGCTCTTAAGATCTGAAAAAGACATTAGGAGATCCAGTCTTCTAATTTGGCCCTTACAAGCATCTCACTTGACCCGTAGAAAGCACAACAGTATGAACTGGACATGTTTCTAATAGGGTTGCCAGGTTCAGGGCCTGAGACTGATCCTGTATCTTTAGGAGAAGAGAAAGTCAGCCAAGTGCAGGTGTTCTTGCAACACTGTAATGGGAAAAACCACAAGGTAGAATTCCCCCTTCCCCCTGCACAACCTTTAAAGATCCAGAAGACCTCTTGGAGGCTGGGCCTGGCAACCAAGAGGTCTTCTGTATCTTTAAGAGTTGTGCAGGGGGGAAGGAGAATTCCACCTTGTGGTTTTTCCCTTTACAATGTTGCAAGAACACCTGCACTTGGCTGACTTTCTCCTCTCCTAAAGATACAGTCTCAGGCCCAGAACCTGGCAACCCTAGTTTCTAAGCTTTTTGAAGCAGAGGCTGTAGGGCCACCTATCAGGGATGTTGTAGCAGTGGGTTACCTGCATCAGTAAGAGGTTGGACTAGATAACCTCCAGAGACAACAAAGAAGGCACCAGGCAATTCTCTCCAGGGAGAGCATTCAATAACTTAAGTGCCACCACTGAAAAGGCCATTTCCTCAAAAGCCATCCATCATACCTCACTTGGTAAGAGCACACATAAAAGGGCCTCTGAAGATGATGTGAAGGTCTGGGTAGGTATATATAGGAGGAAGGTAACTCTCAGGTAATCTGGTTCAAAGGCATTTTCAGGTATAATGAGAATGACTCTAATATACATCATTAGACATTGACTGGGTGGTTTTCTCTCTCCTTTTAAGTTCTGGCAGGATGGAAAGCAAATGAATATTGCTGTTGACAACAAAGTTGAAGCAGGGAGGAGGTGCTTAAAACTATGGGCAGCTGTCTGTGGGATACAAGACAACTTCAAACTAAGCCCTACATTGGAACCTTTGCATGCACATTCCATAGCTACACAAAGACATATTTCTGGCATTCGCATCTTAATTTCTCATCCATTTTTTATTTATCAAAGAGAAAGTTGCATTTAGAAAAAGGTTATTTTACCAGATATTTCTGAATCTTCATCCAAAGTATCTTGAATTCTACAAGATCCAAGGTACCAGTTCCATGGTTCTGGAGAGGGTTAAGGTTAATTCATTGTTACAAATAACTCTTTTTTCCCTCTCTTAATGAGTAAGGGCTTCCAGCCTGGATAAAAATGAATGACTCATTAAAAATGTACTCTGCGCCACTTTACCCGATGCATAAATCTACACTTTCAACACACCCAGGGGAGACACACCTGCTGTTTTCAGTTTGATTAGATAAGGGCGTGCTGAAGATTCCCAGACTCTTTTCTGCAGAGTGATTTATTATACTTTCGTAAGGATACATATAGCATGCTTACCCTTTGGAATAAAGCAAGCAGCCATCTGCTTTAAGTTCTTTTGGGAAATACTTTTGTTTAAAACCCTACACACGCTTCAGGCAGCCCAAATCCCATTTATTATATTTCTGTCCCATTGTTCCTTTAGAAAGTTTGCAATGACTTATGAGCAATTCCCAGTGTTAGCCCATCCAGGCGTAGTTGAGTTTTACATCTTCTTAACTTTAACAATGCCACAATAACGTGCTCCCAGAACATTTACTGGGGCATCTATTACTGAAAGGCACATCAAATTAGGCTATGATTATATGCACCTGAATATATGATTACCTGTGAGTAAGACCACACTGAAGAAGTCAGACTTATTTATTTCACAGGATATAGATACCACTTAATCATCAAAACCTCTAAATGGTTGTATTTTTATACATTAGAAATGTTGAAAAAAAAGATGTTAAGAACAAGTTGGCCTATACCTTTTCAAAATATAAAATTGGCAGTTTCAAAAATTTACATAATAAAATAAAATTACATGTTAAAATACATGTCATAATTATACATCTGGGTAGACTTGCCTAAACAAAAAGGGTTTTAGCAGGTGTTGAAAACACTATAGCGAAGGCTTCTGCCTAATATGAACAGGCAGGGAGTTCCAGAGCATAGGTGCTGCCACACTGATGTACAAAATGAACATTATGTGACACTTGTAAAAATGTCAGTTCCGCATTATCCTATGCATGTTTAATTCTAAGTAAATGTGCATAGGATCAGGCTATGTGGGTGCAATCCAGACCCCAATCATGACAACAGAGCTGGATTGCATCCAAAGTTACTGACCTTATTTATATGGTGGCTAGACAGAAGAGGCAGAGAATGGTTCTCTTCCAAGCAGATTATTCCCCCCCTTTCCTTTTTGCTGAAATAAATTCTGCTGAATGCAAAGTGACTACGATAATAAGCGAGACGTTGTGTCCAGTTCTGACATCATATAAAGGCAGCAAATGACCCATAGCCTGTTAGAGTCATTGCTGGAGCAAAAAACGGCCCTCACAGCCATGTTACTGGGTCCACAGTGCTGCTTCACTTCACAATGAGCAAAGGGAAGCCAGAAGCAGCAGCAGCAGCGGTAAGTGATAGGGATGTTCCGTTTCTCCAAGGAAATATTTCTTGAGCTCTACAGTTCTTTAATTGTGAAAAGAACTTTGCAGCCCTTGTGCTCATCCTTACAATGCAGCCATAAAGCTAATCGTTATTAGTCTCTGTTTAGAGAGGAGGTGGCTGCTCCTTTTTCCTACCCACATAGCGATATGCTAGGTGAAGGTCAGGTGAAGTGAGGCCAGAGTGTCTCAGGAAGGGCTTTGTTTGCTTCTGGAAGCAGAAGATCATTATTTCCAAGGTGATATGAAAAGAACCATTTGTTGCCTTTGGTGTGTACAGTCACTCTGTTATTGGATCTAGAAATGGATTCTCGTGGTTCAGAGATGACCATGAGCAACAAAGAAAGATGTTTGCAAACCAAAGGCAATAATGCTTCCCATCTTACCACTTTCAACCGTCTTACAAACAATTGTCTTCCACATGAAAGGAAGTTGGAGAGAGATTTGAGAGTGGAGAGGTCATGGCTAGACAAACAGATAGTGAGAGATGTGCACAGCAGCATGGACTGAGAGCCAGAGAAAAAGATGAAGGGGAAGATTAGATACATGTGAGCAGAATGTAAGGAGTGAGAAGGGACTGGGGGGGGGGTGACAAAAAAGGAGATTGAGGCCTGGTCTTCATAGAAATCAGAATGAGGTAATAGAATCCGTAGTGCACAGTGTTATGAGCATGGAGGTTTGGAATGGATGATTTCTATGGGTCACCTTTCCAGACCCATTTGGAATCCTGTACTTTGGAATGAGGAACTGGCTCTGCTGCCAGTGAGTCCTTTGTTTTGATAATAAGAGTGGCCAGGTAGTTAATGGGCCTATTTAGTTGTCCCGGAAACTGGTGAAATGGGCCAAGAAGATCCTTTTGTTATTGAAACTCTTCAGGAGAGCATTCCCCCCCCTCCTGGAGCAGAGGAGAGTTTTGTGCTTGTTTTTTTAGAGTGTGTTCTAGAGAATGGCTGGGGCTGCAGGCACGCAGAGTGGCTATCCCTCTGCATCATGGCTATAGGATGCCCCTGCACCCAGATGGAAAAGCTGGATATTGGACTGCTGATGCCTTGAACCCCTCCATTCTTGAGCTCAGGTTGGAATGTGTGTAAATAAATAAACCATATTTCATAAAGACACCGCAGACTCCGCTGACCTTCTTCCCCAAAGGAAACCAAACCCTGGATGAGCATAGGGACCCCTGAAATCTCACCGCTTGGAGATTGGGGGAGGCGCACAACAGTACACTTGAGTTTGCAGGTGAAGGTTACCATTTCTGAATGAGAAAATCCCCTGCCAAAACAAAAAATAGCACATTTGGGACACCATGACCCCTGTCATGATCCCAGTCCTAGACTCCCCATCTTCAGAGGACAGAACCGGGGATTCAGAGTAGAAGAGAGAATTGCCTTCAGAGCCACAGCCAGATGTCTATACTAATCTGGAAGCCCTGGCACAAGAGGAGTCCATTGTGCCAGTACTTTTCTGGTAATTACGGCTGTGTTCCGTGTTTGGACGAAGCCTGAAGAACGAACCAAACAGGGCTGCTTTGGCAGCTATTTGTGACATTACAGGGTGGGCTCAGTCAGTCACTACATTGTACAGGGCAGAGAGCGGGTTTGTTTACAAATACAGCTTATTCAGAGTTTCAAAAAAGTAACTAGAGCACATGTGTTGTCATCTGTGTGTTTGGCTGGCTGTCGGCTGCAGTATTCCAATCCACACACACAAGAACACTGAGAGGTTAATAGCAGGGGGGAGGAGAGACGCTGCATTATTGACAGCTCCCAAATGCAGCACAGAAAAGGCTTGGGTGGAAGGGGGGCTTGCAGTTTAATTTTTTTTCTAGGAAGCAACACAGCCAGCCACACATATAATTGTGTTTGCTTCACATTTACATTATCTCGAATGTCACAGTTTATTTTGACTAGTAGCAGCCATTTTCAGACTTTTTCAATATTTTATTTTCCAAACAGACTAGTATTTTTGTTTTATTTCAGTGCTAAGAAGCCACACTTGTATTGTGGAGTGTTTTTTTACACTTTGTTATGCTGAAGTCAGCAGCAACATTTCATTTCTTTTTCTGAAATTCTTTAGCATAATCAAGTATGCCATAATAATGAAGAACAACTCATCTACATATTGTCCTGGGCATTCAGCAGGGCATCTTCACTGAAAATAAGTGTGCTATAACAAAAATGCACCCACACATTGTGCCGGGCATTCAGAAGGACAGGTTATTTTTTTTCTGAATTAATCTCAGCTTAATTCTTTAGGGGGTTGTATTAAAATATTTATTTGAAAAAATCTGAATTTTGCATGAGTCTAGCAGCCACACCCTTACTCCATTATACTTCTTTATTTTCTCTTAAGCAGCAGCACATACAATAAATATTATTTATTTCACCTCTACCTGTCTTTTAAATGGAATAATACATATTTATTTATTTTTTAATATATATTATCTACTGCAAACTTCAGCCCTACTGATGCTGAATTAACGAATTATAGCTTGAAGGTGACTCAAATAAAAGACATTATCCAGACCAACCCACAAATCTTATTATCTTCCCATTGCTCACTACTACTACTACTACTACTACTACTACTACTACTACTACTACTACTACTTCAATTGCTAACCACAAACCACAGGAAGCAGCCAGCTTGTGAGATATAGCCTAGGAGGATACACAGTTTTATTATTATCCAGCCAGCTAAATCTTGTGGCTATTTCTTAGCCTGAGAATTGGCATGTTTGAAGCAGCACTCAGTCTTTTTAAATAATCTTTTTTGAAAAAATGAAACTTTAAAGGTGGCTAGCATGAAAACCCCTGGAGCTACCCACCTGATATTTGGAAGAGTTAATCCCCTCTGTGGGGGCAACCATGTCCCCAAATTTAAAATCCCTACGTGAAAAAACAAAACTGTTACTTTATACTTATTTTAATTTTAAAACATATTTAAATTTTATATGTGGCTAGCATGAAAACTCCTGCAGCTCCCTTCTGATACTTGGCATGGTAAATCCCCTTTAGAATCTACCATGTCCCCGAATGTCATGTCCCTACTTGCATATATTATCTTCATGGTGCTGCCCACCTGTGCCTGCCTGATGCTACCCCCCCATGCCAAGTATCACAAACCTTTTTTTAAATTCTCAGGGGATTTTCCCCCCAAAAAATATTGAAAGAAGGAATGGGACAAACACAGGAACATGAGAATTGGCATGACTGTGCACTCAACGTTTTTTAAATATCTTTTAGGGAAAAAGCAAACTTTAAAGGTGGCTAGCATGAAATCCCCTGGAACTACCCAGCAGTGTTACTCCCCTCCATAGAGGCTACCATGTCCCCAAAGTTCACGTCCCTATGTAAATAAACCAGAAAGTTATGTCTGTTTTTGTTCATGGGATTTCTGGATATTTGTAATATCTGGATTGGGATCCAGATCAGGTTGGGATGGGTACACATATGTCTGAACCGAACTGGACCATGTCTGTATTTACAAATTGAAGCCACAAATTGGGTTGGGGGGTCCATGCACAGCCCTAGTTGCAATGCCCACCTCTTACTCCGAAAACTCGCTCTAGTAGAATCACAGTCTCTTCCACTCCATCAAAGTGACAACTTTAAAAGCAGGTTGGGCCCTTTAAATGAGGAGGCTCCTCTCATTAAAGGCAGAGCAAGGTACTCAGCTAGAGCTGCAGCTCCTATTTAAGGCTCGGTTTGAGTGTTAATGAGAGAGCCAGTGTGGTGTAGTGGTTAAGGTGTCGGACTACGACCTGGGAGACCAGGGTTCGAATCCCCACACAGCCATGAAGCTCACTGGCTGACCTTGGGCCTGTCACTGCCTCTCAGCCTCAGAGGAAGGCAATGGTAAACCCCCTCTGAATACAGCTTACCATGAAAATCCTATTCATAGGGTCGCCATAAGTCAGAATCAACTTGAAGGCAGTCCATTTATATATTTTTTGAGCGTTAATGAGGCAACAACATTCAAGCTCTGTTCTTATGGCCTTTCCAGCCTGAGCCCTGCAGGGAACTGTCCATGGTGCCATTGAATCCTGAACTCTTGCCTCATCTCACTTCTTCAGAACCTAACCCAAGTGTAGGAAAACCTTTGGCCCTCCTTATGTTGTTGAACTACAACTCCCACAATCCCTGGCTATTGGCCAGGCTTGTTGGTGCTTATGAGAGTTGTAGTTCAGCAACATCTGGAGAGCCATTAAAGAAGACTGACATTTAAAGGATACACTTGCCTTAGACCTTGCACTACTTTGCCTCACCTTGTTCTGCTAACTTGAACCTGAACTTTTCCCTTGGATCAGAAACCTTGCACTGCAGAGGCTGCCCCTCCCTACTGTGCCAGTTTTCTACTTCAGGGATTTTGGTGGAGTTGTTTTGTTAATGTACAGAAGCATTCTGAAATACCGTTTTTCCATCTGCAATCTAAAGTGGATATAATGCATTCTGCTACCTTCATTCTCTGCCTCCTCTTCCACTGCATGTGTAGAACAGGCCATAGTTAGCAGCAGATAAGTAAAAAAAAAAATTAAGCAGAGGACTTGAACCTTCAGGTTGAAGTGGAGACTGAGATGCCAAAAGCTTCTTGGTAAGTGCACCATTGAGCTGAGATTTGAAGAACCTAGGAGCACACCTGAGTTCAATTCTAGCATTTTTCCCCTCTATGCAAACATTCTCAGATTTGCTGAAGCAGCAGGGCTCATCCTGGTAGATTACAGCCTGTCTTCTCTACTAGCCCTGTCTGTGGCTTTCTGCCAGCCACCCAGCTACATATCTGTAATAAATTCATTCTAGCATGTTAAACCATTTGCATAGTTAATTACTCTCCTATGAGAAAAGGACATCCTTTGAAGACTGGCAGTCCCTCCATCTTTCATTCCCTCAATATTTGCTGAGCCATGTTGATAGGAGGGACCAGTTTAACACTGCATCCCCTCCCCACAGTTTTTGCATATCTCAGAGTATACCTTCCTTGTGTATAAAAGGAGAGCAATCTGTGGTCTGATCTGACTACAACTACATCCAGGTTGGATATAATAGCACAGGTAGCCACTGCTAAATTCAGGCAAGGATTGATGACACTCTCATACATCCAAGCAGAACATGTACACAATACAGTAGTGAACAAAGCAACTGGAAATAAGGAGTTAATATCCTTGCTATTCTAAGCTGTGCCTTATGCCTAAAGCAAGTGAAGACAGATGTGCCAGGAAAATGAGACACGTTAAATCTTGCCTTATCTAGTCAAAAGGTTCACAAGGGAAATCCAGTAGAGAAGAGTGACATTTGAAGGATACATCTAAGAGGCTGATCATCTCCCTGCAGGTGTTTATGTTGAATCCATCACTTTTAATGTCTGTTCCTATACAATAAAAAGGTAAAAAAAAACAAAGACAAATATTTATCTGCATTCCATGGAAACATTAGGGAATCATCTTTGTGCATGGTTAGTCTCTTCAGTTAAGGCAAAATATGCTCCTTATTTCTGCTAGATGATTTTGAAGACAGCTGAACATCTCACAAAGGGACGATTCCAGGGTTAATTCACAACATCAACAGCAAGATGTGATTACTAAGCAAGTGTTGATACTGTGGCAAAGCAGCTCTCTTCGTGCTTTTTTAAAATAAAATGACATCAACAACAACTCTGAATAATTTCAAAAAGAAAATATAAATGTACTCACCCATTACACCAATGTGTATACATGCGTGTGTGTGTGTGTTTGTGTGTGTGAGTGAGAGAGAGAGAAAATAACCAAAGCATCCTTCATACAAATACAAAGAAATTATTTCAGCTGACTAATTGCTTTGTCATGCACCCAGTTCTCAGTTACTATTACTAGTAATTACTACTGCAATGACTAGTTTTGCCATTAACACTTGAAGTAAAAAAAATCCTATCAGTTCGCAAATGACATTTGTTTTATTACTTGTTTTATTTTTAAAACTGTACACTGCTTTTCATTTATAACTTTATAAATACAAAGCAGTTCACAATGTACATAAAACAATTAAAATCAATAAACAACACTTAAAACATCCAAATAGTCGTCTTCTTCTACTACTACTACTACTAATAACAACAACAACAACAACAACAATAATAATAATACAGCAGTCAGAATAACAAGAACAAAAACTCAGTATCAACAGTCAAGAAGTGTCAGCGTAAAACAGAAATAAAATTACCATAATCATCATCAACAAAAACAAAAAAATCCAAATAAAATTTACATTGTAATACTCTGGCTTTTTGCATGTATATGTTACCATTATCTTTGTTCTTTCTCTGAGGTTGGTTTAACCTTATGGAATGCATTGCATTTGAATACTGTTTGGCAACAGGGTGGAACATGTTTTTTTCATATGGACATTAATCCATGGATTCCTTGCACTATTTTTGGCAGAACTAACCATGAGCACAGAGCTCATTTCACATTAATATGAGCTGGTATTGAACAAATCTCTTGGAGGCCAAATGCTCTTTATTCGCCCAAAATCTTGACCCACATTAATATCCTGCCATTCATAGTATAAATGAAATTAAACGTGACTGATGCAAAATTCTCAAGTATTCTCATGTAACATTGATCGTTACCATACAGATGAATTGCAGAAATGTGCATTTTTTGTATTTCTGGTTCCATTAGGCAAAAGTGTATTTACCACTCTGACACTGTATAGCAATCAGTTGCAACAATAAAAGAACATAAGAACAGCATAATGGCAGCAATGGATAAGGAGGTATTCAGACTGATTTTCAATATAATTCTGGATACAGGGATTTGTGCATGTAATTATCATGCCCCTCTTCCATAGTCATGAAGCACTGATTGCAACTTACTCTTTGATATAACTCTGTTCAGAACAGTCTGTAGTTCATTTGCAGTCATTTCACAATCCTGCAGAGATAAGTCAAAAATTTAACAACCATCCACAATTAAAGTGGGACAGCCACAGTCACCCTACCCTTACCCTGTGGCTAAACCAAGCCCCTATCCTAGACTGAATGTCAAACAAAAACCCAAGAGAGACTTCTTTGCCCCAGCCAGAGCCAGACTTGGCCTCATGAATAAGTTCATTTCAGATCTAGTTCCCGGCAGCAAAGCTCTCCAAATTAAATTTAAATTTATTATTCACAGATGACCATCAGCTGTAAGTTATCTGAGTTAATGATAAAAGGCCAGGGACAAAGAGTTGACTAGGAATAGCTAGAGCTGTAAAGACAAAGGAATGCTCACACATGTTCTCACATTGGGAATATAACTGCACAATGACACTGATGTGTGTCCAGAGCATATGGTGCATAGCAGGGACTGGTAACTTGTGGCCCTCCAGATGTTGCTGGACTACAACTTCCATCATCTTGGGCTCATCACAGTTGGAGTCCAAAAACATTTGCCCCATCCCTAGTATATAGACCATCCTATTATCTTCAGTTGCAGGAACAGCTCCATATGTTTGGGAGTTCTCTTGGATCCTGCCCTGCTGCCTGAATCTCAGGTGGCTGTGGTGGCTAGGAGTGCTTTTGGCCATCTTAACGTGGTCTAACAGCTGCGTCCATTCCTGGAAGCAGTTGACTTGGCCACAGTGACACATGCTGTGGTGACATTGAGGCTTGACTATTGTAAGGCAAACGCGGTTTGGGGCTGCATAAACTGAGCTATAGTTTCCAGGTCGAGGGAAGTAATAGTCCCACTATATTCTGCATTAGTCAGGCCTCATTTGGAATACTGCGTTCAGTTCTGGGCGCCTCATTTTAAGAAAGATATAGACAAGTTGCAGCAGGTTCAGAAGAGGGTGACGAGGATGATAGCCGGTATGGAGAACAAGTCTTATGAGGAAAGGTTGAAGGAACTTGGCATGTTCAGTCTGGTGAAGAGAAGACTGAGGGGTGACATGATTACACTCTTTAAGTACCTGAAGGGCTGTCACATAGAGGAGGGTACAGATTTGTTCTCTGCTGCCCCAGAGGGTAGGACTAGGTCTAATGGTTTTAAGTTGCAGGAGTGTATATTCAGATTGGACATTAGAAGGAACTTCTTGACAGTAAGGGCAGTTCGGCAATGGAACCGACTGCCTAGGGAGGTGGTGGGATCCCCTTCGCTGGATGTCTTCAAGCAGAGGCTGGACAGCTATCTGCGGGAGATGCTGTAGCTGTGGATTTCCTGCTGTGAGCAGGGGGTTGGACTCGATGGCCTACAAGGCCCCTTCCAACTCTATCATTCTATGATTCTATGTATGGTTGCCTTTGAAAATGGTTCAGAAACTACAGTTGGTTCAAATGTTCAGAATGTTAACTGGAGCATGGCACAGGAAGCATATTACCCCTGTGCTTTACTGACTCCACTGGCTCCCAATTTGTTTCCGGGCCCAATTCAAAGTGCTGTTTTTGACATTTAAAGCCCTAAACAGCCTTGGACCAGTGTATCTGAAGGACTGTTTGCGCCTATATGTTCCTGCCCTGGATTTAAGATCATCTGCCTCTGGTCTCCTCTGCATGCCTGGAATTAAAGATGTCAGACTGGGAGGCACATCTCAAGAAGCCCGTTCTGCCCCTCCCTGGTGGTTTTCCGGAAACTCATAAAAACCATCTTGTTCCAGAGAGCCTTTGAGAGGGTCTGACGGGTAAGTCTGACACTGTCTCTTCCTTTTCTATTTTTAATTTTTATCTTGTGGTTTTTACTATTGTTTCCCCATATATGTACTCATATATATATATATATACATGTAGGTTTCTTGGTTTGTTTGTATGCTTATTGTATTTTATGTATTTCAAATAATTGTATTTTATGTATTTTAACTTACTGTATTGTCTTGTGTTTTTATTCTGTGTAATTTTATTATGTATGTGTGTGATTTTATTGTAAGCCGCCCTGAGTGCCCCTTGTGGGGTAGAAGGGCGGGATAGAAATATTTTAAATAAATAAATAAAATAAATAAATATGTGCATCCCCATTGCATGGGAGGACTGTCTCTCCCATAGAAGAGAATGGGATAAGGTCCTGGCTCACTGTAGTCTGTTGTTCACACTGAAGCCTTGTATGCATCTTACAACTACTGGATTTGGATGGCAGTGTTTAGAGTAGAGATTGGGTTTGCTGCCTAGTTCCAATCCACTTGTATTCCAAGAGTCCAATTCCAATCCACCCTTTTTTTGTTCCCGTTTGTTTTGGCACTTGCCAATTCAATCCACTGTTGGGTTTTTTTTGGTTGTGAAAAAACTACATAATTTTTAACACAAATGCTTATGTAAATGGTTTGTTTTTTCCTATTTATCACACTACACAATTACGAATGCATCAACTCAGAGGAAATTACAAAGATAATTATGTAAAATCAGGGGGGGGAATCAGCGCCGGTCTGAAAAGATAGCGGACTGTTGAATTCAGTCGGAATCCGGTACTAAGTCCAATTTAGCGGATATTCTCTCCCATCCCTAGTTTAGAGTAGGTTAAAAAGAAGCCAATTAGAATATGTTAAAAAGAAGTCTACAACATACGGCTTCCTCCTTGCCCTGGCCTTGAGCAGCAGCATAATAGGCTGCCTGAGGTCAGATACAATCAGAATCCAGAGAGCTCCAACTGAACAAGTTGGTGTAACAAGCTCTGAAGTCCAAATAGGGCCTTTTGTACTTCTCAGCCCAGAATGCATCTCTCAGGCCCTGCCTCTTTCCTCGGGAGGGGTGAGCTTAAAGGACCAGTTTCCTCTGTATTATTTCCCCTGGCACATTGCCTGTATGACTGATCCAGTGACGGTGAACATGCAGTGCATGAGTCAAAAAGACTGGGGAGGAGCACAACGCCTGCAAGCTCCTCTCCATGGGTCTGCACATCTGCACTGTCCTAGCTTGCCGTGTCGTACAAAGGAAGCCAATGTATCAAGCTGGAACGGTGATGTAGTTGTGTTAGTAAAAAGAAGGAACCAGTAGAATTGGAAGTCTACATAACTTTTTTAAATTCAGAATCTTTATTTGTAACACAGTGACCTTCTTACCTCTCCAGAAAGCTTTTGAAACAGGCTCTTGAACTCGCTGTCTATGTCCTTGCCTGCAACATGAGGCTAAAAGAGATCATAAATCATTTTACATTTTACCAGTAATCATAGGAGTGGATCTGAGGCTTTCTGCAAACAACCCAGTGTTAAAGTAAGATCTGAAAGAAATAGAAATCTATGAAGCCTGCTTAAATAAGCCCAGATACTAAAAGCTGCATTTTCTAAGCAAAAGCATGTAGTCTCTGCTGCATTTATCACGCATCGTGATTATACCCTATATGATGCAGAACTTCTGTTCTCCAGAAACAAGATGTACAAAGAAGTCAGTGAAGAGATCCTTATCAATGCAAAGAAAGCACTATTTTGTTTAGTGTAGAACACAAAAAATCTGATCTACACCAAGAGGCTTTCAGCTTTCCCAGTAGTAAGACACTGCATCATATGCCCAAATTAAAATTGTTAATTTGGCCCTCCTTAATTTGTTTACCTCATATGGAACTGCAGCCACAGTATCACCAATTTCCCTGGGAGAAAACAAAATAATAATAATAATAATAATAATAATAATAATAATATCCTTCCTTTCTCATACAGCACTAAGAATGGTTTACATTAAAAAAATGCAATGAGCTGGACCCCAGCTTAGTCATGCTTAGAGTGAATCCATTAAAATAAATGATTAAGCAAGTCTGGGTCCAACACTATACAAAATCAAGCAACTACAAAAATATGAACTTAGAAACACTAAATATGACAATCTAACAGCAATTTAAAAAGCAGTTTAAAACAGTAGCACAATCACAAATTGAATGCCTGTTGACATGAAATCAATCTCTGTCTAAAAGACAAAAAAGAGAGATCCTGATGCATCCCTACCAGGAGGTTATTCCAAAGGTGCAGTACCACCACTGAGAACACCCTGACTCTCATGCTTACTTGCCTGGTAATCTGAGATGCAGAGAGAAGCAGGGTATCTGAGACAGACCTTCAAGCCTGAGAAAGTTTATATGGGAGCAGACAGTCCTTAAGGCAGGGCTAGCCCATGTGGTGCCTTCCAGATGTTGTTGCGCTATTTATATAAATTTATATCCTGCCATTCCTCCCAGAAGGAGCCCAGGGTAGCACACAAGTGATAAAACACTAAAAATATTTTTAAACAAAACATCCTAAAACATTTTTAAAACAAAACACCTTAAAAATATTTTTTAAAAAAAAAATTAAAAACCTCTTTAAAAATCTCTTAAAAACAATTCCAACACAGATACAGATTGGACAGAGGTCTCTGCCTAAAAGGCTTGTTGAAAGAAGAAGGTCTTCAAAAGGCCAAAAAGACAACAGAGATTGTGCCTGTCTAATATTTAAGGGGCGGGAATTCCAAAGTGTTGGTGCCACAACACTAAAAGTCCACGTCTCATATGAGAGATGGTATCTGCAGGAGGCACTCACCTGCAGACCACTGTGATCGACTGAGTATATAAGGGGTATATAAGATTACAACTCCCATCATCCGTGATCCCTAACCTTGCTGTCTGGGACTGATGGGAGTCTGCAATCATCTGAAGGGAACCATGTTGGCTACCTCTCCCTTAAGGATCATCTATCTACTATGATCAAATAGTTCATTCTCATTTAGTACTCCAGAGCCAAACTGGGTACATGTGCTTTTGCTGTTTCTTGTAATTTCCATCTAACATAGATATAACTTTCATTCTGGTCCTAAAAAGGAACCTCTTCCAAATAATTATAGCTTTGATTGTAGCCCAAATAAGAGGAGCAAGTTAAGTAGGTGCTGGCGAAGAAAAGTTGATGCCAAAAAGAGGAGGAAAATCAATTGGTGTGTGTGTGTGTGGAGGTGGGGGAGTGTTCTTACTGGCACATTTTTTCTTGGATCTGTATTTATATTGAGGATTTTTGTCGCCTGAGGACTACCTGATCTACCTTTTCATACACCTTTTATTATATAACAGCATATGACAGCAGGCACAATGGAACATTGCTGAATAGGCCTTACTCCCTAATGAGTACCCAGAGAGCCCCCCAAATTGTCATGAGCTATAAGCCTGATTAGACACCTGATAACAATGCAGCTCCAGCACCATTGACATTAGGCAAGTGCCTTCTTTTCGGCATCTGCTGCAAAAACTCTGTTTAGCCAAGCCTACCCAGACATGTAAAGCTGACGTGTTCGAATCTGTAATTTTAACTTAGATTTTGTATTTTTGCCTGTTGATTTTATTCATTTTGCTTTTTTATAAACTTGCTTTTAATGTTGATTTTTATTGACTATTTTAAGGTATATTTTATATTCTTTGTAAAGTGCTTAGAGGTTTTATTTACAGTTAAGTGGAATACACATTTTGTTAAATAAAATAAAACAAAGAAATGTGCTGAATGCAAGATGGGATGGCACATTTTGGTACACTGTTGCAGAAGATACATACTGAGCTTTGGCCTGTTTCTCAGAGAAGACTCTAAGACAGAACTCCCCATCTTTGAAAGGCTCAAAGGTGGATGGTATAATAAGGTATTGTCCCTGAGGTAGCTCAAAGCGGTTTGAGACTTCGCGCAAGTTGACGTATGTGTCGGAGCGAGCTACAGGTCTGTTAGTTGAGAAGAAATCTCTGCTTAGGTGAACATCAGTTTGATTTCCCAACTAGTGACAATACAAGAATGAAAAAAATTAGGTTAAAGCAGCTAACAAGATATAGGGCATAACAAGCCTTCTAGTCAAGTGGGAGCATAAGCTAGAACTCACTAGGTAACATTCCCCCAACATACTGGATATCCCCTCAACTTTTTCCTGCGCATATTCCTTGCTGGACACCAAGGGTTACCTGCTAAAGGGGGACACTGCTGCAGATTGAACCTGCTACCCATATTCTTGCTGCAGAAAATGGCAACCAAAATGATGAAGGGACTGGAGCAATGCTCCTGTGAGGAAAGGTTACAGTGTTGGGGGTTTTCAGTTTAGAAAAAAAAGAGGCAAATAAGGAGGGACATAATAGAAGTGCATGTTGTGGAGAACATGGGGTTATCCAATAAAGCTGAATGTTGGAAAATTCAGGACAAGACAAAAGAAAGCACTTCATCATATAACACATAATTAAACTATGGAATTTGCTACCACAAGATGGCCGTCTGTTAGGACAGCTATAAAAGCAAATTTGACAAAGTCTAATGGAGGATGTTGTTGTTGTTATGTGCCTTCAAGTCAATTACGACTTATGGCGACCCTATGAACAGAGCTTGGAAAAGTTACTTTTTTGAACTACAACTCCCATCAGCCTCAGCCAGCATGGCCACTGGATTGAGCTGATGGAACTTGTAGTTCAAAAATGTAACTTTTCCAAGCTCTGCCTATGAATCAGTGACCTCCAACATAATCTGTCACGAACCACCCTGTTCAGATCTTGTAAGTTCAGGTCTGTGGCTTCCTTTATGGAATCAATCCATCTCTTGTTTGGCCTTCTTCTTTTTGTACTTCCTTCTGTTTTCCCCAGACATTATTGTCTTTTCTAGTGAATCATGTCTTCTCATGATATGTCCAAAGTATGATAACCTCAGTTTCATCATTTTAGCGTCTAGTGATAATTCTGGTTTAATTTGTTCTAACACCCAATTATTTGTCTTTTTCACAGTCCATGGTATGCACAAAGCTCTCCACCACATTTCAAATGAGTTGATTTTTCTCTTAATCCATTTTTTTCACTGTCCAACTTTCACATCCATACATAAGAGATCGGGAATACCATGATCTGAATTATCCTGATTTTAGTGTTCAGTGATACATCTTTGCATTTGAGGACCTTTTCCAGTTCTCTCACAGCTGCCCTCCCCAGTCCTAGTCTTCTTCCGATTTCTTGACTATTGTCTCCATTTTGATTAATGACTGTGCCAAGGTATTAATAATCCTTAACAAGTTCAATGTCTTCATTGTCAACTCTAAAGTTGCATAAATCTTCTGTTGTCATTACTTTAATCTTTTTTACGTTGAGATGTAGTCCTGCTTTTGTGCTTTCCTCTTTAACTTTCATCAGCATTTGTTGCAAATCATTACTGGTTTCTGCTAGTAGTATGGTATCGTCTGCATATCTTAAATTATTGATATTTCTCCCTCCAATAGTCTATCAATATCTACTGGGCGTGATGGCTATATAATTAATATTGAAGGGAATATGCCTCAGAATACAGTTACTGAGTTGGGGGGCATTAGTGGGATAGTATTGTTGTGCTCATGTTCTGCTTATGGGTTTCCCATGGGCACCTGGTTGGTCATTGTGAGAACAAAATGCTAGATGAGATGGGCCTTTGGTATGATCTAGAAAGACTCTTCTCACATTCTTAGGGTGGCAAGACTGTCTAAGCACTTTCAGGCATGCACATCCTTGTATCCTGGAAATACTTTTTGATGTGCAAAAGGAATAAGCAATACATAATATGTACCTGAGCATAACCTTAATGCTCTTTCACACTGCATACCTGAACAGAATATTCAGAGCATCTGCAAAGAGCAGCAAGGGGCAAATCTGGGTGATGAGACATGTCTCCACATCTTCCACACTTGTTTTATTCATGTCCCAAATGAATACTTTACCTGTGACATGCCTTAGCCATGTGAAGAGGCTCTCAGATCATAAATGTTTCATGCAAAGAGTGCCCCCCGACATGTGAATGTGCATTTGTGATTTTAATTCTTCATGAAGTCCACTTCTTCATTTAATGTCTATGCTACATCCTCAAATGGGCTGGATACAATGTGTTTCTAAACAACATAGGAGCAAATACGGCCAAAATCATTTCATGTTTTTCAAATCAAGTTATGTGTTTCAAACTTTTGGCTCTGTTGTTTTGGTCAGAGCTTGGAAAAGTTACTTTTTTGAACTACAACTCCCATCAGCCGAATCCAGTGGCCATGCTGGCTGGGGCTGATGGGAGTTGTAGTTTAAAAAAGTAACTTTTCTAAGCTCTGGTTTCGGACTAGCCATTACTAGCAGGTGGCAGATAGTTGGTCTCCAGATGTGTGCAATAACTGTTTCACTAGTCTCTTGCCATTCTCCTGCCGTCTCAATCATTTTCCACCTCTTTGCTACACACTGATGACTGGATATAAGTTTATCAAAAAGATGAACTGCTTTCCATGGAATGTAGACATTCCTTCTGCCTGTGTAAATGTCAGGAAAGTAGTTTTTCCAAAGCTGATTTTCTTCCACACCTTCCACCAAACTTAAATGCTAATCTACTAACTGAGCTTGTAACACTCAAGAATCTTTTGTATAACTGATAGCATAAATCTGCACCAACACTCAGCATGAGTTATAAAGTAAATTAGGTGCCTTAAATTGAACAAAGGCACAAAAGCAAAACAATAAATGTTTAAATAGCACCTTTACTGCATAAGTTTGCCTTTCAAAATGTGACTCACGAAGACCAGGTGGAGTTTGTTTGATACAGGGTGTGCTCCATTATATACTGATAGTATATCTTACTTAACTAGAAAGGCAAAATAGCAAACACACTAATACATTAGGAACTGGGATTAGAGGTAACTTCCCATGCTAGTCTGATGCATAATTCTAGCCTATAATATATTTAATGTGATACTCTAGCATGATTCTTATGCACTGTTGGAGAGAGCCACAGCTTAACTTGTTCAGAGCCTCTGGGTTCAAGCAGCAAGTTAGTCACCGTTCCCTTCTTGTCTATGCAATCTGAAGCAAAAGAGCACTGCAAACCAGGTGCTCTCATAACTCTAAGTTGCACTTCTTCCGGTGCTGGGTGTGCATTGCAGTAGTGAACTGGAAGTGTGGAGAAGCAACACTACCTTCTCTACAGTACACACAGAGCGAGAGAGAGTGCATGGTTTTGTACAACCGTCCCTCCATAAGAAGAGCCCTGCTGGAACAGACCAAATGCCCATCTAGCCCATCATCCTGTTTCTAATAGTGGCCAACTAGATGCTTCCAGGAAGCCCACAAGCACAGAGAATTCAAACAATAACCTTCCACATGTGTGCATGTGTTTTTGTATCTGGTATCTGAACGTATATTGACTCTGTGAATATGGAGTTTCTATTTAACCACTATGGTTAACTGACACTGATAGACCTTTTTCTTCTTTTAGAGCTACGCTCAAGGCCATCACCAAAACTTGTGGCAGTGAGTTCCGTGTGTTGCGTGAAGTACTTCTTTTGTCCATCCTGAATCTAGGACAAGTCAATTTAATTGAGTGACCTTGGCTCCTAATATTGTGATAAAAGATGAACATTTTCTCCCAGCCTCTCTTTCTACACTATGCATGATTTATTTATTTCTAAACTATAGGTTTTTTTCTCCCAAGAGTTAAAAAACTAATGGTTGGATTACACATAAAGCCCCATGGTCAGTCTACATATACTTTAGGTATGACATGCTGAACCAACAATTCTGACATCCAAGAAATCCTCATTTCAAAGAAGCAAGGGAGGGGGGACAAAAACTTATTAAACAACCCTGAATTGCTATCTTTCCCTGCAAATAAGCAAGACCTGGAGGGAAGGCACCTGAGTTAAGTCTTTCTTCCTTTCTCTCAAAACAGGCTATGCACACCCTTAGACACCATATTTCATATTTCCCCAAAATTAAATCTCCCCATATGTCACCAGGGCAATTGTTTTTTGGGCACATCAAGCTTCAAGAAGCAGCAGATGATCTACAGTATATATTTTGACCCTGGCAAAGGGTGGCCATTTTTCCAGCACAGCTTATGTACCTCTTTTGGCACCTGCAAGAGAAACAAAGGGGGTCTGATGGAAGAAGGTAGTTGTACATTTTTCACGAACAGCTGGATGAAAGTCAACAAACAGAACACTTAATCATATTGAACTGTTGGTCTTTTATGCCTAATAGCCACCGTTCTCTGCAATATCTCTGGTCCAACTCGAAAATTTAATCATTTTTGCCTTATTCGGAAATCCAAGGCCAAGGTCAATTTAAGAGCATATTGAGGTTCTTCCCATTCTTGGGGTACAATCTAGCTGTGCACTGTACTAGTCTGTGCCAGTGATGAATTTATGGGTGTCATCTTGTCTCCTGGCTTTGGATTCACACCGTTTGGGCCTTTTCAAGGTATTTCCCAGCTGAGCTTTCAGGATGGAACTCTGAAGAATCTGAAGGTACTGATTTACCCTTCATGATGAATATAGGAAGCTGCTTTATACCAAGTCAGGCCATTGATCCCTCCAGCTTAATACTGTCTATTTGGACTGTGCTCTCAAGTATTTCCAACTAGATGTTGTGGAATAAACCTAGGACCTTGTGCAGACACAGCATGTGTTTCACCACTAAGCTATGGCCCCACTAACAAAATGCACAAAGACAAGTAATACTATTACTGGTAGCAAGGCACTGAGGTAGATGTGGAGAACCTGTGGCCCACCAAGTGTTGATGGACTCCAACTCCCATCATACCTGACAATTGTCCATGCTGACTGGGGTTGATGGGAAGAGGAGACAGGTTCCCCACTTTGGCCATACAGATTGGGGCTGATGTAAATTGAGGGGGCAGAGGTTCTCCACTCCTGCTCTAGGGGATAAGAAGGTAACAAGGAACAATGAGTCATATACCTGATAAAGGGAGTAGCCAATACTGAGCAACCCTTCTCCCATCCTCTTCTGCCTCCTGCGGTTCTTCTGCATCAAGCCCACTATGACGGTGCAACGTGGTTCACTCCCACTTCCTTCATGGTCATCGTCTGGCTCATCCAGCCTAATTTTAAACTGGGGATTGGTCCAGTATGTTGCTATAAAGCCAAAGTATAAATAGATATGATGTAACAGGAGAAGGAGGGAAATGAAAGCGTAATTTCTCTCTGCTAATGCAGCCAAGTTCACTGCTGTTAGAGCTACAGGGAATCATCCTTAGGAGTGCACTGTACTTTGGCTTCCAGCCTGGCCTTCCCATTCTTTTCATATATTCTGTGCTTCCTTCCCCTTCCCCCACTTCAAGCTGTGCTATATATTTATCGCAGTTAAAATGAATCAAGCCACTAAGAGAAATTTCCTGGAGGAGTAGTGACCAGCTGGAAGAGGCTGTGGTGATTAACACAAGTCCATAATTTACTCTCAAGAGACTGTTACTGGGCCAATTCCTATTAAACGCTCATATGCGGCAGGGGTGAGCAGGGATGCCACTTATGAATTCTTAAACTGCAACAGTGTTCAATCCCATACATTGCTGCTTATGCATGGTTCCACACTACTTCCAAATGGACACCATAACTTTCCAAGTACTCAGTCTGAAGACTGGAAAGGACTGAAGACTGGAAAGGAATACTGCTGTTACCACTTGAGCTGTTCCTTATCCAAGTTCCAGCAAAATGCCTGTCATGGGGGGGATATGACAGGTGGAGTGTATGTGTGTGTAGGGAGACCTTGTGTATTTCAAGGACCCTCGCTGCCCCTTGCTGCCCCCACCCGACTCGTAAAGTAAAATAGCGAGCGAGTAAACAGAGCGCACCGCTGGTTTAAAGGACTGAGGGAGGGAACGAAGGCTAGAGCGACCAGAAGTTTGTTCGTCAGCGGCAGGAAACAAAATGATGTCCATGGACACTGTAGGGGGCGGAGAAAGGGAGGATCCAAAATAGCAAACAACCTGTGCAGCAACCACACACCAGGTTAGCACCGAAGCAGGTGCGGATTTTCAAACCAATTTTGGATTTTTACCGCATTGATTTAATCCGGATTTAAAGGCAATAGCAGCTGAATGCAATCGCGTTAGCAAAAACGTCATGCAAACGGTCCAAATTAAAAGGATCTGCAAAAAACCCCAGATCTGCTTTACACCAGAATGTGATCAAGCCCTCTCTGTCTTGTTATATGTGTCCCTACCCAGCAGCAAAGAAAAAGGGGGATCTTCGGCTTGCAGTGCTACATTCAGTGAAAGACCAGGCACTGTATTTCAGATGGGTCAAAAGTTATTTAAGATTTACAGCAGTTCTGTTCAGATGCTCATCCATCTTTGGAACTCCCTCCCACAAGATCTCCGGCACGCCTCTTCCCTAAATGCATTTCGGAAAGCCTTAAAGACCTGGCTCTTTCAACAGGCCTTCAGGGTATCCGGAGACGGTTAATTGTTATAACTGTAATGCCTCCTGCCCAGTTTTAATATTGTTGTTGCATATGTATTTATATTGTGTTACTGTATTTTATCAATTGTATTTTAACGATTTTGTAAGTCGCCTAGAGTGGCCATCGGCCAGATAGGCGACAAAGAAATTAAATTTATTATTTATTATTATTATTATAAAGTCAAGATTTAAATAGTTAACAATCAAGCATGCCTTCATCTGTTGTTATTTATTAATACTTCATAATAACAACAGCAATTTTTCAGCATTTTTGGAGCAAAAAGGATTGGAAATCCTCACTCAGCCATGGGGCTCACTTGGTGCCCTTGGGCCAGTCACTATCTCTTAAACCTACCTCACGGACCTGTTGTGAAGATATAGAAAGAGGTGTAAAATGGCTGCAAAGTAGGATTTAGTGTTTGCATCATGAGCATCACATATTGCTTCCTTTAACCAAAGTGATGCATCTTTGCAAAGGAAGGGACATGTTTTCTTCACCACCACCCCTTAGTACACTACTTTGACCAATCTGGCATGATTATTGTGTATTTAGAAGCTGCAAGAGTCCCAACTGATTTCAAGTGTGCTTGGTGAGTACAAAGGCCTCTCATCATGAACCCTTTTCTGCCCCTTCCTCACAAGAAAGCCTAGACTACAATCCTGTACCCACTTACCTGGGAGTAAGCCTCATTAAACACAAAGAGGTTTACTTCTGAGTAGACATGTATACCATGGGATTTTTTAACATCCACACTTACTGTGTCGTAGAATCTATAGAAAATAATTTAAAAGCACTACCTGATCTGAAATGGAGATTACAAGGAGACAGAAGCCACTAGCCAAGTGCAAGGGAGGGAAAAACAGCAGCTCTTTAGGACCACAGGAATTCCTGGCGTCCAAACAACTCACTTATCAGTCACAGAGACTGAAAGTTTATTTTCATTCTTAGAAGGGGGTGTGGCTGTGAGGGAGTATGGCATGACCATCATGGAGGGACCTGGCTCTTCTAAATTTGCTACTACACTATTGACATTCAGACATAACAAGCCGTTCCTTGTAATGGAATTCACCATAGTGAGTGTTTCCTGTCTCGTCCACAAACAGGAAATCGTGCAAACCATAGTTAGGTAACAAAATGAGATCAAACCAGGATATCCCAGTTCCTTAATGGTGGTTTGCATAAATCAGTTCCCACATTCAGACAACAGAATAAGGTGATTTGTTACAAACTTTTTTTAAAATACAGCAGCTTCAAATTTCTTCCTTACACATGTAGGAGGGGGAAGGGGAGGGGGGCACTGATCCTAAGGCCCGCCATGGCATGTTGTTATGATGTGCTGTTATGTCTAAATGTGCCCGAAGCCTTTGTCAAGTGAAGCTGCTAATTTCCTGGTTAAGAGAGATATTATAAGATGCAGACATTTTTCTCTACTCTCTCCCCAGTAATGTCAAAGAGGCATTCTCTTAACACCAACAGTACAGTGTGACATCGCTTTCATTCAAACAACTGTTAGTGAACTGTAATATCTGAGTTTACAAGCTTTCATTACTATACAAAAATCTGATGCCATAAAGCCTTCCATATTTACAGCATTGAACTTAGCAAGGCATAGCTCTTACAAGTAAAATCATGTTTTTATTATCCTACAGAAAAACTGTTTTCCCACTTGAAGCCATATTTTTAAAAATGTGTAATTAACACACACAATACTGCTATTCATTTTAATTACACGTTTGAGCTGGAGCCCCAAACATCAGTGGATTTAGGAATTAATTTAGCATTAGACAAATAGAAACAAAATAGCTTTTCTAAACTATTAATATATGCAATTATATGGTGTACATTGTAGACTGGTTCTGTTTATCACAGTTACACTATACTGAAAAATGAATGAGATGTATAAATAAAACTTTAAAAAATCCAGTGATATATAAAAACAAAAATGAAAAGGAATGGAAATAGAAATATTAACACTTTGAAAAAGAGTTTTCCATTTGGAATTTTGGGCCTTCAGATGTTACCTATAAAGTCCTCAGTAATCAAGAGCATGTATGGATGCCAGTGAGATGTCACCGCTGTGCTGTTTTCCCGGCTGCAACAGAGCTGTCACTCACTAGTACCAGGGTGGAATAACGCAGGACAGCCGGGGGGGGGGGGGGAGGACATGTTGGCAGTGGCAGGTACAAGTGTGGGTGCATCTGTGCCTGCTGCTTCCCCCATCCTCTCAGCCTCTCTTTCACATTTGATCCCAGTCCTGGCAAGTGACAGCACTGCCACAGCCAAGACGATAGCACAGCAGCAGCATCTTACCTTATGTACTGTGGCTGGATACAAATTCACATATCGTGCATCATAGCTCTATTTAAACGTAACATGTATCTGCCACCTAATTAGACACACAATTTAGACTGCAATCCCTCCAAGCAGTGAGACTCTAATTCCAGTAGGTCTTATTTCTGGACCAACAAGAGTTGTATAGAACCCATGGAATTAATGCATTTCTTTTCAGGCTCAGAATTAAAACCGTGTGTTGGTTATGTTCCTGAACTGAACTGAACTGAATTCCCCTTCCACCATCTTGGTTGATGGCAGGGATGTGTGCACGTAGAATGCATGCATGCCATCAACAAAGATGGCGGCGGAGGCATCAGTCCCTTAGGGAAGTCTCGGCCACCATCTTGGTTGATGGCAGGCTTGTGCCCACAGCACAACCAGCATTTACGTCAAGGGAGAGGTAGGTGGAGCCTGCGCGGCAGTAGGGGGGTGTCTGGGAGCTCCCTCTCTGCAATCTGTGCAGCCAACACTGCTGCAGATTGCGGGAGGTAGGTAGGTGTGGTGTGCGTGTGTGTGTGTGCTGGGGCCTGGGGCCCGGGGCCCAGGGCAGTCTGATGCCCAAAGGTCCTGGCATGCCTGGTGCCAGCCCTGCTAATCTACATGTCTCAGGTGCAGCACAGGATGCTGTCCCACCACAAGTGTTGTTTTAACTGCCTTGGCTTTTTCATGTGGAATGAAAAAAGGCACCATCTTATCCTTTGCCTCAAGCAGAAAAAATGTCTTGGGTTGGAAAGTGGTTGCTTTATTTTTATTTTTTTTAAAAAAAATTATATGCAAATATAACAAAAATAAAGGAAAAGATAAAAACATTGCCAGCTGACATTGACAGCAAAATATTCCATCAATCCTAATTTAACTGTATGGATTAATATAAGCAGTCTATATGTCCAACGCAGTACTGTAGTGGCAAATTCAGAAGTTCAGGGTCCCTTCATGACAGTCACAGCCATGCCCCTTCCCCCCCCTTTTTGCTGCTGGGTTGAGAATGAGACCCTTGTTACTGCCTTGTCCCACGAAGTCCCTAGAAACCCAATCAGCATGAGAGTGTTAGCTACTGAAAAGAGTCTTCTCAATGGCTGACTCACCTCCTTTCACTATGATTGGCTCCAATCAGCAGGAAAGGACAAGGAAACACATTAGAAGACACTTCTTAGTGGCTAACACACTCCCCTTTCATGTTGATTGGCTTGTAGAATGATGGAAACATAGGAATCCTGCTGGGACCCTGCTCCCAAAAAAGTAAGGGGTCTAAGACCCCCCAAGACCCTGGACAACTACACCCCTGGTCCAAACAGATATCTAAACAATATGGACAATTATAAGACATGTGCTCAAATGTAGAAAGAACAGTGAGATCTTCAGGCCACTAATTAGTAGATGGTGGATGTTTGACCTTCCAGCCTTGCCATATTTAGCTACCATTATGGCTCGCAGAATCCATTTCTGTTGTCCTTGCTTTATGACTGACACAAGGACTAGCCAAATCTTGCCTTTGCACCAAAACAGAACAGATTCTCCTGTATCTGATAGAGTGTATAAGGCACCGGGGGACTCAAACCAGGGATTCAGGCTACAGGACTCAAGTGTTTTACTTATTGTACCACCTGGTAGCTTGCCAGCTGAAGGGGTTATTAGCCTGAACTTTTAGGCTGCAGCACTAGTCCTTCAGTGGCCAGAGAAGGTACTGCAGCACATCAACTAGGCAAGGTCATGTGACCTGAGGAACCAATGGAGACCTAGCTGACTCTATGTAACTGTTGCTCCAGGCTTTGCTCCTCCGTTTGAACAATGTGTTGCAACAAGTAGAAATGCAGCCTCACCTGCCTAATCTAGTATCTGACCACCAGCCTGTTCAATAATAATGTCTCCTGCCTCTGTCCCAGAGCCCTTACTTTTGTCTGATGTGGAACCTAGCCACCACCATCCCCAGCCTGTCCTTGACCACATCACCTACCTTTGGACCCCCATCTGCCTGACACCAGAACCAGGCCACCATTTGTGGTCTGCCTCTGAGCTTGGCCAAGGTCTAACAGCGTGACACAAATGTGTCAAGTGCACTTCCACATTTGGCTCATGGCTAAAATGATGTATGTCTGTATTTACTCTTTGCTGAACTATTTTTATTCCACCTGTTCTCAGGTGGATACAGCTCACCATACAAAAATAATAATTAAATCAAAGGATCAATTTCAAAACCCCAGAAAGGGACAAGAAAGCAATCATTTTGCAACTCAGCAGGGAAGGCATTCCAGGGCAACATCAGGGCAACATCCCTGTTCTTTGCAGCTGGAAGCCTTACCTCCTGTAGCAAAGGCAGCTGGAGAAGAGCCTGGTCCTCTGACCACCCTGCAATGTCTATGGGAGAGCCATTCCTTGATCCAGACCAGGACTCCTGAATGCTCTGGGCCAGGCATAAGCTGGTCCATCCCAGGACTTACAGAGAATTCTGGCAGGAAGAACAGCAGTCTGCATGTAAGAACAACTGTAAGCAAGGAAGGTGCTCTGAAATAAACATCTACATTCCACAATCATAGCATTAGTCCAAGTTCTTATTTCTAAGAGGCCTCTGGACTCAACACGCCCCAGCAACTCACCTTGTGAGACCGCTAAAATCATCTGCATGCAGTCCTGCAATACAAAACTGCCTCTGTCAACATGAGCTATGGTTAGTGATTGGCTTCTCCGTGGTGACATTACCTGGATAATTTTGGCAGCCACCAGCTGTAGAGCCCCGTCGCCAGTTTCCACTGAACAAAATCATGCCCCATTTGTGGACATCATCATTTGTCAGGGTGTCGGGAGTCAAGTTGCAGACCTCAAGTCTTGTAAACTTCCTCTGAAAATCTACGAAGGACATCCTGCCACCACAAGAGCATACGAGTGCTTAGAGAGTAAGAAACAAGGCTATGCCCACTTGCACTGATTTATTTTCTACCGAGACAGCAATCGCACAAGGGAATTATTTGGCATTATAAAGTTTTTAAACTTCTAGGAATCCCCATCAATATTTAAGGCCTGAAATTCTCAGTGATCAGACCTCTTGAATCCAGTCATGTCTTCCTTAGCTCATACTGGATTAGATTCTAGTACCTGCCTTCCCCTAGCTGAGAACTGCTTCCCACATTACATTGCAAGGGCCAGGTCCAAGTTGCTGGGGATCCTGGGGCAACAAATGCCCTACGTCTACGTCTTCAGAATTTACCAAATGCTGGCCTGCATCAACTGGCCACTTGCAGTCCTTTCTTGGGAACTTCTGAATTGGCAAGATTTCCATGACTCCAGACTGCACCAGGGCCTTTGAAATGTGCTGGACTCTGCAATCTGCATTTCTAGCTGGAGAGGATGCATGTGTGTTGGCTGAGCTGCTTGACAACCATGGTGATCCAATTTAGCTATCAGTTTGTAATATGATTTATTCTACATCAACAAAAATTGTTGATTTTTGTCTTATTTGAATTTATTGTTGGCTTTTGTAAACATGCTTCTCTCCACACACCCATCGCTTTGTATTTTGATATTTTGAATGTTAGTTGTGAGCCACTTTGGGCACAGCATGCTGTAGAAAGGTGGCATATAAATAGACTCAATCAATCAACAAATGATCAAAAAGCCCTACTCTTCCCAGCAGCTGTGGTGGTGGTGATAGCAGACTGCGCTACCAAATCATGACAGTTGACTCTGTAGTATCAGGAACCTGGTAGTCTGACCTACTCCACACATATATTACTGGGGCTAGGGAAGGGGGAGGCTCCTTTGCAGTCTCTGAGGTTGGAAGCGCAACAGCCAGGATCACTCTGTGTGCAACTGAAGAGTTTATTCTGTTCCAAGAAGGGGGACAAGTGGAGGTGTTGCTTAGTAACCCGGAACAATGGCATGATCCTCACTGAGATAGCATGTACTCTGATTGGCTGCGTAATTCTGAGGGAGTTTTTCCTCTGTATGTTTGCTTGTATGTTTCTCTGCTTTGTACAAGTCCTGAACTAAAAAAGATAAGACCTCTCTGTTTATTTATCTTCACTGTTTTACTCAGTTTGTTCTGTAAAGTGTTATCAGGCTCTTTTCTCTCTGGATTCGATCTATGTTATTTAAGTAACTCTGCCAACACTGAACACATGCTGAGTGTTTTTATCTTAACACAAAATTGCTACATTCAGCCTAATGGAACATTATACTGCCTGATACCTGGTCAGGCTATTGTCAGTCTAGCCCAGTATTGTCAACTTTGTCTACCTGCTACCTGATCGTTTTAACAAGAGATGCCAGGAATTGAACCTCAGACCTTCTGCATGCAAAGCATGTACTGTGCCACCACAAAACACAGTAGCTTGGAACTCTACCAGGTTTTGATAACTGACATTCTCCAGCCAAGTGACAAGTGAGCACATGGCTCAGAGTCCATCTGCATCACATCACTGGACTTCCATTTTGCCCAGGGCCCAGCTAGGACAAAGGCAGTGCATGATGCCACTGATGGTCTGGGCCCCATGCAAAATGAAAGAGTAAAGCCAAGAATTTAGCTCAGTTTTGCTGATTACCAATGCCAGGCATTTTTTCTTATTTGCATTTTGAAAATACATGAAAGGAGATAGCTAGAAAACAGCTGTAGATGCAAATCTTTTGAATGCCACAATGATCAGGTACAATATGAATCACCCAGCTTGCAAAGCTTCTGGGATTTTCTCTGAAGTTCAGATCCCTTCCTTGTATTTTGAAGCAAATTAATGAAAATGTTTGTCTGTGGATGCCAAACTGCAACCCACATCATTCTTGATGGATAGCAGAGCACCTGTGCATGGCAGGACTTTCAAAATTGCTTAAACAGTGAAATTATTGCACCTGCTGTGAAAAAAGCATCAGAGCTGCAGTCCCCTGCATCACTAGACGTCAGGCCAAACTAGATGTGATGCTCAATGCCTTTCTTGAAGTGCGTCTTTCATTTTGTAATTGCTAATAACAGATATGGAAGGACACACCTGATTTTTGTCAGGACTGTGGTGCACATGCATGTGTGTATGTGTGTGTGTTAATCCCTTTCTCCTCCAGTGCAATTCCAACAACAATCCCACCACCACGATGTCTATCAGCCCCAGGGGGAAAAAAGGCTTCCACCAGCACCATGGGGCAGGACAGGGGTGGTATTTTCCATCAAGACTGTGGTAGGGAAAGAAAGCATTCAACCCTCTCTCCTTGTGCACCACAATCCTGACAAAAAAACAACAACCAGATTCTTTCATCTGCTATTAGCAATTAAAAGACAACTGGTGTCACCCTTACTCAGCAACATGTTTGCATCTTGAAAAGCACATTTTTCTACATACTACTAATGATCAAATGGCTCTCACCAAAATTCACCATCATCTGCTTGTTTATCGAGAGCATCTTTTTGTTTGGGGTCAATATAATTCCATTCTGGAGCACTGCGGGACAGAAGAGCAGTACAAAATAAATATTTTGTCATCACAAAATAAATTACAAATAAAACATTAGTTAGCAGTGCAAGTATATTGTTGCATGCATCCCAATCTCTGAGGACTGAGAGATCTCAGGGGTGCCAGTGCCTATCTCGGGTTGGAATAGCAGTCACTGTAGTGTCTTTGTCATATATGGTTTTATTTATCCTTAGAGTAGAAACACACCCATTGTTCTGCCAGTTCCAGTGCATCTCCACCTTTCTCTTTTGAAAACTGGGGCAGGCGATGCTAGTCAAACCCTGCCCAACCCCACTCCTTTTTACTGTAAAAGCTAGTGGGAGCAGCTTGAGTGCATTTTTTTAAAAAAATTCAGCTTCAAAGTGATTTCACAACTGATTGGCAGATCAACCCATTCCCCTTCCAGGTGTGGCTAGTGGAAACACTTTGCTCTGGTGACTAGTGTGTTCACAGCCTTACACACAGGCTGAGCATCAGAGGGAAGGGCTCATAGCATTAACACTCCAACAGATGCTGGTTCCCTATTAGGTTTCTAGGGGGATTCCCACTGGATGGATCCCCACAGAGAGCAAACTGGCTCTTCTTTCAAAGGAAGCCAGGCAAGGTGGGAAGGAAGCTGAGCCCTGATTCCCAAATGGCTCTCTCATTCAAGAATCATCCATCCATTGAAGACATCTGCTTAACAAAGGAGAAATTAACTCAGCCAGGGCCATCAAGGTTATCTCCAGACTCTAAGGCAGTTCTGCTTGTTAAGTTAACCCTCTCCTGAACAAACCTCAGTCTCACAGCTGAGAATCATAGGGCTGCAGGGGACTTCTCAGATAACATCTAGATCAGGGCAGGAGGGCTTTTCTCAGCCTGAGGGCTGCATTCCCTTCTGGGCAACCTTCTGAGGGCCGCATCCCATCAGTGGCTGGGGCCAGAGGCAAAAGTGGGCAGAGCACTGTGTATACACACTCCCCTACTCTTTTCTGTCCTTCATTCCAGACAACCTCAGAGTGCAAGGACACGTGCCAGTTAGGCAAAAACACCCAGGGTATGAAGCAGGATCAGTGAGGGGTGTGGCCTGGAGAGAGTTCCGAGGGCCAGGTGGAAAGGCCACATTCGGCCCCCAGGCCTAATGATATTTTAGCAGCACACACCAAACAGTGGCAAACAGTTTTTTGGGGGGAATTAGCTCTGCTGCCCATTCCCAACATGTATGCAAAATGCAAGCCAGCAAAGTACAGAGTGGGAAGGAATGATTTAATCTAAAGAATTGAGCATGCAGCAGAGTAAACCAGCTGCCATGTCAACGAAGGAATGTATGCAAGCAGCAACCTTAGTGAAGGAGTTTACCAAGCTAAGTCAGCAGCACTCATTGAAAGTTTGGCAGTGTACATCAGGAACAAGGGATCTTTTTCAGCCTAACGGACACATTCCCTTCTGCACAATCATCTGGGGCACCCTTTCCCAACCAGTGTAACTCCAGATGCTGTCAGACCACAACTGCCATTAGCCTCAGCCAGCATTGCCAATGGCCAGGAAAGATGGGAATTGTGGTCCAACAACATCTGGAGGCACACTGGTTGGGAAAGGCTGATCTGGGGGCCACATGGCAGGGTTGGGCAGGATCAGAGGAAATTGTGGGTGGGGCAATAAATATAAATTTAACTTTGTACAGTTGGCTAGTTTTTATGCACGTGCACACCTCTCTATCATCCAACCAGGGAAACAAGTGGCATTATCAGTGTTCAAGGACACTAAGAGATTTATACTTCAAATACTGCTAACTATTATGCAGTGGTGTGATGATCTGAATGCCCTTGCTACAACTGAGCGTGCTTTCTATAAACACCAACTTTCTATAAACCACCAAGCAACATGGACATCATCCCCAGAGTGAGAAGCCTACACCAAAAATAGAGCATTTGTGATCCAGTAGAGTGTTTAGAGTGCCGGACTAGGACCTGGGAGACCAGGGGTCAAACGTCATACTCATGAAGCTTGCTGGGTGACCTCAGGCCAGTCACAGTCTCTCACCCTAACCCACCTCACAGAGTTGTTGTGATAAAAAAATGGAGAGGGAGGAGAACCATGTGTGCCACCTTGAGCTCCTTGGAGGAAAGGTGGGATAGAAATGTAATAATAAATAATAGTAAATAAAATTATATTAAGGGAAATTGATTGCAAAAATGTATACATTAATCAAAATTGCAGACAAAAATGTGTTTATTAGGAGACATTTGCACAAAAATGCCGAAGAATTTTCATGAGGACTTTTTTTGGTAAAGAAATGGCAGATTGCTTCAGAAACCTGAAGAACTGGATTTACAATTGGAAAAATGAGAATCTGAGAGAACCAAAACTGGCAGAGCCTTCCATCCCTACTCACTGGTGAGACATACCATACAGCTAGTGAGTGAATTTAGTGATGGCATTTGAACTATGGAGACCTGGGTTCAAATCCCTGCTCAGCTATGAGGCTTCCTGGGTGGCCTTGGATCAGCCACCGTATCTTCTCACCTTAACCCGCTTCACAAAGTTGCCAGGAGACTAACATGGGATAACTCCACATCTCCCTGAACTCCTTGGAGGAAGGTACAAATTCAATAAATCAACAAATCAGGTGTGGGGAACCTGTAGCCCCCCAGGTGTTGTTAGACTACAACTTCCACCTTGCCTGCCTGAGCTCCTGCTGGGAGGAAGGGATATAAATTTAATTATGATTAATATAATAAATATAATATAATATAATATATATTATATTATATTATATATTATATATTATATTATATTATATATTATATTATATATTATATTATATATTATATTATATATTATATTATATTACAAACAACAATATAAAATTGTTGTTGTTGTTAACAACTGGTCCTGGTGGCTGGGACTATGGGGGTTGGATTCCAATAAGATCTGGACAGATTCCCCATCCCTGAAAGAGATGAATCAATGGCATTACTGGGCAAACATGGGGCGGGAGGAAATGTGGCATTCTGAAGGTGATCCAGGAAAACAGAAAGAACGCATGGAGCATAACAACATACTTATCACTCCAGGCCCCGGTCCACTCCATTTCACCCCATGGATTTCTTATCCTGACTAGTTTCTCCAGGCGGCCACGATAGTTAACCTGTGGGAAGCACCACAGACAGAATCTCAGGAGGACTTAATAATCCTACTCATTGTTACCATCCTGTTATACCACACTTGCTATACTGCATTAAGAAAAAAAGCAATGTGAGCAAAAACCATGATTTCTATTAAAAGTCTGCTGGTGCAATCACAGAATTCAATGAATCATGAATTGGGTCTTGTGGAACGCTTAGTACAATCCCTGAAACAGCAAGTTTCCCCCAGACACAGACTTTATGGAAAAACTCTAGGGACTTCCATATATTCCCCCTGGAAAATTTGTTCCATTGGCCAGCTGTTCTTAAATGTAGTCAACAAAACCCACTGGGTGGATGGAACTTTTGTCCAAGATATCAGCCCTTAGATACTGTTTTTCTCCTTCTTTGGATTTACACTGATATATTTTGGGTTTTATGGTTTTATGTTTGGGAAGCCACTTTAACAGCTTCAGTTTTAAAGTGGGATATACATTTTTAGAGGGAGCATTAAAGGGAGCACAGTTTCACAAACTACATGTGCCATTTAGTATTGATTTCACTGCAAATCAGTTAAACAAAATCCCAAGAACTATATTTTTACCTCTTCTGCTCCAGTAACAGAGTAAGCATGACCCTTGACCAGCTTCCTACTTGTGATTGCTTCTGTTTCAGCTGCACTGGTAATCTAGGGCAACACAATTATTGTCAAGGTACATTGTTTGACAGATGAAAATCACAGAATCGTAGAGCCAGAGGGGCAATCTTTGTTCAACCGCCTGCTCAATAAGGAAGTGCAGATGTTAAAGCATCTACAACAGATGGTTGTCCAGCCTTTGCTTGAAGACCTCTATGGAGGGAGAGTCCACCACCCGTCTAGGTAATTCATTCTGTTGTTAAACTTCTCTTACCATCAAGAGAATTCTCCTCATATTCAACCAAGCTTTACCATTCTATATCTTAAAGTGGTTCTTAACTTTTTTTGGGTCAAAGACCCTTTTGAGAATCTGATGAAAGCAATGCCCCCCTCACCAGAAAAATGAACATAAATACACACACACACAATTTTGCATGAAATTTATTGCATTGGAAATTGGGTTTTTTGTGCCTGGTTCATGGACCCCCTGAAGCCCACCAATAGGCCCCTAGGGGTTAAGAATCCTGCATTTGATATAGTCCTACCCCCTGGGACTAAGAGAATAAGTCTTTGGTCCCTTGGGACTGAGAGAATGTCTTTTAGCCCTTCATATATTGGAAGAGTGCCATTATGTCAGTCATCTCCAAGCTAAACATACTCAGCTCCTACAGTCTTTTCTCATAGGACTTGTCTTCCATACCCCTGACTAAACAGAAAGTGAGATGCAACATTTGTCAAAACACCAGGCACATTTTTCTAGCTGTGGAACACCATGTTGCTTCCTCAGAGTGAGATAATGGCTTTTCAAGTTCACTTTCAAGTTAATGCAAAGCTTCCTGTCACAAATGCCTGCCACTAGTGACCTAGCATTTCACTACAACCCAGGCCAGAGCATAGAAAAAATAATGCCAGCATCTCACGTCAATGGAGCAACCCAGCAATGAACCAGCTCGTAGGGCCTTCTGGATAATTAGATACAGGTTGGACGGAGGTTTTCTCAGATCATATGATTCAGAAATGCCACCAGTAAAATCTTCAAAACCTTCTATAGTAGATCCTCCAGCAAGAGCCTCATATGAGCCATTCAACCTACACAAGGATGAGGGAGAAATGTTCATTTTGCATTTTCATGCAAATCTATCCAATTCACAGTTCCCAGACCAATAAGTGAACTGAAACACAGCTCTGCTTCAAAATTTGCAATGCTCCAACCAAAAAATGTGTGCAGAAATGTGTATATTAGCGAAAAGTGTGTATGAATGAAAATAGTGTACAAAAATGCATTCTGTTGTATGAACATTTCTGGCAAATTTATATACACATATGTGCATATTAGGAGAAATGTGCATGGAAATGCATACGAATTTTCATGCTTTTTTTTCAAATCACAAAATGTATGCAGAAATGGAGCAAACTTAAGATTGGAAGTATGAGAAAATAAGAGAAACCAAAACTGACAGATTCAGACTCCTACTGGAAGGAAGGGTGGGATATAAATCTAATATATAAATAAATAAATCCATCCGTAACCTACAGTGAAGGAATAGTAAGAAAAGCAGAGCAAAAATAAAAGAGTACAAGGCCAGTCTACACACACACGCACAGAGTCACACACCATAGTACAGATTAAATAAGTGTATAGAAAATGGTTTCCCTTTAGCAAAATTATCTGCTCAAGACTTTTATGTAAATATACCTGACAATTTAGGATAGCACTTCATACATCTGATGAAGTAGACTCTAGTCCATGAAAGTTTATGCCACGGATAGGGAAACCTGTGGCCCTCCAGATGCTGTTGGACTCCAGCTCCCATCAACCTCAGCCAACATGGCCAATGGACAAGGTCGTTGGAGTCCAAAAATATCTGGAAGGCCACAGGATTCCCATCTCTGACTCATGCCATAATTATCTTTTTTATCTTCAAGATGCCACAAGACCCTTTATAGTTTCCACTCATGACTTGTCAAGAAACCATTCAGTAGTACCTGGTTTCAGTGAATGGGTTGTATCCAGCAGAGTCACTCAGCCAGTGGTAAGGATTTTGTCATCAGAACCAGGAAGGAAGAAATGTTAACCGATTTCTGGGTTTTTCCCTGCAGCCCCCCCCCCCACATCTGCTCCAGGGAGACCCTTCAGAGCAGATTTCCTCTCCATTCCACTGATAGAAGCCTTACTCTCACCAGAGCAACACCATGGGATACAACCCTATACCCACTGGTATCATTAGACTAGGGATGTGATCTGTTGGCTGGTGCTTGTTGAAAGCATTCTGTCAACCTTATAGGCTGGTATCAATTTGAGTTTGTTCTTTGTCTGCAAGTCGCTGCTTTTACCAATTTGTTTTTTTTGAAAGGAAATTCTGATAAATTAAAAGAAATATCAGTACAAGGAAATAGTAATATTAATATCAATATTTGAGATGTTTCCAAAAATAGCCATGGAAAATCACTACATAAAAAACCCATCCGCAACAACAGCAAATAAGTGAAATAATGGAAAATTTGGTACCAAATCTGAATTAGGTGGAATTCTAGCACTTCTCTACATTACACACAGTACACAAGGCAGAATGTTACTGATTGGTCCCATGCAGGAAGCTGTCATAGGGCCTATCTCAGAATTAGCTGTGGCTTACTTGGCGTAGGCCTTCTCCAGCAGGGCACTCCAGAACTCATTGCCTTCTTCCGAATGTAGGAAAAGGAGCTGTCCATTTTTGGTGGGGAGACGGTCATCAATAACGACATCTACCCACTCTCCATATTGCCAGAACTGACCAAACAAAATGGGGGGGAGGCTCATGTATTGAAAATCAGACCAAACAAAAGCACTTCAAACTGGATTCAATATATAAAATCATGGGAAATAGCTAACCACCTTTTACACAATGCTTTATCTTTCTGTGCAAATAACTGTGAAATTTGCTGAGCTAGGTCATTAAATGAGCTGGGATATCTTATTGAGGTTGGAGAAAAGAAGCAGTTTCTGCTGAGATAATACAGAGGCTATACTACACAAAAAAAGTTTGCAGATACATGATGTACAAAGTTCTTCTGCCTTTTCTAGGACATGACCCTGGTTTTACATTGTTGTAAATATGTACTTTTGCTAGAGTCTCTCCTAGTCTAGTATTCTCTTTTACTCAGTGTTATCACTAATATGGAAGGGATACCTGAAAGTGAAAAATCCCAGCGTAGTTCTTCTGAAAGCTCTGATCTTGGGGAACAACCCGGTCTAAAATTTCTTGATCCAGTGTGAGAGATGCAATGGCTGCCAAAAGCCAGCAGTCTCCTGAAAACATCAGATTCCACAAAAGAATTGAACATGATTGCATAGGAACCTATTCATCTGCCTTTTATTGAGTCAAATCATTTCTCCATCTAGCCTCAGATTATTTACTCCAGGGGTATCCAGTCCCTGAATCTTTATCTGGCTCTTGGTGCATCTACCCAATTTTAATCAAGATGTGGTTAAAATAATAATAATAATTCACAGTTTCACATAAAGAAAATAAGCAATTGCATATCTGCATAAATACTGTGTTATATTACACAGTAATATAAAATCTACTGGCAGTACTTCTTCACACAGCACACAATGAAACTATGTAATTTGCTCCCAGTAGATGCCTTGTTGACCACCACCAAATGAAACCCCAGCCAGTAATCTGGATGCTGCATTTTGGACCAGCCAAAGTTTCCAAGTTCATATTCAAGGGCAGCCCCAGATAGCCCCACAAAGAATGAGGTGATGGGAGTTACAAACATCTTGGTGATGGGAATTCTAAAACATCTTGAGAGCACCAGGTTGAGGAAGGCTGGTCTAGTGGCTGCGGGAAGTGCTTGGTCTATTCTGACTGGCTCTTCAGGCAAAGGTCTTTCTCAGCTCTACAGCCTAACATTCTTTTCAGTAGAGATGCCAGGGTCAGAACCTGGGACATTATCCATGCAAAGCATGCCTGCTACCACTGAGCTAGGGGTCCTCAAAGATGCATCACAAGATAAATTTTTTAGAGATGTTAGGACTTTGTTAGTTTGATTTTTTTTTTTTTTGTAAATTGTTTTGGGTTTTTTTGTATTTTCTATTTGTATTTTTATTTGTGTGTAAGCCGCCTTGGGGGCCTATTTGGCCGAAAGGCGGCCTAGAAATAAAACATAACATAACATAAATTAAATCCTATGGGCTTCTTACCAAATTCTTGCATTCATGCAGCCAGTGCAGATGTAGTGCTGCTTGTTGCTTAACTATATTTAAGCAATCAAAAAATATATTTGGGAACAGTTGCTCATTCTCCCAACCCTTCCCTTTTAAGGTAACAGTTCCAACCATCGACCTTAATTGCAGCTGAGCATTGTGTTTCCAAGGATATAAACTGTAGTTAAAGATAACTGGGGTACTGGCGTTAGGGTAGAGACGCACTTAGCGTTCTGCCAGGTCCAGGGCGTCTCCACCTCTCTTATCTGAAAACAGGGGTAAACAACGCTAGTCAAACCCCACCCCTTTTTACTGCAAAACCTGGTAGGATCAGCATGAGTGCAGTGTCTGTTTTATAATTCAGCTTCAAACAGATTTCACAACCAATTGGCAGATCAACCTGTTGCCTCTCCAGGTGTGGCCAATGGAAACACTTTGCTTCAGGTGACTAGTGTGCTCACAGCCTGAATCAGGATTTGAAACCAGTGTTTCAAACTGGGACACTGGAATATAGGAAACTGCCTTATACTAAGGTCACATCCAAACTATACATTTAAAGAACATTTAAAGCACATGGCTTCCCCCAGAGTATCCTGGGAGCTGTACTTTACCCCTCACAGAACTATAATGCTCAGCACCCTTAACAAACAACAATTCCCAGGTTTCTTTGGGGGAAGCCATGTGCTTTAACTGTATAGTATAGATGTGACCTTGGTCAGACCATTGGTCCACCTAGCTCAGTAAGGGCTTCTTCACTGATAGGCAGGTATCTTTCCTAGTCCTAGAGATGTCAGGGATGGTTTCACATCCTGATTAGACAGGATGCAGTAATGCAGGAATAGAATTTCTAAACTTAAAAGCAACTCTGCAGATCCTGTTTCAAATCGGAGCCACAGTGTTGGAGGAGGCGAATTAATCCTTCCCCTGGCATTTTCCTGATTGAACCCCCCCCCATATATACTATGTGCCACATGGTGCAAAACATACAGGTACCATATGAACAAAGAGCAACTTGGTAGTGATAATTTCAGTTGGGAAAATAGTATGGAGAAGGGTCAACCCCAGCACATGAGCTCCAATCTGAAATGGAGGCTACTGTGATTGCTTTAAAATGATTTTAAGTGGGAGATACTTTTCATCGATCTCCATGTCCCATCTGGCTTAGTTTTCTTCCATACCCAAGAAAGGGACTAAACTTTTTGTTGGTGTACAATTATGGAAACATCTTATTTCTATCACCTACATCACCTTGTGTCCCCAGATATTGCTGGACTACAGCTCCCATCACCCCCAGTCAGCTTAGCCACTAATCAGGGACGATGGGAGTTGCAGTCCAGCAACATCTGGGGACCCCAGCTTGAAGAACATCGACCTAAGGAACTTGTCCTGCATTTCAAATGGCTTTGCTGCTTTGTTACACTTCAAGGTGTTCAATAAATTTAAATGGCATATAGAAAGATATTTTAAACTTATTTTAAATGCCAAGTACTATAAAACAATATTAAATCATAAGCCCTCGTCATCTGCCATTTGAAGGTTTCCACAGCAGCGGTGGAGGAGGGGGATTGTAGGGTTAGCCTATGTAAACAAATGCAGAAAGCCTTCAAAGATTTGCTTTAAATCATATTATTCTGCATGTTATGGATGTGGTTCTACAGCATTTAAGTCAAAACTGGTGTGTTCTGTTTTTATGAAAAGCAGGTTGTTTGTACAATATATGGAAAGTATTCTGAATCTTGCAAGTTTTCTTGAGACTTGCCAAGCTGATATTTCCTCTAACTTTTGTTACTGACAAAGAAATAAAGTTTAATGAAAGAAGCCCTTAGAAACAGGCTGTCTCTCATTCTTTTAAACTAGACAGAGCGTGTTAGTTTTGAAAGAAAACAATCTTCCACAGAAGATGAAAACGAGGGTGGGAAGTGTCTTGGCTTCAAAGACTAGTTGTTGGCACATTTGCAAAGCAAACCATAAAGTATGGATTCAAGCAACATGTTTTAAATACTAGATTTATGTTGGGTTTTTTATACTAATTTGATTTAGTCATCTGAAGTATCTTGCTTTGCACGCATCTTTGTAACCTGCCCTCTGATTATGGCATGTGTGCTTGGGAGTGTTTGGTGGTTCCCTCCTTCCCCCACCCTCCCTGAGAGACAACAACAACAACAAAGTGTGTGGCATTCAGTTACTCACCTAGTTCCCCTTGACGAATATCTGTACGAGTGGCTCCTCCCACAATGAACTGGGGACTGGGGACTAGATCCTGAAAATAATGGTAGGATTAAATATTACATCTGCACACACATAGTTTCTCAGACTCGTACATCTAAGAGAATTCCTGCATTGCAATGTTTTAGCATCTTCATTGCCTGTGGGTTTTCACCAAATCTGAGCTCTTCCTGCAGATTTAGGCTGTTCACATGCAGTATATGCTGATCACAATTAGCTGTACCTAAGGATGGGGGGAGGGGAAGAGATAAATTCAGTTCAGTTTGGATTTAAATGTGACCCTACCTAATTCCCACTTTCTGAAACAAAAATCTAGCTATCTTTTGAAATTCATACTTCTCTGAATTTTGCAGTGCAGTTCTTCAGATGAGTAATGTGTACACAAATGCATATACTAGGGGAAGTGAGCATAAAAATTCATATATAAGTATAAATAACTTTAAACATGCATTAGATTAGGGGAAATTGCCTTGCAAAAAATGTGCAGAGAAAATTAGGAGAAAATTGCATTAAAATGCTGATGAATTTTCATGAGGACTTTTGTTGTTGTTTTTAAAAAAACCCAAACTGATGTGGAAATGTGGAGAAGTGAATTTAAGATTGGAAATAGAGAGGAACTGAAATTGATAAATGCACCCATCCCATGGAAAGGGGGACTTGTGGATCTTGCCTACAATGAGATCCATGTGTTCCATGAATTCTGAAGCTTATGGAACTCGCCAATCTTAAAAGCAGTTCATTGCATTTCCTCATCAGTTTATGATTTTTAAAAAATCCTTATAAAAAAATTCTTCAATGTTTTAGAGTGCTTTCCTCCTAAATACACATTTTGTATGCATTTTTTGTATATTATGTTCACTAATATATGTATTTTATGCACACTTTCCCCAAATATATGTATTTTTGTACACAATTTTTGTTTGGAGAATTGCACTGCAAAAGTCAGAGAAGTGTGAACATTAAAGAATGCTTGCATTTTGTTTCAGGAAGTATAAACTAGATAGGTTCATATTAAAACGTGAACTGAACTGAATTTCTGTCCCATTCCCATAGGTTCATCCACATAACAGTATCAGTTTACATTGTATATTTGTTGGAAATATATCCTACCCTTTCTTCCAGGTGCTCAGGGTAGCTTACATGACAGCATATCCAGTTTTTCCACATTAACATTTTTTATCTCATTAATTTATTTAAAAGGGTTTTTTTAAGTACAAGGTAGCTAAGAAATTCAAGTTCAGTCAAAATATCATAAATAAAAACTACAAGAATTTAAAAGACAAAGGCAGCAGAATACAATCACAATATCAGGAACACCACAATGTTTATGTAGCGCTAGGATTAATGAATGTTCTAAAAATTGAAACACATGTGCAGATTACAGCTCATATAGTGCTAGTCCAACAGATTTTTAGAACATTTCCCAGAACATAGTGAGTCATAATCCCAAGTGACTATTTCAATGCATTTTTTTTAAATCTACATAGATCAGGGTATGACTGATGGAACTACTTAAAGCATCAAGATATTTTAAAAGGTTCTGGTTTTTTCAAGGTTAAACAATGTTAAGCACGCATTCTAAGGCTGCAGTCCTATGAACACATTTACTTGGGAGTCAGCCTTACTGAACACAGTGGGAATTACTTCTGAGTAAATAAAGAATTATGGTTAATGTAGAAAGGTGCACAAGTTGTTACTATTGTATTTTCTAAGAGAAAATATTTTCACAAAGGGCTCATGATCATATTTCTATATGCTGTTCTTCTCATTCTCAAAATTTTATCCAAACAAAATTTGGAATCCCCAGTAACGTTGCATAATAATATATTCCTCTCCACTACAATTCTGAAGATCTCCCCAGTTGTTACTACTACCACTATCACCACCACCACCACCACCACTACTACTACTACAAAGTTACTATATTTTATTCTGAAATAAATAGTTCAAAGCATTCACTAACAGCCTGTTGAAATTCATGTCAAATCCTCACAAAACCTCTAGGGATTTTGTAAAAAATGGCTCTTGGTCCAAGTATATTGCATACTGCCCTAAATGTAGGTGAAAGGCTGCATACGGTAATTTTTTGTGGGACCAAGAGGAAGGCAGGGTGGCAGACTTTCAAGAGAGAAGTTTTCATTCCCCACCTAGCCATTACTGGAAGATCATATCTCCTGTGAGTCACACTGTCAAATCTTTAGATGAGTCAGCACACAGGGTTAGCAGCTGGTTACTTGGCTTGCCCCTGGCATGTTGGTTAGAGATGGAACAGATCATCAGACAGCTTGCAAGACAAGTGCCTGCATCCTTGGGAAGGCACAGCAAACAAGACCCTAGCATTATATCCAGGATTGTCAAAATAAGCATGACTTTATTTTATTTATCTGCTTGATCAAAAAGCACCCTGTCCCAAGATGATCAGGGATTTTTGGAGACTGCTGGTCAAAAGCTTGAAAACACTAAGGTTGTGTCCACTAGTAATATATTTAAAACTCAAAGGTGAAAATGTGGAACCTGTGGCCCTAGTTGTGAATGGACTACAACTCCCATCATTGATGAGAAGTGGCCATGGTGGTTGGGACTGATGGGAATTGGAGTCCAACATCTGGAAGGCCACAGGTTCGCCAGCCCTGTCCAAGGAGACCAGTGAGGGCATTGCTTTAATAGTATACTTGTAGTTTGACCACCTTTGTGTCCAACACCTCAGTCATTGGTGTCAATGTCAGAGGGGAAGATTTAGGTTAAATTTCCCCCGCCCCCAGAACAAACTCCTACTACTTCCTTATATAACACATTCACAAGGCTCTTTTCCCCCTTGAGATGTGATGCCCATATGTGCTTCTTCACACTTGACATTTAGCAATCAGATACAAATTTAGCAATCAGATACAAATACCTAGATACTACATGTGTGCTATTTGTGTATTTAAAATCATTTACGTACCCCGTTTTACTAGATTTTACAAGGCAGCTTACTGAAATAAGAGGAATCCAATAACACCATATAACTACAACCAACTGAAATAAACAACAAGACATCCAGAAGTTCATTAACAACTAGTATTAGGAAGTAGCAGCTTCAGAATGCCTGAGGAAATAGATGTGTTTTTGACAAACAGTGAAACACCAACACTGTAGACATCTGCTGCATCTTCAAAGGGAGATCATTCCATAAAGTGGGTGCCACCATGGAGGAGGCCTTCTCCCGAGTTGTCAGGAGACAAATTTCTACCGGCTGTGGTACAACTAACAGGGTTTCTTCCAACCATCTTAGTGAATGGGCAGGAAGTTCTCTGGGGGAACTGGTGCCCTTGGGCAACCACACCTGTGCCTAGACCCCAATACTAATGACAAACCTCCTCAGAAGAGCAAGAACTTACTTGTGGGCCCCAGCTCAGACTTGTACCACAGGGAGTTAACAGCCCCTAAGGGACAGCCTGAGACAGACACCACAGGAGGCCATGACATCGGGAGACAAAATGTCACCTAATGAACTTCTTACCCCACTTCCAGATCCTTTGTTGTGAACCCCCAGGGCAGCAAGAACAGAGGTGATGACAGGCCATTGGCAAAGACCAGCACTGGATACACACACACCCTCTCTCTGCCCTATTCAAGAGACAGACGGATGCAAGCGGTACTGTGTGCTTCAGCACAGGGTCTAGGACGAGTGCAGCATCCCCCAATCCAAATCTGGACCACAGCACATACAGAGGTTTAACACTTCTCTCCCCCCCCATCAACCTGAAAGAAACTGCCTCCTCGCACAGCAAGAAGCAATAGTTTTGTTTTTGTTTTTAAACTACCTTTGGCACAAAGGGGAGGGTTTTTTGTTTTTTAACTTTCACTATTTGCTATGTTGTTGAGAGGGTCATTTTTCATGCTGCGATCCTACTCCAGATTGGTGGGCCCTGCATTTGGTTTACATTTTTTTAAAAACTTACATTGCTTCAAGCATGCATTTAAAGTGCTAAGAAATCTTAGCTTTTTCTTTTTTTTCCTCCCCTGCTACTATAAACATACTGAAAATATGCTGCAGTTGCTTTCCTTGAAAGCAGTCACATGATTTTTATTGCTATATTCTTCATCTGCATTTCATCTGAATCATTCATAAACGCCTGGAGAATACATGCCCTAAGAAAGTGTTTGTTCCTTGCTTGTTTCATAAAAATATGTAGTAAAAACTGCATGTGGGATTTCACTGAGCAGCGAGCTCTGTGCAAGCAATGGGTGTCTGCATTTCCCCTCCCTCTGCCCCATTATTGACAGAAGTCCTCAGCATTACCTGAAGCTGCTTCCAAAACAAAAAGGAAGCTTCGGAATTGCTTTCAGCCACAGCTCAGAACACTGCGCTTAGAGGGGGAAACATAAGAAGAGCCTGCTGGATTAGGCCAGTGGCCCATCTAATCCAGCATCCTGTTTTCACATTGGCCAACCATATGCCCATGGGAAGCACCCAAGAAGGATCTGAATGCAACAGCACTCTCCTCTCCTGCAGTTTCCAACAGCTGGTATTGAAGCATACTGCCTCCGAAAACAAATATCCCAGTGCATATGAGATAACACTTCCATTGTGCACATTTTAAGCAACTGTGTGAGCCATGGATTAATCATTAGATACAAAAGGGAAAGAGCATGAAAGTAAATGCTCAATAAAAGGGAAGGGGTTGCTTGGCAAAAGTTTTGCTTCTTATTGAACAGATTGGTTTTTAAACTACTTCCATTTCTTTTGTAATTTGGCTTTGAGGAATTAGATCTTTGCAAATTTCTATATGAAATGACCTGATCCTCAGCTCTTGGACTAATGTGTGGATCAGAACTTAACTTAGAGTTATCACCCTGCAGTCATATCTGTTACCAGTGAGTAAATGTTTTAGATCCTCCAGGAAAACAGGAGAGAAATGAGTTAACGGGAAGGCTGAGTGATTAACCTTGGCAAACGTTACAGACACAGCTGCGGGAGATTAGCTCTTCACACTTTAGCCCATAAAGCCGAGAGCTAGAGAGCAGCCTGTGTGGGGGTGTAAAAGGAGACAAAGGTGTTGATGCGGAGCGGTATGCTGGCAACTTTGTTGGTGACTTGTGCTAGTGAGTGTGTGAACTCTACTAATAGGCCCTGTTGGTGCTACTTGCCAATAAAAGTCCTTCTTACTTGAAGTGCTTCTGTGTGTGACTGGCATTTACTCTACATTACTGGTACTTGGCTATAGACTTCATAAATACACGCTAACAATATCTTCTGAGAGTAAGTCCCATTGAATTCCATAGGACATTTCTGAGTAGGCATGATTACGATTGCACTGTTAGCTATCCACTAGATTTCACATTTCTCTGGGTCTTGGGATGCCCTTCTCAAGCAGTTCAACAGCATAATCCTTTGCACGCCTCCTCAGAAATAAGTTAAATAGGACTTATTCTAAGTATGTTTAGGATTGCAGTCTACATATGTGTTTTGAAATAAAATAATCATTTAAATATATATTTTGAAAGAAAATACTAATTTAAGAGAAAATATGCATTAAGATATATAATTAAGCATGTGTCTTCAGATTTTTTAAAAACTGTAGATTGGAAAGAGAATATAATAGAATTAAAGATAAAAAAGATAGACATAAAATACAGACAGGTTTGCCCACCCCTTTGAAAGCTAATATGCCATCTTTTCGGCACCAGGTCAAGACTTTCCTCTTCTCCCAGGCATTTTAGCATGTGTTTTTAAATTGTTTTTAAAAATGTGTTTTTAAATTTGTATATTTGTATATTTGTTTTTAATGTTTTTAATTGTTGTAAACCACCCAGAGAGCTTCAGCTATCGGGCGGTATACAAATATAAATCATCATCATCATCATCATCTGTTGGAAGTGGGGCAAGAGCAACTCCTGTTTGGGTTCTTTTGTGTGTACTCCAGAAGGAGGATAGAGTTAGGGTCCTCCACCTGGCTAGGCTTGCTTGCCTACCTTTACCTATGCTCTTCTCTACTTAACTTCCTTCTGTTGTAAACTGATATGCTCAGGGAAGTTGACCTGCCCCTCCTTCCTTTGTCTTCTTCTTCGACTGTCTGAGGAGAGAGGAAACATCTTTGTCTTTGGTCTCTCTCCTGAGCCATGAGGGCAATACCCAAGTCTGGGCATTGTGCCTCCAACTTAGTTAGTTAGAACTAGGTATGCCTTTCCATCTACTATGCATTTCTATAAATAAAGTACCTTTTTCTTATTTTAAGTCTTAAGTCTCAATGATTTAAATGCAGGGTAAAAGCCTGCTTCTTAGGTAATACACACTGGCACATGCAGCTCAGACTGCTGAGTTACTCTCCATATGCATAATACCATCAACATGCCTTTGAAACAGTTAGTACCTTTGAAATAAGCACAGCAATGTTCAAGCCTGTTTAAACCTCAGAAATTGGCAGAGCACAGAAGAAAATCCTTAAAGAGTACATTTCCAGGTACTGTATTCTCAACTGTGAATGTTGCCAGAAGTCCCTCGTTCCAGACCATCACAGCCCATAGACCATAATAGATGGGTCTCATTTTCACAACCTGTATTTTCATGCAATATAATGAATGTCTCTTAATCCAGACATTGCCATTCCTAAAATATCCCTGGTTTTAGATGCTTTGATTGACACCCTTATCATCCCCCAAAGGATAAACCCTTAGAGAAGAAGCCTCAGCGCTTCCATTCTCGATAAAACCTGCACAATTAAGTGAAAGCCATTAGAGAAACATTAAGATAATTTTTACAGGGTTTAAAGAATCATCAAAATATTGGAATATAATAGTTTGGATTTTTGCTTATGGGCCAGCACCTTTGCTTTTGCACAAGCATTGTGTAAACAGAATATTATTTGAACCTAGCAGATTACTAAGAGATTATGAAGTTCTTACCGGAGGCCGTTTCCAGATAATGCCTTGAGTTTTGGGAGAATAAGGCCCCAAATCCCTATAGCCAAGAGCAGAAGGACAAGCGGGGAATTCCTCATCTTTGAAGAGAGTACCAGACTGTAAGCATTGCCTCTTCAGAGCCTCAAAATCCTGTTTTAAGTACTTCACTGCATTCCCATTGGAACCCAGGCCTTCCAAGACAGCCTTCTCCCTCGCCAGTTTAATTGCTACACTTGCCATAGCACTGGCTTCCCTGTTAAGCACTAGGACACGACAGGTCTAAAAGGCAAAATGCAAAGTGGAAAGTGTGTAAGCAAGTGGCCAGGTAAAGGTGGAGCAAGCAGACACATTACACAGTCCAACACCCATAAAGAAGGAGGAAACGTTGAATGGTAAATATGTACACAATTAAAGAGGAAAAGGGTCACGATGATGGAAGGGAACAGTTGAGAAAGAGAATCTTCCAGTGACTGTACCATGCATCGGTTCTCTCTTTTTCTAAGAGAAGGCAATGCTAACTTTCCAGCTAGCTGTTGAATTTATATGTGTGTGTGTGTTTATGTGTGTGTGTTGTGTGTGTGTGTGTGTGTGTGTATCATAGAATCATAGAATAGTAGAGTCGGAAGGGGCCCATAAGGCCATCAAGTCCAACCCCCTGCTCAATGCAGGAATCCAAATCAAAGCATTGCAGACAGATGGCTGTCCAGCTGCCTCTTGAATGCCTCCAGTGTCAGAGAGCCCACTACCTCTCTAGGTAATTGATTCCATTGTCGTATGGCTCTAACTGTTAGGCAGTTTTTCCTGATGTCCAGTCAAAATCTGGCTTCCTGCAACTTGAGCCCATTATTCTGTGTCCTGCAATCTGGGACGATTCACGGAATAATTATATACAAAACATATTTGTGTGTGTGTGTGTGTGACAAACAAGACATGGGGGGGAGGTGGAAGGAGCCTATAGCTTGCTATGGGCATCTGGCTGGCCATTATGAGAGCCGATGCTGGACTAGATGGGCTATTGGCCTGATCCAGCAGGCTCTTCAAATGTTCTTTTGTTCTGTATGGCATTATGGTCCATAGGACTGATGAAGTATTTTATTCATCTAGTAAGATTTTTTTAGGCCATTTTTTAGGGTCGAGGCAGCTTCCAGCTTATAAAAACACTGAATATACATTCAAGCATCTAAATTTAACAATAAATTACCATACTGATTGAGACCGGTCAGAACATGTTACACCAATACTGCACCAGTTGTGAAGCCAATTCAAAGTGCTACTGATGACCATTAAAGCCCTGAATGGTTTGGATCCAAGTTACCTTCTGAGGTGCTGTTGAGATGTCCTTCTTTATTTATTTATTTATTTATTAAATTTATATACCGCCCCATAGCCGAAGCTCCCTGGGCGGTTCACAACAAACATTCAAGACATTTAGGTTGGCAGGTATATGGAACAGGGCCTTTTCAGCAATCGCTCCTTAATTATGGAATTAAATTCCAAGTAAGATCAGACATGCCCCATCCCTCATTTACTTGTTCTCATGGCTGTTGGGAATCAATTAAGATCTATAAAGTGGATGTTGTATTTGGGAGATAGCTAGGTTATTTTTCTTTAATTGTATAGTATGCTGGTCCGTGATTTTCTTGTTGGATTTTATGGTTTTCTATTGTATATCATTGAAAAACCACTTTGGAAGGCATTTATGCTTAAAAAGCAGTCTAGACGTTTATTAAATAAAAAAATAAAACAATGATAGAGTTAACAGTACAGCAGCAATAAAAGCAACAATAGTAACAACATCCACTGCATTCCAAACAGTAAAATCAAATCGGATAGTGAAAACTATTGCAGCACATCAGCAGCACAATAACATTTTCAAGGAAAAGTGGTTCTAAACAGACGAGTCTTTGGAGCCTATTTGAAGGCCTATAATGATGGGTTATGCATACCTCAGTTGGAACAATATGCCACAACCATGAAGCCACTGGCAAGAAGGTCCTATTGCTCATGCTTGCCAACCTAATTGATCACAACAGTGGGTGCACAACCAGGGCCTCCAAAGCTGATCTCAAAGCACAGACAGGTTGGAATGGATCAAGAATATGACACCTTTAGCCCTCCAGATATTGCTGAACTACAACTCCCAGCAGTCACAATCCCCAAGGATGGTGGGAACTGTAGTTCAGCAACATCTGAAGGGTCAAAGGTTCCCCACACCTGTTATGGATAAAGGCTGTCCTTCAGATAATCTGGTACCTGAACTATTAGGGCTTTCTCAAAAGGAGAGGCTCTAAGACAGCCTTTCCCAACCAGTGTGCCTCCAGATGTTGTTGGACCACAACTCCCATCAGCCTCAGCCAGCATTGCCAATGGTCAGGAAAGATGGGAGTTGTGGTCCAACAACTTCTGGAGGCACACTGGTTGGGAAAGGCTGCTCTAAGAGGTAGCCAGCAAAGTACCAGCAAAAATGCTGTTGGGCTACAATTCCCATCAACCCTGACCACTAGCCAAGCTGGCTACAGATGATGGGAGTTGAAGACCAGCAACATCTGAATGGTACCATGTTGGCAACCCTGGTCTAAGTTTTTCATCCAGCCCTTATGGAGACAGAAACCATCCATTCCACTCCCAGAGATGTGGGACATTTATCTCCAGACTGCAGCCTAGAGAGAGAAGCAAATAACCTGCAAAAATGGAGTTTCTTGTTGAAACACCCACATATACCTTGTTCAGATACTCAGACTCACCTTTAACTAAATCGTTTGTTGTGATGAAAATCCACTTAACGCTTGAAGTTAAAAGCAGAAAATAGGGTATAAAATTGAATTTGCAGATGGTCAGCCTTGACATTATGATCCTATAATGCTCTTGAGAAATGATTCACACACAATTAACTTTTTCCAACAATTCTTCAAATTGCTGTACCTGCAGTTGCCAGTTATACAACATAAAATACAATAGAGCTATCAAAGCCTGAAGCTTCAGTTTTTGAAGAAAAAAGTTATCAAAATAAAGTTTTCAACGTAGTAGTTCTATGGAAAATGAACCTTTCCCATTTTTTTAAAAAAAGGTTCAGATTTAAACCCCGTTTTCATATGAAATATCACAATGCAGTATACAACCTAAAAAAGACAGTAAAAACATTTTAAAATGTCAGGCACATCCGTAAAAACTGGTTGGCAAAGAATCTCGGGTTTGAAAGGCCTCTTGGAATTATTTTCTTTAAATACATGCATGGGGCCTCCAGTAGAAGGAGCAGCAATCTCGGAACAATCATGCTTTCGCTTTGAGCAGCCCAGAGACTGATGAAAGTGATAGTTGCACAAAGGAAATGGGTCTGGGAGGACCTTAGTTATTTTATTTATTATTTTATTTATTATTTTATTTGTATCCCGTCCTTCCTCCCAGCAGGAGCCCAGGGCAGCAAAGCGCTAAAAACACTTTAAAACATCATAAAGACAGGTCTTAAAATACATTAAAACAAAACAACATTAAAAACATTTTTAAAAAAACAACTTTTAAAAAGGGTTAAAAACATTATTAAAAAACATATTAAGCAATTCTAACACAGACACAGACTGGGATAGGTCTCAACCTAAAAGGCTTGCTGAAAGAGGAAAGTCTTCAAAAGGCGCCAAAAAGATAGTAGAGATGGCGCCTGCCTAATATTCAAAGGGAGGGAATTCCGCAGGGTAGGTGCTGCCACACTAAAGGTCCGTTTCCTATATTGTGCAGAACGAACCTCCTGATAAGATGGTATCTGCAGGAGGCCCTCACCTGCAGAGAGCAGTGATCGACTGGGTATATAAGGGGTAAGACGATCTTTCAGGTATCCTGGTCCCGAGCTGTATAGGGCTTTGTACACCAAAACTCGAACCTTGAACTTGGCCCGGTAGCAAATGGGCAGCCAGTGCAATTCTTTCAGCATCAGAGTGACATGTTGGCAATACCCTGCTCCAGTGAGCAGTCTCACCGCCGCATTTTGCACCAGCTGCAGCTTCTGGACCAACCTCAAGGGCAGCCCCACATAGAGCACATTACAGTAATCGAGCCTGGTGGTTACCAGTGCGTGGACAACATTATTGAATTCCATTCCAAGTCAATAGGGTGGCATTCAATGCTAGGCCTACTCAGAGTAGACATGGCTAACTTAGGTTCATTAATTTCAATGGTTCTACTCTGAGTAGAACTTAATTGAATATAGGCTATGCAGCACAGCTTACAGTGCAAACTTATACATGCCTTCTCAGAAGTAAATCCCATAGAAAATCTCAGAAGTTTCAAGTTCAAGTTTCAAGCTTATTGTAGGGCCATAGGCCAACACAAGATACAATACCAAACATATAGTATATATTAGTAGTTAAAACAATGTTATAATTATGTAAAATTTAAAAAGCGTTAAATTGTACCAAAATCTAGTAAGCTCTCTCACATGATAACAATCCATAAGAATTCAATAAAGGCAGCTAACAAGTTTGTAATTCTGAGACAAATTTGACTCTTAATTTTTGAACCGCTAATGCAAAGTCAGAAACATTATGAGTGATCTCGGGGTTTAAATCGGAGAGTAGGAAGCATATTTTGTCTGCTTCCATACTCGTCCCGCCAATATCTATCCACTTCCGTAGCAGTTTTGCTCTAGGAATCTGATATATTGGACAATTTAAAATTAAGTGTGGAAGGTCCTCTGCTCCATTAAAACCGCAAATACATTTTCTTTGATCCTTAGGGATGTTAAATATTCTTCCCTCTCTTTCTGAGTTGGGGAGAGTAAAAAAACGAATTGCCGTAAATGCATGTCTAAGGGGTACAGGTAGTGTCTGAAGAAGATAAGAGGAACAGGTGTGGTCTTGCTTAAATCGCCAATACCAGGGAGCAGTTCGGCAATTTAAAAGGGACAAATGATCTAAATATTCGGAGTGTTGGAACATCTTTGCTCTTAGGCTTTTATGTGAATCTATTAAATTAAATTCTTGTATCGTTATATGATATCTGTGTAGTATGGCTTCAATTTTAACTCCCCAGATAGTTTGTGAATTTGGGTGATTTAAACATAAATTTAGTAATTCCCTGTCTTTCTGTATCATGGAAGATCTTATAAATTTTAACAGCGTTAAGTGTATACGAGCACCTAATGCTGGTAAACCTGTCTCCGCACGGAGCATTGCCGCAGGTGTTCCTTGAGGCTGCGATAAAAGGCGCCTCAAGAAATTAGTTTGAATTGTCTCAAGGGCCAGAACTGCTTTATCATCCCATCCCCATATCGGTGCACCGTACAGGATCTGGGAAACTACTTTGGCCTCGAAGATTTTAAGGGCCGGGAGAATCAGATATCCACCACTGGTGCGGAAGAATTTTAAAATTGCACCTACAGTTCTCGATGCTAATTGTTTAATTGATAGCCAATGAGGTTTCCAGCAAAGGGTGTCTGAAAAGATCACCCCCAAATATTTAAAAGAGCGGCACTGCTCTAACTGATGATTTCCCATCGACCATTTATGGCTCACCGGTCTTTTCCCGAAGACTAGAACTTTTGTCTTCTGGTAGTTTATATTAAGCCTCTTGAGTTTGCATAGAGCATGTAGTCTTCTCATCTGTTTTCTCAGACCAATAGGTATTAGAGAGAGAAGAACCATATCGTCTGCATAAAATAATGCAGAGATCTTCCTATGACCGATGGAAGGAGGAAAATATTGGGGATCCGATAAATCAACAATAATGTTAGTTAAATAAAGATTGAACAATAAAGGGGCAAGAGGGCACCCCTGCTTGACACCCCTCTCAACCGCGATTGGGGGCGTCAAATTCCCCTGTCGGTTTACTCTCACTTGAGCCACAGTATCTGTATATAAGACTTTGATTAAATACAAAAGTCGGCAGTCTATTTTCATGTTGTATAGTTTTGTCCACAGCCTGTGCCTATCCACAGAATCAAAAGCTGTGGCTAGATCTAGAAATGCCGCATAGAAGTGTCTGGTGGGGCCTGTTATGGTCTGGTTTGCCAAAAAGTTTAGAGTTTGGCAATGATCAATTGGAGAAGACCCTCTCCTAAACCCAATCTGTTCTGGGGGTATTAGATGATTTAAATCAGCCCACTGTTCTAGCTTTTGTAGAAGATATTTGCTATACAATTTGGTTACCACATTCAATAGACTGATAGGGCGATAGTTTGAGGGATCCGCTGGATCATTTTTTTTATATATTGGGACTATAATACTCCGTCTCCAACCCTCCGGTTGAAGATGGCGACAGGGTAAGAGTGTTTGGACGAGCTCCGTTCCTCTTTTCTATTTTTACTACTTTACTAACTCAAAAGACACTTTGTTAGCTATCTATATTGATAAGAGACTATATAGAAGATTTTCCTCTCTCTTAGCATTTTATCTTCATTGTTTTTTATTGTTTGAGCGGAGCCAAGATATGAGGAAGTGAAGAAGCGAAGAAGCGAGGGAGCTGCCTGACTATTTATTAATCAACTTTGACTGCAGCAAACAAAGCCCTATTTAAACTTTCAGATAACATCAAGATAATCTCTACAATAACATCATGGTCCTGACAAGAAGCGAAAGGAGAGCCCTGGGAGACTTACCACAAAGTCCTCTGATTATTGAGAAACAAAACAAGAAGACTATACAGAAGAAAAGGAATGCTATCAGTAAAAATAATTCTCAAGAGCCCCCGACAGCACTTTTGCATCAAGCTGAGTTGAAGCCAGCAGAATTAAAGGGACAGACGCAAATTACACAGTTTTGCACTACACCTAAGGAGAAAACTTACTCAAAGGAGTCCCAAAATACAACTCATATAACTCATACAAATTATGATTGGTCCATCACAAATATTTCTGATAAGAATTATAAAATTTTCTTCGATGAGAGAGCACCTAACTTGGCAGAGGAATTAGCTACTGCTGCTTTACTTACTAAAGAACATCTTCTACAACGCGTTAAAGCTGATTCCCAATTCTCTAACTCTATATCTCCTCGGAATCCGGCAGAAGCGGACGCAACTAGCAATTCAGAAGAACGAAACATCCATCCTCCTCTGAGGAGATCAAGTCCTCCTCTCGAAGTAAAGAGCCAGTCTAGAAGATTGAATGCTGTTTCCGCCCCATGTGAGGCGACTGACTCAATCGAAGGAAAACCTCAGACAGTGAAAGAGGCCCACCTGAAAAGTATACAGGCAACTTCAACTAATATACCAGAAGAAATTGGCCCAACGATTACAGGTTGGCTTCTTATGCTTGCTTTTGATTTGGATGCAATGAAGAATTCTCTTGAAGAATCTAATCGACTTTTAACATCGGTCCTTAAAATACTGGATACTAAGGAAAGTTCAGCATCAACCTCTATCACCAGACCGTCCAGTAAGAAACAAATAGGGGACAACAGTGATTTAAAAAAAATCAATCCAATTCCAATGAACTCAAAAAATAAGTGCAAGCTGATAAAAAAACAAAAAGACAAAAAACAAAAACAAAATTAAAAAATCAAGTAATGTTAAAAGTAATAAGAATTGTAAAGAAAGGAAAATGAATTTTAAGAAACTTTTTAAGTTTCTGGAACAAAATACAACGGCAAATAAACAAAAAAGTGCTGGTCCTCTGTCTTGTAAGAAGGGCAAAAAGGAAAAGACAAACCCAACTGTTAACCTTCCCAAAGGAAACAATGCATCTTTGGACTCAGTTCCAAACTCTCAGATTACGGCCCAACCATTAAATAATGACTCTTTTAATATTTCTATGAGCTTTCAAAATGGTGCTCATGACCTCTCAGAATATCTTCAAGACCCTTGGACTGATATCCTGTTGAGACAATCACTACCACGGACTCAGATGAGAAGCCAATGGACATTAGTTTTAGATCCTTATCAGTTAGTTTTTGAAAATTTCCCTAAACCGTTAGGCCAATTGCAACATCAGCGTATCGCGCACTTCTGCGATCTACTACAACCAAGGGTATCACTATCTCCTAATGATGTAGTTGTCAGCTCTACACTGCCTCAGCAGTGTCAGGGGGAGCTGGAAATTCCTGGGTCTTTGGCAGGGAAGGAAAGTCCTTAGCCAGCAGTCGGGTTGTAAATCTGCCAGGCCTATCCGAAGTGTACTTGCCGAGTCAGAAGTCCAGAAGCGAGGTCAGTGGAGGTCCGGGATCAATTGCCAAGGAGGTCAGTCAAAGAGATGCTGCAGGGAAACTAGGTCTACACAAAGCCACGCCTGACGTTGCAGTCAGCAACAAGCTGCAGCCAAGGTGTGCCTTATAAAGAGCAGGATGGACAGCAGGTGTGAGCCCTCAGCGTTTGGGCCTTAAGGAGACAGGCCTGCCTCTCTTCTGCCTGACCTTCTGCTGTCTACGTTCTGCAGGTGAGGGGGGAGTATCCTGTTCACTGTCTGTGTCTGGCTGCAGGGCCTCTGCTGTCCCTGGGGTGCTCTGCAGCTGAGGGGCAGAAGGAGCTGGATTCTCAGGAGGCTCCTCCGTGTCTCCTGCTGCTCCTGGGTCTGCTGCTGTTACTCCCGAGTCGTCCTCATCTGAGGAGTCCTCTGACGGGGCCATGACACTATCCCCCACCCCACGACCAACCCTCCGCCTCCCGCCGGGGCCCAGCTTATCCGGGTAGCGCTGGTGGAAGCGCCGGACCAGATGAGGGGCATGCACCTGCGCCGCATCTTCCCACGAGCGTTCCTCAGGGCCGTACCCCTGCCAGTCTATGAGGTACTGGAGGTGGCCCCGATGCCTCCGGGAGTCCAGGATCTGCGCCACTTCGAATTCCTCTTCCCCGTTGACTTGTATCGGTGGTGGGGGCCGTGGTTGACTACCCAAGGGGTGAGGCGGGAGAGCGGGAGTCAGCAGTGATCTATGGAAGACAGGGTGAATGCGGAAGGTGGCAGGGAGTTGGAGCCGGAACGCCACCGGGTTAATTTGCTGGGTGATCCGGAAGGGACCTACGTTCCGAGCCTCCAGCTTGTGAGACGGCCGTTGCGAACACAGGAATTTGGTCGAGAGCCATACCCGGTCGCCTACCTTCAGCGGCAGGCCTGGTTGGCGGTGGCGGTCAGCAAAGCGCTTATACACGTCCTTGGCCTGCTCCAGCTGCTCCTTCAGGACTGCCTGCAGGGCTAGCAACTCCTGCAGCATGACATCCGCAGTGGGGACCGGCGACGGGGGTTGCACTGAGGGGAAGAATCGGGGGTGGTAGCCGTAAGAGGCAAAGAACGGGGTCTGGCGTGTGGAGGCATGCACGGAGTTATTATACGCGAACTCCGCCAGCGGTAACAGATCCACCCAATTGTCCTGTTGGAAGCAGGTGTAACACCGCAGGTATTGTTCGACGGTGGCGTTGGTACGTTCTGTTTGTCCATCTGATTGAGGGTGGTGGGCGAAGGACAAGTGGATCTGGACGTTCAGGGCCTGAAACAGGGCCTGCCAGAACCGGGCGGTGAACTGGGCTCCTCGGTCAGAGATCAGGTGGTCGGGGAGGCCGTGTAACCGGAAAACCTGGGTCAAGAACAGTTGCGCAGTTTCTGGGGCAGAGGGTAGGCCGGCACAGGAGAGGAAATGGGGCATCTTGGTGAACAGGTCTACGACTACGAGGATGGTGGTCATTCCCCTGGAGGCTGGTAAGTCCGTGATAAAATCCAGGGAGACCAAGCGCCAGGGCACGGGGGGGTAGGCAGTGGGAGCAGGAGCCCCGGGGGCTTGCCGGGGTGGCTCTTGGCTTGCTGGCAGGTATCACAGGCCGCTACATAGTCCTTGATGTCCGCTTGGACCCGGGGCCACCAGAAATCCCGTAGGACCAGGTGGAGGGTTTTATACGTTCCAAAATGCCCTGCCGGCTGGCTGTCATGGCAGAGGTGGAGCACCTCTGCCCGCAGAGCTCCCGGGGCAACGTACAACCGGTTCCGGTGATACAAGAGGCCCTGCTGCAAGGAAAAGGGGCTGTCCCGGGCGGGCATCCCGGACTGGAGCTCTTGCTGCTGGGCCAGGGCGTAGGGGTCCTTTTGCTGCTGTTCCTGCACCCGGTCCAGGAGGGGTTGTGGCTGGTGGGTAGCGGAGAAATTCTCTGGGCGAAGAATTGGGCGAAGGGGGCGATCGACCTGCTCGGCTCGGTATTCTGGCTTGCGAGAGAGCGCGTCTGCTAGGGTGTTTCGGCGGCCAGGGAGGTAGGTGACCGTGAACTGGAACCGGGAGAAAAACAGGGACCACCGGATCTGGCGTTGGTTCAGCCGTCGGGCGCTTTGCAGGTGCTCCAGGTTTCGGTGGTCCGTTCGTACCTGGACCGGATGGCGTGCCCCTTCCAGGAGATGACGCCAGGTCTCGAAGGCTACTTTGATGGCCAGTAACTCCTTCTCCCAAATGGTGTAGTTCTGTTCTGAAGCGTTGAGTTTCCGGGAGTGGAACGCACAGGGGAGCAGGGACTGCTTGCTCCCCACCGGCTGAAGTAGGACCGCTGCCACTGCCTTATCCGATGCATCGGCCTCCACTATGTAAGGTCGGGTAGGGTCGGGTTGCTGGAGGATGGGTTCAGATGTAAAGGCGTGTTGGAGGCGCCGGAAGGCCTGTTGAGCAGCCTTGGTCCAAACAAACTTCTCTTTGCCTCGAAGCAGGTCTGATATGGGCGTGGTGAGTTCGGAGAAGTGGGAGATTAACCAGCGGTAATAGTTGGCGAAGCCCAAGAAGCGCTGCACATCTTTGGGGCTTCGCGGAGCGGCCCAGTGGAGGATGGTCTCAATTTTGGCGGGGTCCATCTGGATACCCGAGGGCGAGATCCGATGTCCTAGGAAATCCACGGTCGTGAGGTCAAAGGCGCATTTTTCGAGCTTGGCGAAGAGGCGGTGCTCCCGCAGGCGCTGCAGCACCGCTTGAACGTGCTCCTTATGTTCCAAAGGGTTCTGCGAGTAATCAGGATGTCATCCAAGTAGATCACCAGGAAGCGGTCTAGGAGGTCCCGGAAGATGTCGTTCATGAAGTGCTGGAAGACGGCAGGAGCGTTGCACAAGCCAAACGGCATCACGGTGTACTCAAAGTGCCCATACCGGGTGCGGAAGGCCATCTTCCACTCATCGCCCTCCCGCATACGCACCAGGTTGTAGGCCCCTCTCAGGTCTAGTTTGGTGAAAATGCGAGCGCCCCGCAGCCACTCTAACAGTTCTGGGATCAGGGGCAGAGGGTCGCGATTCCGAACTGTAATCTGGTTGAGGGCACGGTAGTCATTGCACAGCCAGAGTTCCCCACATTTCTTTTTGACAAAGAGGACAGGGGCGGCTGCAGGGGACGTGGAAGGGCGAATGAACCCTCGGCGCAGATTCTTGTCGAGGAACTCTCTGAGGGCTGCCAGTTCGGGTTCTGACAGGGAATAAAGCCGGCCCATAGGAATCTTGGCTCCGGGGAGCAGATCAATGGGACAGTCGTAAGGATGATGGGGCGGCAACTGGTCTGCCTCTTGCTTCCCAAACACATCCACGAACTCCCGGTACTGTTCCGGTAAGGCCTCGGGCACGGAGCTCGCCTCCTGGGTCATCAGGATGCGCTCCTTCGGCCTCCAGCAGTTGGCTTGGCAATGGGGGGATCCGAGGGTCAGTCGGCCCGTGGACCACTAGATGATGGGGTCATGCCGCTGGAGCCATGCCAGGCCCAGCACAACCGGGAAGTGGGGTGCGGCAGCCAGGTAGAACTGGAGGCTTTCCTCGTGCTCCCCCAGGGCCATGTCGAGCGGCACTGTCTTCTGTACTACAGGGCCCGAGGCGAGAAGCCGGCCATCAATAGTCTCCACCAGGAGGGGGCGGTGAATGGGTTGACTAGGAACCCGGTGGAGCTTGGCAAAGGACACGTCCATAAAATTGCTGGTGGATCCTGAGTCCAGCATGGCGGGTACTTGTAGGGTCCCCCTTCCGGGGACTGTCAGTGCGATCAACACGGTCAGATGCTTGGGCGGTGAGGAACTGAGGTGGCGGGCCCCTTGAACCATGAGGTTGCCCCGGCTCAGGGGCCTGTGAAGGCTGGGGCATGGGCATTTCCCGAGGCAGGGGCTGTGGGTTGTTTCGCGGAACACTGGGCTGCAAAATGTCCCGGGGCCCCGCAATACAGGCAGAGGCCCTGTTGCCGGCGTCGCAGCTTTTCGGCCACAGAGACACGTGGCCGAGCCCCTCCCAGCTGCATCGGTTCTGCCGGGGGTGTAGGGTCCTTGCCGACAGGCTCCAAGGGCCCAGCCACTGGGGCTGATGCTCTGTAGACTGGCCGGGGTCGGTTGGCAGCACGACTGCTTTCCAGCCTCCCGTCAATCTGGAGACACAGGCGTATGAGGGCTTGCAGGGTTCCAGGGCGCTCCACCCTAGCTACCTCATCCAGGAGCTCATCCGACAGCCCCTCCTGAAACTGGTCCATGAGAGCGGCTTCGTTCCAGCCCAGGGTTTGTTGCAATAGACGAAAGTCTGTTACATATTCCCCCAAGGGGCGTCGGCCTTGCCGCAGTCTGCGTATCCGGCGGTTGGCTGTGGCAGATTGGACTGGGTCCTCGAACATAGCCTTCAGTTCTCTGGTGAAGGCGGCTAGGTCATTGAGCATGGGGCTCTGCTCGAGGAGCAGGGGCGTGGCCCAACTAGCTGCCGCCCCGGTGCAGAGGTTAATCAAGAATCCCACCCGGGTCTTATCATCTGGAAAGGCCTCTGGGCATAACTCCATGAAGAGCTGGTCCTGGGCCAAGAAGGCTGAGAGCTGGTCGGAAGCCCCAGTAAATTTCTCTGGGAGAGTCACAGGGCAATTGGCTCTCCCTGTAGGGAGAGGGGGTGGGGCTGCTGCTAGCTGGGTTTGCAAGCCTTGGACGGCCAACAGCAGCTAGTCTACTTGTGAGCACAGGAGCAAGTTTTCCTGCTGGAGTTGCTCCATGGTCAGCACTTCCCCCACTCCTTTGTTGCCTGCTTTGTTTGGGCTGACTGCAAACTGTCAGCTCTACACTGCCTCAGCAGTGTCAGGGGGGGCTGGAAATTCCTGGGTCTTTGGCAGGGAAGGAAAGTCCTTAGCCAGCAGTCAGGTTGTAAATCTGCCAGGCCTATCCGAAGCGTACTTGCCGAGTCAGAAGTCCAGAAGCGAGGTCAGTGGAGGTCCGAGATCAATTGCCAAGGAGGTCAGTCAAAGAGATGCTGCAGGGAAACTAGGTCTACACAAAGCCACGCCTGACGTTGCAGTCAGCAACAAGCTGCAGCCAAGGTGTGCCTTATAAAGAGCAGGATGGACAGCAGGTGTGAGCCCTCAGCGTTTGGGCCTTAAGGAGACAGGCCTGCCTCTCTTCTGCCTGACCTTCTGCTGTCTACGTTCTGCAGGTGAGGGGGGAGTATCCTGTTCACTGTCTGTGTCTGGCTGCAGGGCCTCTGCTGTCCCTGGGGTGCTCTGCAGCTGAGGGGCAGAAGGAGCTGGATTCTCAGGAGGCTCCTCCGTGTCTCCTGCTGCTCCTGGGTCTGCTGCTGTTACTCCCGAGTCGTCCTCATCTGAGGAGTCCTCTGACGGGGCCATGACAGTAGTACAGATAAGATATTTATATTACAACGGACACAATGCTCGGGCTGTGGTCCAATTCTCTTCTCTAAGCGTAGCAAATAAGATACTAGCAGCTAGATCAACTCTAGTCATTTTCGGCATTAATATCTCAAGATATTTTGAAAATAAAGCCCCTCCCTTACCCCTTTTCCCAAACCCAACCCCTCAACCATTCTCATCCAATCTTAGAATTTCCCAGAGTCTTTATAGCTTGAAGGCCATTGCACCTGTTCCATATGAACCCCTAATTACTTTTACAATTGAAAGAGAAGATCATCCTGCTACCCAGGACTCAAATCCCTCGCCATATGGGAAATTTAAACCTTTTATACACGAAGAGCTCTCATTACTCGATACATTTGGTGCTTTATCACAACCATCTCAAAATGAGATAATTACTAGATTAGACTACTTAAAAAAGTGTCTCACTGAGTTAAGACTCCTGAATGAAAGATCATCCCACCCAGAAATGCCAAAGTTATCAACAACTCCGAAATCATTGGCAAAGCCATTAAAACCAACCCAATACAGATTGATAGATGGTTCACTGGGAATTCAACATGACAGTGATATACTTAATCAGATTGCCCCAACTGAACTAAACGAGAGGGGCATAGCGGAGAATCTTTCCCCTCTTCCTAGTTACTCCGATAATAACTCGGAAATCTCTCCCAGATATGAACTCACTAGACACGCGGAAATGGATCCCCCGGGAAAGTGGGATAGCATGCGCTTTTTGGAGGCATATGAATTAGGGATATCAACCCCTCCCCTAGAACCTAGAGAGGCGGAACCTCTACATAACAGCCAGTCAGGTGCTTTTTGGCCCATAAGCTGCTCGTTCCCACAAATGGCAGTATAGCACATCCATCTTTGTTCGACGAGATCACGACCTTGTGACAGATTCCCATTCTATCATGGAACGTTAATGGATGGGCAAATAAGAAAGATGACTTAGAATTTCTAGATTTCTTAAGCAAATATAAAATCATTTGCTTACAAGAAACTTGGATCATCTCTGCTGAAGATCTACTCCTCCCTAACTATCAAGCTTTTTAAACATCGGCTGTAAAACCCTCAGGGAAAGGCCGCCCAAAAGGAGGCCTAGTAACCTTGATATCAAATATGTACTCATCCAAAGTAAACATTCTATCAACTTCTTTATCCCAATCAATCTTGGCCCTCAGGATTAGGGATATAATGGATGAGAACCTGATTTGTATCAATGTTTATATTCCCCCGATGGACGCTCTTGTTTCAGAGGATAATAATGTGTGGGGTAAACTGAATGAAATCCTTAACCAGTTCGAAGACCTATATCCAAACGACTCCTTCTAAGTGGGGATTTTAATGCTAGAATTGGGAACCCACAGCAGATCAGTATTAATTCATCAAACTGGGCTCCAGAGGGCCAAAATTCCAATCAGTTTAGATCTCTTCAAGATCATAAGACAAACAAACAGGGCCTCCTCCTATTAGATCTAGTGTCAGCACACTCCTTAGAAATATTAAACGGTTCCCCAGTAGATTCCTCCCATGGCTCTGTTACCTATAGATCCGCCCTGGGGACAAGTTTAATTGATTACATGATCACATCTCAAACATTGCTGTCAGCTATCGCCGTTTTCAAGGTCGTATATAGACCTGAGAGTGATCATTTCCCTCTTCAATTAACTCTAACGCATTCCAATTTTGTTAAGTTTCCACCACCCCATAAGGAATCCCCCAGTCCATTGAGAAGGATTCTCTGGTCTGAGAATAGGAAGAACCAGATAGTATTTCAACTTAGCTCTAACCCATATCAACTGATACACCAGGGAATATTAGATGGTACACTCGACCCAATACTGGCATTTCAGGACATTCTCTCTTTGCTAAAACCCTTCCTGACTCGAAAACCGCTAGTAACAAATAGACCATACTCACACATAACATGGTACGATCAGGAATGTAGGATGGTAAAAAGAAAACTCAAACAACACCTACGGCTAGTATTCAAAAATCCAAGCAACCAAGCCTACGTAAATCTTTTTAAAACTACCAAGGTTAAATATAAAAAATTGCTGAGACAAAAAAAATTAGATTTTGCTACTCATCGATGGCAGAGATTAGCTGAAGCGGTCTCGACAAAACAAGAGCGCCTTTTTTGGCAGCTAGCTAATTTAGGAATGGGAACATCTAGCCAAACTATAATACCGCATATTACATCCTCTGAATGGTATATTCACTTTGAGAGACTATACTCTTCTCTCTCACCCCCTCAAACTACATCTCCGGATTTAACCAGCTTGTCTTTACCACAGTGGCCCCCTGTAACCATTGAAGAAATTATAACCTTAATAAACTCGTTAAAAAATGGGAAATCTCCAGGCAATGATTTTCTGCCTCCGGAAATTTTTAAACATCTACCTGAAAATCTCAGAAGTAAATCCCATATGGGACATACACAAAGGCGAATATAACAGAAATGGGGAACCTATGACCTTCCCAATGATGTTGGACTCCAAGGGCCCCTCCAGACATCCTTTTTATTGTGCATTCAGGATAGGGATGGGCAAGAAATCAGATTCAGTTCGTATTTCAAGCCGAATCTCTCAAATTTGCATTTTCCAAAACTATATGAAAACAGAAACATAGCCATCCTTCAAAATTCACACTTATTCGAATTTAGCAATGCAGTTCATCAGACAAACAATGTTAAGGGAAAGTGTGCATAAAAATGAATATATGAATGAAAATAACATACAAAAATGCATTATTTAATGAGAAATTGCTTTAAAAATGTGTACATTGGTCAAAACTGACTACAAAAATGTGTTAATTAAGAGAAATTAATACTAAAATGCTGGAGAATTTTAATGAAGATTTTATTTTAAAAATTCACAAATTGCAGAAATGTGGAGAACTGAATTTAAGATTAGAAAAACAAGAAATCAAGAGAACTGAAACTGGCAGATCTTTCCATCCCTAATTCAGGATGATTTGTGCTCATGGTGGTATTGGGCCAGTTATATGCGATCCCATTTTCAAAACTGTTCACACCTGCAAAAGTTTCAGGAGAGATATACCGCTTTGTTTCCAGTCAGTGTTGTCCCACAACTTCCTTCTGAAATCCTGTAACATTTTATACTTCAGATGTTCCCGGGGGCAGAAGTTGTCCTGCTTTTGTTGCACTCTAGAATAAGAATGCCCCTCCACATGGCAATAATGCAGTAACATTGGGGAAGCACCATGCAACAACTAATAAAGCAGAATTATGAGTGGGTGGCCCAGTATAAATCCACCACTACTGTCCTATTATTGTGTCAATTACATGTTGCAGAATACACCTGCAAAAATAAACACCAGTTTGGAAATACCAGTTCAACTCCCATCAGCCCCAGTCTGCATGGTCAATAGTCAAGGATGATGAAACTGGGATCCAACAACATCTGGAGGGCACTGGGATCTCCATCCATGGAGCATAGGATTGCAGCATCATAGGCTTCCTCAGACCTTTTTTCCTCACCTACTTGAGCAGTGACTGGGAGCACCAAGTGAAGGGCTTTTTTCCTTTCATGTAAGTGTTTTCCATAACATCTGAAGCAGTCCTAATAATCCAAACTTCTTATGTTTTTTGTCATTGTGATCACACAAACATCATTACTCGGAATAGCGCCCAAGCGGGCTTCTCACTCTAAACCATTGGCCCACTCTTTGCTGTTTATATTGCTTTTATAGCCTGTGAGTTTTATTAGATTTTGTCATGTTTCCTTATCTCATGGGAAGTTTCCTCCCATTAAAAGCTCGTATTTCGCTTCCCACACCTCCAGATCAAATCCTCTGCAAATCACAAACCTGTTACTGGCTCAAAAAAGAAGGATTTGTCATTTCAAATGAAGTTAGGCAGGCTGCAAAATCGTTAAGTGTAAATACTGCACAGAGAGACCGCTTCCAAGGAAAAAAAAGTTTCAGACAGAGAAACAAGTGTGCCTTTCACCTCTATGTGGGTTGGAACAACAGAACTGTTTTTATTGTATAAGATGAAAACCAAAGATAACAGCTAGATCTTATCTTTTTAACTTTCTTTAACAGCCAGTGTACCCCTCTACATGACTAACCAGCAGTTCTCGTGTTGTGTCAGGCTCCAGATTAAGAAGATGGAATCTTGTCTACAAACGCTCAGGCTCACCCACTTAACACTTGAAATGCCACCATCCTCCTTTCCTTGTCATTTCTATCCTGCCTGTCCTCCAAAGAACTGGGGAGACTCTGCAAAGTTCTCTTTCTACACCGTCCACCCATTTTAACCATACAATAGGGATGAGGAAACTGTGCTCCCCTCCATGTGTTGTTGGATGCCAGCTTCCATCAGCTGCAGGCAGCATGGCCAATGGTCAGTGAAGATGGGAATTGTAGTCCAACAACAACCTCTGAAGGGCCAGAGGTTCCCCATCTCTTCCTTAACAAGCAGGATAAGCTGAGAGAGAATGACTGACCCAAGGTCGCCCAGTCAGCTTTACACCTGGATGGGGATTTGAATCTGAGGGCTCATCCAAACTGACCTGGATAATCCACTTTTTCCATCTTCGCTTTGTCATCAGAGAGTCCCCACTTTGGCTATTTGTTTGCTCTTTTCGATCTAAAAAATATGCACTTTTTGCACCCGCATACAGAGGGAAGACCCGTACATTCTTTTCGGTTTTTCCCAGCTCCACCTGTCACTCCACTCCTATCAACCAATTGGTCCGCAAAATATGACATATGCTCCTCTCCCCCCTTGCACCCAAGCACAATAACACACAGGCGCTTGGACGTAAGAGCGTGAAATTTTGAATTTGCTGTTGGTTTAGCAGTTGCGGCAGACTGGTTTTAAGTGGCTGTAATGGAGTTCACAGACAGTAATGACAATAATTCCTATATTGTTGTTTGCTTGTATTTGTGATATTTTGCTAAACCAAATGTATGTGTCTCTGCCTTTATGCATATTAAACTTTCTCATTATACACACAGGTGGCGATTCCACTTATTTCTCGAGAACTGCAAGTAACAACGTGTCATGTCTAGGAAGGTAGACGACCAGTCTCTATGGTTGTGGGTGCCCGAGATGCTCTAGCAGGAAAAGTGCAGTTTGTCAATAGGACGCTGAGCACTTCTCCAGCCTCTCCTTCAACACAACAGCAGGCAAAGGAGCTACCCTTGAAGGCGGAGCTCTAGAAAACTTCCGAGAAGGGGTAGCTCTTTGGGGTGCCTTTTGCTCTAACTCTGGGACCCCCCCAAAAAAGCCCCTTCTCCACTGCTTTGCGCGGATGGGTGAGAAGGGAGACCACAAGCCTTGATTGTCCGACTCTCCCTCCCCCTCCTTTCCTTTCTATTTACTCCTCTCAGCTGCCCGTCACCATGAGCGGGACAGCCTTTCCTGGTAGAGGTGTTCTTCCTCCCCTGCCTAGAATGTGGCTGCGTAAAAATAAACACCTATAGCTGCTTCTGCACAAATGCACATTTTCCCATCTGCACAGTAGAAGTTGCAGAGCCCCCTAACACCATTGCTCTGATTGGTTAAGAATTGCCATTCAGTTTTCCCGGGCTTTCACAGACATTTGCGCACATGTGCAAAAGTTGAAATACATGATTGGCTGGAAATGAGGGAAGGGGTATGGGGAAACACCCAAGGACCGCCCCTGGAACACCTACAGCTGTAAAGTCTGCGGAACTGTGTCCGAGCGCCATAAAGGTAAAGTGAATGCTTCCCAATTTAGGAAAGCATATTGCATTTTTCATGGTACTGCAAATGCAGATTTAACTGCGGGAAAATCTGCAAAAACGGCCGACATCGTATGGACCACGGAAAATTAATCAATACACAAAGCGACCATATCGCACATTATGCAGTCGTTTGGACAAGCCCTGAGTCTCCTCAGTCATAGTCCACTCTGACCACTACATCACACAGGTTCTGCTTTGACCATGGTGTTAACTTTCTCCATGGCTCTCATTTATTCCTTGGTTTCATTTCCCCATTTTCCAAAGACACAGGTCAGAACATCTTGCCTAGATGAACAGATTCAGAACAGGGGATTTAGCTGGATTTTCTCTTTGCAATATTTTATTTTGAAAGAGAAACGTATTATCTTGAAGGCCTCTTCACGCACAATGCTTCTTGGATGTACATAGTGATTTCCTAGCCCATTTTTGTGGCAAGCTAAATGCTCAAACCTCTCTTCACAAGCAGTGTGTACCCAGTTTCCCATGCCCAGAGTTTTATCTCCGTGTAAGTTCATGTGTGAAATGGTCCTTAGTTTTGCTGCTTCTGACTTACATCTCATCTGCTGTTGCTAGTAGTAACAATTAAAAGCAAAACTTGATGCACAAGCACCATCTAGAGGCAACAGGGAGGGTTTGAAAGAGGTTATAATTCCAGAGCAACAATGGCTGGTCTGTTTGGACATAGCTGACAAGGAATGGAAATTTCTGTGTCTGGGAAGAGTTGTCAGGGGAATCAAGCTTTAGTTAATGACTGTAAAGTTTAACCTTTTGAATCATGAGTTTCAAGGCATAAAGTGGGTCAGGCTACCTCCATCATTTGTTCGCACCTTTCTGTCTCTTCCATCCCTCAAAACATTCCAAGCAATGTAGAAAGCAGACAGGAAGATGGGTGGAAGTAATGGCTGGAAGACCATTTGGGGACAGCTTGGCGAATCCCACATCATCCTACTCAAATTGAATTGTTATCAAAAATAATTGCCAATCAGAGCTATAACTCCTCCCCTGACAAAGGCTTAACTTTGTCATGGGAGGAGTTATAGCTCTTCAACTTTAATCTGGGCACTAGTTCCCCCTTGACATTATTAGCTGTGAGGCAGCTTACCCTTTTGGTATTTGCGACCCTGGGCTCCTTTTGAAGGAAGGACATAATAATAATAATAATAATAATAATAATAGAAAGCTCTGAGCAGTTTAATAACACCATAAAAATATCACCAAAAATACAATAAAAATGCACATTTAAAAGGAACACAAAGCAATTAGATGAGATAACCTCTCGAAACATCAATATAAACTGAAGCCATTAACATATGGAGACCATGTAAGTACTAACAGATCCAAAATACTAAAATAAACAGAGACAACCTGCCCTGCCCACCAAGTATGCAAGCATGGCTTTCAAGGTAGCAACAGCATTCTCACTTCCGCTACAATCTCCCCAAGCTCACACTAAAAGGTAGGACAAAATGACACACTCCCTAGAGCTCCTTTCTGCCACCCAGCAACATCCATAATCATTCATCCCTCTTGCAATACTCAGAAAACAACTTCAAGAGAGGGTGGTGCCCTTGCCCACAGTATAACCTAAAAAGGGTGATACATAGCAGCCCTGGGTATGACCCCATGGGGAGGGAGGGAGCCTCTAGAGCCTCTTCCTCCCAAAAGATATGGTATCTCTGAGCTTTTCTTAACAATATTTTTATTTTAAAATAGTGGCGCTTGATAGCACTTTGTGGCAATCAGAATCAAGACTATTTGGGATCCCCATGCAGGGCCTCAGTAGCACCCCCTAGAACAGGGTGGGGAACATGTGACCCTCCAGACGTTGTTGAACTACCAGTAGTGTAGTCGTCCAGGGTCTCAGGAGGTGTTAGACTCCTTACTGTTTTGGGAGCAGAGTCCCAGCAGGGTGCCAATGTCTCCAGCATCCTGCAAGCCAATCAGCATAAAAAGGGAGTGTGTTAGCTACTGAGAAGAGACTTCTAACATGCTTCCTGGTCCTTTCCTGCTGATTGGAGCCAATCAGAGTGAAAGGAGATGAGTCAGCCACTGAGAAGACTCTTTTCAGTAGCTAACACTCTCCTCTTTCATGCTTATTGGCTTCTAGAGATGTCTCTTGTGGGAGAAGGCATTAACAAAGATCTCATTCTCGACCAGCAGCAAAAAATGGAGGGGAATGGCTGTGACTATCATGAAAGGACCCTGCACTTCTGAATTTACCACTACACTACTGTGAACTACACATTGCATCATTCCTGACCATTGACTATGCTGTCGGGGGCTGATGGGAGCTGGGAGTCCAATAACATCTGGAGGACCACAGGGCCCTCACCCCTTTCCTAAAAGACTAGGCCAGTGTATAAACAACCACACAAAAGTATGGATGATGGAGGGGCAGTTATTCACACTGTTGGCATCAAACTGATCCATACAGACACACCCTATATAGATAAAGAAAAAGATGGCTCTTAAACATTATTTATGTATGCAGCAGCACATAATATTCTTTCCATTCTTTGCAGGAAAAGGAGCCAAGGTTGGCTCCAAGGACTTCCCGACTCAGCAACAACTATGCAAGGAATTGGTTTAGATTTCCCTTTGGTTCAACATAATATTAAATTGGCAGCAGTTGTGCTTCAGCAGTTTCTGAGAGCAGAACATCACAGAACTGAATGAACTGTCTTCAGCAGAACAGACACTGAGAAGCGAGACAGCAGCAATTAGCAGCTTGCTGGTTAAGGATGAACAAAGGGGAGTGAAGCGAACAGATTAGCATGTCCAGGCTTCAGGAGCGGATCTCCTGTGCTTTGCTTGCAACACTCAGAAGCCTGGCTGTGCAAAATGACAAAAGTGGGCAGAAATGATGCTTTAAGGAAAGATCAAAATAAGGAAAGGGTTTTGCAAGAAAGCAAGAAAAAATAGACCTGACTGAAATCTGGCTTGCATTCAAGTCAACTGTTTCATTTTGGTTTGAATGGGTAGGCACAGGGAATAAATACAATTATTATATAAAAGCAAAGTCTCTCTGGGTTATTACAGGAGAGGTCTTTAGTAACTCCCTCTCTATGACCCTGGGTATTTTTGTTCTTCTTTTTCATTCTGTTTTGGTAGTTTTATTTTGTATAAATTATTATTTCCCCATCATCTCACAGGTGTTTTTATAAAGTCCTCATGAAAAATAATCAGCATTTTAGCCCACTTTTCTCTTAATATACACATTTTTGCAAAACAATTTTCCCTAACATAATGCATAATGCAAAAATGTTATTTTTGTATATACACACATACCTTTTCTGTTGTTAGGTCCAAACCCAACACGCAAGTCACCCTGTCAACCCCAACTCGCTTATTACACCCGGGAAGAGTGCGGAGTTGAGTGCAAATGAACCCACTATCAGAGATCAAGTAACACGAGACAAAAACCTTTGCAAAGGGGACCCAATACTTACAAGCCGAAGCAGGCCAGCATGGGAACCTCGTTTATTGGTGTTTAAGGGTTTATATAGGCTTACCCCGAAGTTTACAATATCGGGTTCACGTCATAAAATACAAAAGAAACAATTGCTAACTGTCATAGCTTTGGGGCATATGTAAGGAGGTAAAGGGGTACAGGGGGAAGGACAAAGTGGAAACATCAAGACTATCTCTTAGACTCTATGTCTGCATATTTCGCATGTCCTTGAGATAAGCACTATGCAGGAGCAGACAAAGGCAACTATTGAGGGGAGGCCCAGCTGCAACCGGAGACAGACATGATATTACTTTGCTTACATATCAAAGGAGTATTACAAGTCAAGGTTTGTGGGACATTGGAACAGCGTTTGACATTCCTATGCAAGGCACATTAGTAACAATAAGCAAGGCCATAAGCATAAATGTGATACAGAAATGCATAGTAGGGAAGTTTCCAGCTTAAACCGGCTTTTATTATGCGAGCCACTGGAATGTAGGTAAGGGTCAGGTCACCAGGAAATAAACCGACATTTTATATCAAAAGTCAAATAAAGGCCAGTTTGGTTCTATTTCCCGTGAAGCCCAAGCTGGTTTAGGTAGGACAAGTGAATTATAGTTTACAAGCACTGGGGTTTTCAATTTATCCCTAACTGTCCCCCCTTTCAGCCCTGAGAGACTGACTAGTCCCTCAGGTAGCTGTATTTCCTTGCTTGGGTTGCCAAATCGGTCTCAAAGCCATTTCCATGTAAGTCGGTTGTGGTTTTCGGGAAAAGGACAGTGTGAGCTTGCCCAAACAGACCGAGGCCAATTGCATCAAATTAGGAATACATTGCAAACAACAGCAAACAGAAATCAACAAAGCAAGTACCATAACAATGTAAAATAAAACTTTGTGCCAATCAGGCCATGCTGAAAACCAGTCAGAAAACCCAGAGAACAAAGAGAAATTCCCAATGCGCTCTACCTCATGATAAATGTTCCCGATATCATTGATGTGTTTAATGACGTCAGCTTTGCTGTCCGTAATATGGGTACAACATTCGCTCCCTATTAACGAACAGATCCCCCCGTGAGAGCTCAATAAAAAGTCCAAGGCGAGCCGGTTTTGCAAAACTACAGTTCTAATTTGTCCTTGTTCATTTGTAAAATCTGAAAAGGAAATAGCCGAATCATTCATAAAACGTTCAAAGGCTTGAGAAAGTTCTATGAGTTCCTGGTATGTTTTGGCTGCGCCATACATTGGAAAAAATCCTCTCAGCACTGCCTTCCCTGTGCCTCTCTTGTTGCGGCGGCGCAGAGTGGGCAGTGTGGGGGAAACCCGGAGCCCTGGCACCACCCTTCCCAGAGTGCAGGTCCAAGAGCCTGATACTGGTAGTTTCCTTACCGCTGAGTGTCCACAAAGCCACCAGAGTCCAGCTGGGGTTTGGTGGTCCACTAAGTCCGTGAGGAAAGGCACCAGATGATGGTCTGCAAAACTCAGCCGCAACAGATGCTGCCAGATGGATAACCAAGTCAAGCCCTCTGCTCTGTGTGTTCCATTTAAAAATGTCCAATTACCCGGATTTGTAGAATAAATCAAGCCATCACACATCATTCCACCCGTTGGCTGGCTTCCGCTGCCTACACAGACAGATCTGGCGATGGGCCCGCTTAGAACCAGCCCCCCTTCTAGTTCCTGTGAGCTGGAATGTGAGGCAAAGGAAAGATATTCTTTCAACGGCAAAGGGGCCCCAGTCAAGGGGACTCCAGCCTGTCCATGTGGTGGTGTGTGTGCACAAACATAACAAGTGCCCTTTTTAGGAGCTGTTTCTTCCATTAAGGCAACAAACGTATTTCCATCCCACCCATCGCCTATTTTAGTATTTCTTTGTTTAAACCCGCCTAATGTCTTTATGTTATGTGTAGCCTGTGTTACCTGCTTCTGTACGGGTTTCTGAGCGTTCAATTTATCATTCAGCCACGCATAGCAAGATGGTATACCGATACCCACACAAAACTTCTGTTTTTCTGTTGTCCTGAGCTGAAAAGCAATTCTATTATCTCGTGTCAGAAAAGTAAGCATGTTATACTCTGCTCTTATGGATTTTACATCCACATTTGGGGGACAACCATAGTTAGGCATAGGGCGATATTGTCTGCACCGAAGTGCGAGTCTGATGGGCCATTCAATTTCCACATGGATACAATGTACTACCCAGCTGCCTGTATAATTATGTTGCAATATAACAGCCGCTTTATGACACAACCGTCCCGCAATGTCGGCCTTGACCATCCCTTCCTTTATCTGGTCCACATCGTACAGGAAGGGATCTGGACAGTCCTGGGTTTTCGGAATTGTTCGTCCAAAATCTTTCAGATAATAATAGTCATTGTCACTGCATATTTTCACATTTGGGGGGCAACATAAGGGCCAGGCATGGTGAATCAAAACACCCGCGACCCACAAATAGGCAGACATCCTCCATTCGTGTCGGAGCATTCCTGCGTTGCTGTTTACTCGATGTCTGCATCTTGGAAAGGGAGTTGAGCTGCCTGCCACTGACCGGTTTCTTCGTTCCTCTGCAAACGTATTTTGGGGACCTGGGGAGGTGGAGGTGCCGCTACCACAGCAGGCTTTACATGGGAATGATGTATCCACGACTTCCGTCCTTCCAGGAAGATGGCTGCTTGTGTAGTTAAAAGGACTTGATGTGGTCCTGTAAATCTTGGCTGCAAAGAATCGCCCCTCACGAATTTCTTTGCCCAGACAAAGTCCCCAGGACAGTATGGATGCACCTGGTCCTCAATGGGCACCGTCTTGGTGGATCCGGCAGCTTTCCACAGTTCACGGAGTCTATTCTGCAGAGAAAGATACTGGGATACAGTTATGTGATCCCCCCCCAATAGTGAAACATCCACATTTGGCAAGCTTCCCCCTTTTGTGGGAGGCCTGCCATACATTAATTCAAACGGCGAGAGCCCTAAGGCTCGGGTAGGGCGGGTGCGCAAGTGGAAAAGAATGAAAGGGAGTACCTGAGGCCACCTTAAACCTGTTTCCTGAGTATACTTAGCCAATGCCGTCTTAATTTCCCGTTTCTGTCTCTCCGTCGCCCCGGACGATTGTGGATGATAAACAGTGTGAAATAGATGTTTGATTCCCAGACCTTCTTCGACTTTTGCCAAAATCTGTCCTGTAAAGAGTGTTCCTCGGTCTGAGTCTATTACCTCTGGAACCCCGAACCGCGGTATTATTTCTTTCAGCAGCAATTTGGCCACCGTTGTGGCGGTGGCATTTGTGGTTGGGAATGCCTCTATCCATGCTGTTAAAGGACATACCATGACCAAAAGATGTTTCTTTCCTTCTGCTTTAGGGAGATCAACAAAGTCAATTTGAAGATGTAAAAACGGTGCAGCCGGTACGGGTCTGCCCCCTTGCGGGGCCCTATTTGGTAAGGCTGGGCCGTTTGCTTGGCAAATGTGACATGCTTTCACTATTGCACCACATACTGGTTGGATTCCGGGAGCATACCAGAAGCGCGTTATCGAATCCACTAGCGGATGTTTACCATAATGGCCCCCATGGTCGTGGAACCATTTCGCTGCTGTGTGGTACAAAGCTCTGGGAAGGCATGCTCGACCGTCAGGCATAGTCCATAACTGCTGTTTCAGGATCGCTCCTAGCTCCGTCCATCGCTTCAGTTCCTGTGGGGGTATTGAAACAGATACAGGCGGGACAAAAGCAGTGGTTGCCAGTGCCAAAGTCGGCATACTTATAGGAAGCAGTGCCGCTTGGCGTGCAGTTTGGTCTGCCAGGGCATTTCCTAGTGTCACAGGATCCTGCTCCTTGGTGTGTGCTTTGCAATGCACTACCGCTAGCTGTAAAGGTTCAAGAATAGTTTGTAACAACTTTTGCACGAGTTCCAGATGTTGGATTGGTTTACCCCCTGCAGTTGTAAACCCTCTGTATTTCCACAAATGAATGTGACAATGTATAACCCCGAAAGCATACCTGCTATCTGTGAAGATGGTCACCTTTTTACCTGCTGACAATTGACACGCTCTGGCCAGCGCGTAGATTTCTGCTGCTTGCGCTCCCCACCGTCCTGGGAGTGCTGCCGCCTCTACCACATCCCATTGTGTTGTTATTGCAAAACCTGTGTATCTTACCCCATTCTGGTAGTAGGAACTGCCGTCCGTGAAGAGAATGACATCTGATTCCGGTAGCGGTTCATCAGACAGATCGGGTCTGATCTGCAAGGTGGATTGCAAAACTTCTACCCAGTCATGGTCCGGGAAGGGCGGAGGCAACTCGGGCAGGAGGGTAGCTGGGTTTAACAGTCCGCAACGTTCAAACCGCACATTAGGATCCTCTAATAGCTCTGCTTCCAGCTGTTGCTGCCTCTGCGCTGAAAACACTTGCGTGGTACCTTTTTGCAACAAAGCCGAAAGTGCATGCGAAGTCCAGACAGTAGTGGAATGACCAAGGGTCAATCCTTTCACCTTGGTCAAAAGTAAAGCCGCTGCAGTCAGCGTGCGTGTGCATGTGGGAGTTCCACGAGCCACATTGTCAATTTGCTGTGAATAAAACGCCACTGGGAAGTGACTGGGACCGTACAGTTGTGTCAGAACTCCGCTAGCTACCCCCGACCTTTCATGAACAAACAAATGAAAGGGTTTACCGTAATTCGGCGGTTTCAAAGACATAGACGTGGCTACACTTTGTTTTAGTAATTCAAACGCCTTTTCATTGTCCCGGCTCCATTGTATCAAATCAGGAGCTTTACTTGCAGTAAGCGCGTGTAGCGGTTTGCTCAATTCTCCACAGGATGGCAGCCATGGTCTGCAAAACCCAATCAGTCCCAGGAACCCTCTTAACTGTCTCTTTGTCTTTGGGAGCGGACAATTCTGTATGGTGGAAACGCGCCCGGGATCCATTTGTCGCCCCTCTGGCGTTAAAATGAACCCCAAATATTTAACTTTCTCTGATAGCCACTGAATTTTCTTCGGGTCGATTTTATGACCCCTTGAATGCAAGTATAGCAGAAAAGCCTTACCGTCTTCTCGCAGCGCCCCCTGGTGTCCGTTCGCAATCAAGATGTCATCAACGTACAAAACAAGAACTGAACCCCCTTTTGGGGTGAACCCCTCGAGGTCGTCCCGTAGACACTGGCTAAACACCCCGGGACTATCGCAGTATCCCTGAGGAATTCAGGTCGAAACGAAAGAGCGCTGGTCCCATTCGAACCCGAACAAATGCTGCGAATCTGGGTGGAGAGGGATGCTGAAAAAGGCATTTTTTAGATCAATGACGGTAAACCACTTCGCGTCCCATGGAATCTGACTGATGATTGTCACCGGGTCTGGAACAACAGTGTGTAAAGGGATCACATACCTGTTTACTGCCCTCAAGTCTTGACAAAATCTCCACCGGACTGGATCTCCGGGTTTCTTTGGAGGTTTCTTTATAGGTAGAATAGGCGTGTTGCAGGGGGTTCGCTGCGGCTGGATGACTCCTTTTGCGATAAAACCTTCAATTATGGGGCGTATGCCTTCTCTTGCTTCTAATGACAGAGGATACTGGGCAACGTTTGGTGGCGGTAGGAATGGCTTTACCTGAATTCTGACAGGGCTTACCAATCGCAACAATCCCACATCCGTATCCTCTGTACCCCACAAGTCGGGTGGCAGGTCAGCGAGATCTTCTGGTAAGCTGTGACCTATATGTTTGTGTTTAATTGTGTTCCCCACAGGTACCCCCAATACACTCATCAACAAACCCACCCCGTCAGGGGTGCAGGTTAAAGTAGCCTCCAGTTTACATAACATATCACGGCCCATTAAAGAAATAGGGCATGAAGCAGAATAAAGAAAAACATGGTTAAACATTTTATCATTGTATTTTACTTGCAATGGTAACGTTATGCACATAGGTGTGGGGTTTCCGTCTACTCCCATTGTCATTTTCACTTCTTTACTTAACCAACTATCAGATGCAACATTTATCAGGGAATATGTGGCTCCCGTATCCACCAAAAAAGTCACCGTTTGCCCCTGCACGTTTAAGGACAGTCTGGGTTCTTGGATTGGGAGAGAGAGAGAGAGAAAGAAACCTGCCAGAGACATAAGATTCATTAGCCCCGCTCCCAGCCCCTCCCTATCCACATTTAGTCATTGCTGGTTCACTGGGCGTCCGCCGTACTGGTCCCATGAAGCCGGTGTCTGTTGAGCGGCAGGTGGAGGTGGGGGCGGAAAATCTGCGTTCGTACCTGTAAAATCTGGGTAAGAAGGGTTGTTAGGGGTGTACTGTGCGTCCCCTGTCCTCCACGGACAGTCTTTCTTGAAATGAGTGTACTCTCCACATTGGAAACAAGTCCTATCTCACTGCCATGAATGCCTCATCTGTCCCCTTCCTCTCTGGTTTCCGGCTCTCAGCCCCCTCGGAAAACCTCTGCCCCTGCCTCGAAATCCTCTATTTGGTGGCTGGCCTCTTATTGCAAGAGCCAGCATTTCAAAATCCTCCTTCTTCTCCTTCTTTCTACTTTTCTCCTTATCCTTGTCCCACACAAAATCTGCTACTTCTAAAATCACAGTCACAGCCTCCCCCCCCCCCATCCGGGTCTGAAATTCAGAAAGTAATCCCTCACCGCTGGCTGCGCTTGGTGAACAAAATTGGCAATGAGGGTCGGATGGTCCAGCACGTTTTCTGGGTTCAAATTAGTATAACTACGTGCTCCCTCTAACAAGCGCGACCAGAATTTTCTGGGAGGTTCGCTGGCTTCTTGTTTGATCGCCATAAATTTAGCTTGGTTGGGGGGTTTCTGTGACATTCGCTCCAAGTGTGTCAAAATCCTATCCCTATCGGTCTGCAGCTGAGCGCGGCGAGGCTGCGTCCAGTCTCCTGCTGCCCAAGCTGCAGCCGTTTGTGCTCGGTCCGACCAAGCTCTATTTGTTGCCGCTTCCGCAGCCCAAGCAGTCTCCATTGTCCACAACCTGCTACGTTCTTCACCTGTCAGTACTCTTCTCAACAAATGCTCCACATCCGAGTACGTCGGATTGTGGCTTTCAAACAACCTGCCTAACAGTTCTCTGATTCTCCTTGGCTGTTCCCTGAAAGTTCCAGCCATTCTACTCCATTCTTTTAAGTCCCATTCCAACCAACTTTTTAGTTCAACCACCTCAGTATGCTGGATACCCCCGTGGCCATCCACGTACGGCTGATCATGTACAAGCAAAGGCATCTCCAACGCTTCTGCCTCTTTTCTTTTCTTTTACTTTTTTCGCTTGCGCGTGTCCATGCCCCCTGAGACCCCCTTCTCTTTCCCCTTTTGTCTGTCTCATCATCTGATACAAATGAAAAGGCCCCTTCCTCCGGATTGGGATCCCCGCCCCCGGGAGCTGGTAGCGGATCCGGAGCAGAGGGTATTATAGAACGATTCAAGACCGTTCTTTTACTTGACGTGTCGTCATTAAAATAATGAGGAGGGGGTTCCTCAATGGACAAAGTTCTCACTGCCATCAAAGTAAGACTATCCCATTTTTGCGACCCTATTTTCCATAGGAGCCAAAATTCCAATTGATCCGGGTGGGTATCCCCAATCCGTCTCCGCACTCCCAGAAGCAGAGCGGTTTCAAAGGACCCACCCCTCGGCCACCGTTCACCCGGCACTGACACTGCAGTCATCCGCGGCCACTCCTCCTCACAGAGCTCTATCATCTTTTTCTTTTGCAGGCCTCTCCTTCGCACAGGCAATTCCTCCTCTTGCCACAGCATACACATGATTCCCAAAGGGCTGTCCTTTACCGGCACACTCCCTTTATTTCCCATGACGTCTGATAACGGGTTTTTCCTCAACTGTGCTTTATCCCCAAAGTGTCAAAGCCGCCCACTTTTATTGATAACCGAGAAAATTCTCTCGTGGCGCCTGTTATCAAATTAAGGGGTGCAATGGCAAAAAGGGGGTCCGCACAAGGGATCCCGGACGAGCCCCCAATTGTTAGGTCCAAACCCAACACGCAAGTCACCCTGTCAACCCCAACTCGCTTATTACACCCGGGAAGAGTGAGGAGTTGAGTGCAAATGAACCCACTATCAGAGATCAAGTAACACGAGACAAAAACCTTTGCAAAGGGGACCCAATACTTACAAGCCGAAGCAGGCCAGCATGGGAACCTCGTTTATTGGTGTTTAAGGGTTTATATAGGCTTACCCCGAAGTTTACAATACCGGGTTCACGTCATAAAATACAAAAGAAACAATTGCTAACTGTCATAGCTTTGGGGCATATGTAAGGAGGTAAATGGGTACAGGGGGAAGGACAAAGTGGAAACATCAAGACTATCTCTTAGACTCTATGTCTGCATATTTCGCATGTCCTTGAGATAAGCACTATGCAGGAGCAGACAAAGGCAACTATTGAGGGGAGGCCCAGCTGCAACCGGGCGCCCCCTAAACTGGAGACAGACATGATATTACTTTGCTTACATATCAAAGGAGTATTACAAGTCAAGGTTTGTGGGACATTGGAACAGCGTTTGACATTCCTATGCAAGGCACATTAGTAACAATAAGCAAGGCCATAAGCATAAATGTGATACAGAAATGCATAGTAGGGAAGTTTCCAGCTTAAACCGGCTTTTATTATGCGAGCCACTGGAATGTAGGTAAGGGTCAGGTCACCAGGAAATAAACCGACATTTTATATCAAAAGTCAGATAAAGGCCAGTTTGGTTCTATTTCCCGTGAAGCCCAAGCTGGTTTAGGTAGGACAAGTGAATTATAGTTTACAAGCACTGGGGTTTTCAATTTATCCCTAACACTGTAGATAGACAGACAGAAACAGACAGATAGACAGACAAGGGATTTATATTGTCTCCAGAACCTCTGTGGTAATACACTAAAGGAAATATAAGATGCTTTGTGTCAATGTTACCAGGGATGCTATTATTATTATTATTATTATTATTATTATTATTATTATTATTATTATTATTATTATCAACAACAACAACAACAACAACAATATTTTCTCCACCATTCCCTCCTATGGGAGCAGCTAACAATAAAAATACACCATTAAAACAAATTAAAGCCAAAATACAAAATGTCATACACAATACAATAGAATAGTCAGCATTAAATTAAATGTATGATACTACTCCAGTTATGTTCCAAAGGCCTATTGAAACAAATATCTGCTCTGAATGAAAATAATGTCATGGACAGCCTGATCTCAACAGGGAGGGGGTTCCAGAGCAGGAAAGCTCTTGTAGCTAGGGAAGCTTTATGTGCAAATGATCCCAGTCTAGAAGGGATAGCTGGAAACAGCAGAGGCCGGGGGTAAATGGAGACACATACAGGGGAAGAACACATACTTTGACTTAGTCACAAAATGGTAAAGGACAGGGAAGGGGAACCTGTGGCCCTGCAAATGTTATTGGACTACAACCCCCATCATCCCTGACCTTTGGTCATGCTGCCTTGGGCCATTGGGAGTAGGATTGCCAGGTCAGAAGCATCCCAAACACTGAGATTTCAGAGGTGGACCCCAGTGATGTCATTAAGCATGATACATAAAGCATCAATGACAGTTGCTTGGAGCATACAATTCAAACAAAAACATTTATCTGATGGGAAATTAAGACAGAAATCTTAGCTAAAAGATGGAGCCTGCGTAGACAACATTTAATCTAGTCTACATGCTTCTGGCAAAAAGGGTTTAAGTGCCCTCAGGCCAGGCCAGTTACCAGAAGGCCATTGTAGGAAGAAAGGGCACTAGTGTTGTGGAGATGTCAGATGGGAGCACTCAGGAGTAAAGATGGATGCCCCTAAAGGCTGCAATTCTAAACACACTTACTAAGGGACTAAGCCCCATCGAACTCAATAGGACTTCTGAGTAGATATGGTTGAATTGTGCTGTTGGTAAAGCTGGACTAGGAATCTTCTGCAAAGACATTCATATACAAGCAGTACTGTCAACCCCCTGCCTGGAATGCCTTGCCCCTGCCTTTTAACATGGCTGCTCCAAACCTCTTTACAGATTTGACCCTTCACTTCAGAAAGATGTTTGGGCTGAACCTGCAAACAGAAAACTTGCAATTAACATTAGAAAGGACCTTTACTGAAGACTTTTGGCATTCTTGTCTAATGTTGTGTTATATTACCTTTGAGGTATGGAAGGTGGTCTCTTCAGAAAGAGCCTTTTCAATAGTGGGTCATCCCCCCCAAAAAAAATACCCTTCCCAGGAAAGCACATCTGACACCTATGCTGATGGCATTTAAATGCAAGATGAAGATATTTTGGGTTGCATTCAATATTCCCCCTTTAGGATGCACACCATATAAAAGGAAGATGGAAGCAATACACTGAAAGACTCTATAAAAGAGATGCCAGGATGACAGATTCATTCATGGAGGAACCTTATGATGAAGAACCAGAAATTTTAGAGTGTGAGGCGAAAGCTGCTCTTAAAATACTTGGAAGAATGAAACAAATCACCAGGAACAGATGGCATACCAACAGAGTTGCTACAAGCTACTGAGAGAGAATCTGTCCAAATTTTTGTCAACAAATATGGAAAACTAAACAATGGCCCACAGACAGGAAGCATTCAATATACCTCCCAATTCCAAAGAAACGGGATCCCAGGGAATGCAGTAATTATTGAATTATTGCCTTAATATCCCATGCAAGTAAAGTAATGCTCAAGATTCTACAACAAAGGCTCTTACCATATATGAAGCGAGAAATGCCAGACGTCCAAGCTGAATTAAGAAAGGTAAGAGGCACCAGAGATCATATCACAAACACACATTGGATAATGGAACAGACCAAGGAATTTCAGAAGAATATCACCCTGTGCTTTATAGATTACAGCAAAGCCTTTGACTATGTAGATCATAAAAAACTATGGAATGCTTAAAAGAAATGAGGGTGCCACAGCATCTGATTGTCCTGATGCGCAACCTATACTCTGGACAAGAGGCTACTGTAAGGACAGAATATGGAGAAACCGATTGGTATCCAATCGGAAAGATGTGAGATGGGTATATTTTATCACCCTATTTGTTTAATCTGGAGAGCCAGTGTGGCATAGTGGTTAAGGTGTTGGACTACAACCTGGGAGACCAGGGTTCGAATCCCCACACAGCCATGAAGCTCACTGGGTGACCTTGGGCCAGTCACTGCCTCTCAGTCTCAGAGGAAGGCAATGGTAAACCCCTTCTGAATACCACTTACCATTAAAACCCTAATCATAGGGTTGCCCATAAGTCAGAATCGACTTGAAGGCAAACCAACCACCACAGTTGTTTAATCTATATGTAGAACATATCATATGGAAAATAGAATTGGACCAAGATGAAGGAGGTGTGAAAACTGGAGGGAGAAATATCAATAATTGAAGATATGCAGATGAGATCATACTACAAGTAGAAACCAGTAACGATTTGAAACGAATGCTGATGAAAGTTAAAGAGGAAAGTGCAAAAGGTGCAAAATAGGGCAGCTAGACTGCTCACTAGGGCAGGGTATTGCCAACATGTCACCCCGCTGCTGAAAGAATTGCACTGGCTGCCCATTTGCTACCGGGCCAAGTTCAAGGTTTGAGTTTTGGTGTATAAAGCCCTATACAGCTCGGGACCAGGATACCTGAAAGACCAGTCAATCACTGCGCTCTGCAGGTGAGGGCCTCCTGCAGATACCATCTTATCAGGAGGTTCGTTCTGCACAATATAGGAAACAGACCTTTAGTGTGGTGGCACCTACCCTGTGGAATTCCCTCCCTTTGAATATTAGGCAGGCGCCATCTCTATCTTTTCAGTGCCTTTTGAAGACTTTCCTCTTTCAACAAGCCTTTTAAGTTGAGACCTATCCCAGTCTGCATCTGTGTTAGGATTGCTTGTTAATATGTTGTTGTTTTTAATAATGTTTTTAACCCTTTTTTAAAATATGTTTTTAAAGCTTTTTTTAAACATGTTTTTAACGTTTTGTTTTAATGTATTTTAAGGTCTGTTTCTATGATGTTTTAAAGTGTTTTTAGTGCTTCCTCAAATTACTCTTAAGGTTTGGTGAGGCAAGGCTTCTTCAGCAAGATTTGTTTGTTTAATAATGATTTGTTTAACCATTCTTGCTTTAATTATGCTTTCCAGCAGGGCAGATATTAGGCAAATGAGTCTGTAATTTCATCTCTCCCCCAATTCCTTAAAAAAAAATTCAGACAGGTGAAACTCTGCACAAAAATTGCAGTAGTAGCGTCCCGTGAGAGTCTCTGCCATTGGCTCTAAATATTTAAATCAGAAGCTTCAGGAAAGGGCTGGAGGAAAACCTTGAAAACAATCCACCTTCCCCTTCCCTTCCTTCGCTTTTCTGAGTGACAGCCACTTTTCCTTGAATAAAAGATGTCATCCACCAGGATTTTGGAGCAGGGAATGTGGGCTAATTATTAGCTCTGCCCTTCCTGTCTTATCACATTCCATTACAAATACAGCAAAGTAAATATAATATATAAGAATGTCAAGTCTTGTAAAAAGTATAGCTAAACAAGCGAACAAAATGTAAAGTATTTTCTACAGCTAGTATCAACCAGTTTCTAGGGATGGGCGAGAACTTAGATCCAGTTCACATTTCAAGGTGAATCTATCAGATTTACACTTTCCAAAACAATATGAGAATCAAAACACAGCCATCCTTCAAAATTTGCACTTATTCGAATTTTCCAATGCAGTTCACCAAACAAGGTTTACAAAAATGGGTATGGTAGGGGAAAGTGTGCATAAAAATGAATATATGAGTGAAAATAACATACAAAAATACATGATATGACAAGAAATTGCTTGCAAAAATTTGTACATTAGTCAAAGCTGTGTACAAAAATGTGTTTATTAGGATAAATTAGCACTAAAATGCTGGAGAATTTTCATGAGTATTTTAAAAAGAATTGCAGATTGCTGCAGAAATGTGGAGAACTGAATTTAAGATTGGAAAAATGAGAAACAGACAACCAAAATTGATAGATCTTTCCATCCCTAATCATGGCCCAGCTGACCTCTTACGCGCAACTGAAGAATTAGAACTCTCAAACCAGCAATTCCAAAGGAAATACAGTTATGATGACAGGTTTTCATGGTAGATGATAGTCTTGTCTGTGAAGTCATGACAGCCTAGTCTCTTTTCCATTTTTTCCCCTGGAAAATGGTCACTTTCCTTCTCCTCCTTATAAAAACTCCAGTTTCTCATCTGCCTGTATTGCCATTCTGTGGCTCTTTTCAGTTACTCCATAACAGCTGGCTGTTTGGGTAAAATCTGGCAGCCGAAATTGAAAGAAATGTTGCAGTCACATGGAAAAAATGACTTGGAATAACCTCACGAGTACAAAAAAACCCAACATTGGAATTTGCTGTCCCCTCCCTTCCCTCCCACTGCTCTGAGCTCAGCTCACATTGCCAGAGGGTGTGGTGGACACAGTTTCCTTGTCTGTTCCTCTGCAGCTTCAGAGTTCAGTTCTATTAGTAAAGCTGCAAGGCAGCTCTACACGCATGTTAAGTGAATGGCACAAATATAATGAACAAGGTTTTATAGTTGGGATTAATATCAATGCTTGATTTCAAATCCCTCTAGTCCTCCTCCTCCAAATCTACAGAAGCAGACCCCAGAATTTACTGCCAGGTTTATTTATTTGTTTATTTCCATTTATGAATCACTTCCAGTGAAACCTCTCAGTTATTTAACAATAAAAACATCCACAATACATACATAAATAAAGCAATTTCATATGTAAAAACAATTAAAACAAATTCAAATATAAAAAACAATTAAGACAATTTAATACATTGAAAAATTCAAATCTAATTCAGATATAGATTATGATAAACAATCTTCACTTAAAAAAGGCTTGTTCAAAAAGGAAGGCCTTCAACAGGAACAACAACAAAAAAGACAATAGAGATGGTGCCTGTCTGATACGTCATGGGAAAGAGTTCCAAAGGATAGGTGTTGCCATGCTAAAGGTCTGATTCCTACAATTTACAGAACTATGAGCTCTTGATGAGCTAGTATCTGCAGGAGGCCCTCTCCTGCAGTGTGCAGTAATCAGTTGGGTATATAAGGGGTGAGATAATTTCAGGCGTTTTTGGAATGTAGCAAGGTGAGGTTTGAAAACTGACTTCTGAGCAATAGTACTACAAGGTTTGGGGTGGGGGGGACTGTGACGCCCTTCCCTGGTTCTCCCTGTCAGGTTCCCACCTGCTTGTGGCTACTGCCTTTCACTAGGCACCACCAGGGATACCACCAGTCCGGACCGTCCTTTATATGGTTTCTCACTCTGCTCTAGCACAGATCTCATTAGATCCCCCTGCTAGGCAGCACCACCAGTCACGTCCTATAACCAATACTCCCAGAGACTTTGCCTGAGTCTCTCTCTAGCTGGTTACTTTTGTGACTGCGTGCTTATGCTGTTCCTAACCCCCGTGTATCTTTATAGATAACACATACAACTCTGGGTTGCTCTGGATACTTGAATTGTTATTAATCCTCCCTTCACCGCTGCCACCATTAGATACTGTTTCTGTTCAGCCTTGGTAATTACCTTGCCCTCCCTTCTGGTATGTATATCCCCCAGCCAAGGATCAGGCCTTTGGTAAACCAAATAAGTATTTATTAAATATCAGAAATAACAAGATTAGTTTTAGAATGTTTCACAAGGGTATGGTTTCATCTATTCCTGTTTTGTACTTGACTTATTATTAATCAGAACTCCAACTCCCTCTTTCTCCACACTCCTGACCTCCACCCTCAAACACCTCTTTCTCCACACTCCTAACATCCACCACCAAACACCTTCTTCTCCACCCTACTAACATCTCCCCAGATTCAACTGTCATTCTTCCATTTATACTCCCAGCCACTCAAAAGCTCAGCCAATCATCCAGCATTCTACTGCTCATGTACTCCCCCCTCCTCTTTCACTCCACTTACCATATGTCTTCTATATAAACAGCACTTGAAATATTTACCCTACAAGCAGGAACATCACAGGGACCTTTTGATTTTTTCACAATGTACTACTGGGGGAAAGGGGTTTGGATTTCCCACAGCCATTGAGCCACGATTGCACATTTCCAGTGCATTAACATACTCCTCTGAAAAAACCACGAGATTGAAAACAATGCTGGACATTTGATCTGAGTCACAATTCTTTTCCTCTGCATGCATATCAGGAAAACTTTTATGTTTAGTGGAAACAAAGTAACTGAGTTCTACAAAAGAGAGAGATCACATATTTATACTGTACAACTTAATGGAGCAACACATCTTGCCTATCATGATTGTACACTTATGCACCCGGGGTACAGGACAGTAAACACAGCAGTGTATCTGCTTATAGACAGGTGTGGTGAAATGTCTCAGAGTGAACAGTTCTCTTTGTTTTCGTTTGATTTTCAGACAACATGTGCAGGCAAGTGAAAACAGTACAATAAATGTACTGCTAAGATTAAGAGTCTAACAGCATATACATAATACATGTGTCACAGGAATTCAATGATAACATTAAATACTTGCCCACATAACTTTGCTCAGATGCTGACACATAACAGTAACCTAACCCATTTTTACACAGAAACAAGAAAAGCTACTTCTGAAGGGGTAAGTTTAAATGGGAGAAGTGACAGAGGGAAGTTGCTTTACTGTTTTCTTGCCCACAGACCCTTGCTGACAGACCCTCTCAGATTCATTTATTAATTTATTAATTATTTAATTTGTATCCCGCCCTTCCTCCCAGCAGGAGCCCAGGGCAGCAAACAAAGCGCTAAAAACACTTTAAAACATCATAAAAACAGGTCTTAACATACATTAAAACAAAACAGCATTAAAAACATTTTTTAAAAAACGAACTTTTAAAAAGGGTTAAAAACATTATTAAAAAACATATTAAGCAATTCTAACACAGACACAGACTGGGATAGGTCTCAACCTAAAAGGTTTGTTGAAAGAGGAAAGTCTTCAAAAGGTGCCGAAAAGATAGCAGAGATGACGCCTGCCTAATATTCAAAGGGAGGGAATTCTGCAGGGTAGGTGCTGCCACACTAAAGGTCCGTTTCCTATATTGTGCAGAACGAACCTCCTGATAAGATGGTATCTGCAGGAGGCCCTCACCTGCAGAGCGCAGTGATCGACTGGGCATATAAGGGGTAAGAAGGTCTATCAGGTATCCTGGTCCCGAGCTGTATAGGGCTTTGTACCCCAAAACTAGAACCGTGAACTTGGCCCGGTAGCAAACGGGCAGCCAGCACAATTATTTCAGCAGTGGGGTGACATGTTGGCAATACTCTGCCCCAGTGAGCAGTCTCACCGCCGCATTTTGCACCAGCTGCAGCTTCTGGACCAACCTCAAGGGCAGCCCAACATAGAGTGCATTACAGTAATCCAGCCTGGAGGTTAACAGTGTGTGTGGACAACAGTAGTCAGGCTATCTCGGTCCAGAAACAGCAGCAGCTGTCTCACCAGCCGAAGCTGGTAAAAGGCACTCCTAGCCACTGAGGTCACCTGGGCCTCTAGCGACAAAGATGGATCCAGAAGCACCCCTAGACTACAGACCTACTCTTTCAGAGGGAGTATGACCCTGTCCAAAGCAGGCAACTGACCAATTGTCTCAACTTGGGAACCACCAACCCACAGTGCCTCCGTCTTGCTAGGATTCAGACTCAGTTTATTGGCCCTCATCCAGCCCACCACCGAGTCCAGGCAGCAGTCCAGGGCTTGCACGGCCTCTCCCAATTCAGTATCATCAGCATACTGCTGACACCTCGCCCCAAAGCTCCTGATGACTGCTCCCAAGGGCTTCATATAGATGTTAAGAACATAAGAACATAAGAAGAGCCTGCTGGATCAGGCCAGTGGCCCATCCTGTTCTCACAGTGGCCAACCAGGTGCCTGGGGGAAGCCCGCAAGCAGGACCCGAGTGCAAGAACACTCTCCCCTCCTGAGGCTTCCGGCAACTGGCCCTCAGAAGCATGCTGCCTCTGACTAGGGTGGCAGAGCACAGCCATCATGGCTAGTAGCCATTGATAGCCCTGTCCTCCATGAATTTGTCTAATCTTCTTTTAAAGCCGTCCAAGCTGGTGGCCATTACTGCATCTTGTGGGAGCAAATTCCATAGTTTAACTATGCACTGAGTAAAGAAGTACTTCCTTTTGTCTGTCCTGAATCTTCCAACATTCAGCTTCTTTGAATGTCCACGAGTTCTAGTATTATGAGAGAGGGAGAAGAACTTTTCTCAGAGAGGGAGAAGAACTTTTCTCGAGGGAGAAGAACAGCACGGGGGACAAGATGGTACCCTGCGGCACCCCACAGCACAGCTGCCAGGGGGCCGAAAGACAGTCACCCAATGCTATTCTCTGAGAACAACCTTGGAGATAGGATCGGAACCACTGTAAAACAGTGCCTTCAATACCCATCTCACCAAGTTGGCCCAGAAGGATACCATGGTCAATGGTATCAAAAGCCGCTGAGAGATCAAGTAAGAATAATAGGGTCACACTCCCCTTGTCCTTCTCCTGATAATGGTCATCCATCAGGGCAACCAAGACTGATTCAGTCCCATAACCAGGCTTGAACCCAGACTGGGATGGGTCAAAATAATCTGTTTCATCCAAGAGTACTTGCAGTTGCTGCACCACAACACTCTCAATCACCTTCCCTAAGAAGGGGGTATGTGCAACTGATCAGTTGCCTTGCAAACAATTCACAATGGGCCTCCGAAGGGTTTAAGACTCCATTTCCTGGAGTTGATGTCAACAGACCCCTGACAATACGGAAAAGCTCCACTGGATGGCTACTTGAGGATGCCATGGAGGCAGAGAAGTGGGCCTTCTTCGCCGCCCTCACCGCCACACAGTAGGCACGGTTATGATGTTTTACTCGTGCCCGATTAGCCTCACAGCACAACTTTCGCCACTTGCGCTCTAGTCGTCGTCCAGCCTGTTTCATTGCCCTTAGCTCACTGGTGTACCAAGGTGCAAGCCGGGCTCCACAGTGCCAGAGAGGGTACTAAGGGGCAACCGAGAGCCCAACGCACTTCGCTGTTCCACAGCATGACAAGGGCTTCAACAGGGCCACTTGCTGTTTCTACTGGTAACTCCCCCAGGGCATTCAGGAATCCAGTGGATTCCATTAGGCTCCGGGGGCGGACCATCTTAATCTGTCCACCACCTCTGCAGGGAAGGATCAGAGCCATAAGTCTAAACTTCACCAGGAAGTGATCTGACCATGACAATGGGGTGACATCCACCCCCCTATCTCCAGACCACCCCTTCCTCCATCTGGAGCAAAAATCAAGTTGAGGGTGTGCCCTGCCCTATGTGTTGGGCCAATAACAACTTGAGACAGCCCCATGGTCGTCATGGAGGCCATGAAGTCTCGATCTGGAACATGAGAGGCAGCCTCAGCATGGACATTGAAATCACCCAGCACTATCGTTCTGGGCACCTCAAACGCCACAGCTGAGATGACCTCCACCAGTTCGGTCAGAGAAGCTGCAGGGCAGCAGGGTGGACAGTACACCAGCAGTAACCCTAGTTTACTGTCTCCTCCGCCCAACACCAGGTGCAGGCCCTCACAGCCAGCTCCAAGACACAGTGCTTTCCTGGTGACAAAGATGGAAGTTCTGTAGACCACAGCAACTCGTCCCTGCAGCCTGTGCTGGTGCTGCACCGAGTATCCAGGTGGACAAAGTTGGGTCAGATCAACTCCTCCCAGCTCACCCACCCAGGTCTCAGTAATGCACACCAAATCGGCACCTTAATCCACAATCAAGTGATGGATGAGAGTGGTCTTATTATGTACCGATCTGGCGTTAAACAACAACACACACTGGCCAGTGGGCACAGCAGACGAGCAACGAGGAACTCATCCATGAGAGGAGTGGCAGCAAGGAACAAGGCGCAGATAGCCTTGCCTTCTCCTTCTATGGTAATTCACCACATCCCCATGGCTATACTTCCCTTTGCCCGTAATCACTGAAATTGGGGTGGCATCACCCATGTTCCTCCATACTAAGACTCCTCCTAAACACCTAATATGGGCCCAACATGAGCCCACCAATGAAGCCTGCCGGAGCGAATTATCCCAGTAGGCCTCTGAGAGGATTGGGAACAGTCACACCCATTCAAACCTTTTCACACAGGGCTCATCTACTCCCCTTCCTGTCTCACACCCAGGGAGGGCCAGCCTTCTGCCAGTTACAGACTCTCACTCTGAAGGCATATGCCAACTTTCTCCTATCATTCAGTTCACTGCACAGGCTCCCACCCTGTGCAGGAACTACACATGCACCACACGCCCTCCCCACCACCAGTCTCCTCTAGACTAGTTTAACAGAGAACACATTAAAAAAAACAAGAAAAAGTAATAGGAGGGGGGGTAGCATCCTCGCCCTCGGGACTCCTTAAGGGGCTCCCCAATGGCTGCTGGGCTTGTATGCCTCCTGGCCCAGCAAGCAGCTGTTGCAAGAGGCTGTGAGATTAACTGCAGCCTCTCTCTGGAGCAAGGGCCAGGCAGGGGGTCCCAGACCTTGCAGCGCTTACCAGGGACTTCCGCTGTCTGGACAGACAGCAGCCCAAAGGAGCTAGCAGCAAGCACCCAGATGCCAGATACTCACTCCCAGGGCAGGTCTTCTTCAGTCCCCTAGTGCTGCAGCTCTTAAGATCCAAGCAGAGAGAGCCTTCTCCATAGTTCCTCCACTCTCAGAAGTTCAAGGGGGTGGCCCAGGAGAGGGCATTTTCTGTGGCAGCTCCTAAGTTGTGGAATTCCCTCTCCCCAAACATGCAACTGGCACCTTCATTATACAGCTTCAATTGTGTGCTGAAGACACACCTCTTCACCCTGGCTTTTGACACAAGGTGTGTATTTTTAGGACCTCTCTAGCTGCAATTGCAATTTGATTTAAATTGTTTTTAATGCTGTATTTTACATTGTTGTGACCTGCCCTGGGACCTTGTGGTAAATGGTGGGTGGTAATAATAATAATAATAATAATAATAATGCAGTTCCCAGATTCTTTGGAACAAGCCATTACTGTTTCAAGTGATATAATACTTCTTTAAATGTACTGGAACTCTAGTTAGTGTGCATACATACACAACATATATGTACACATATACATACACATACCTAGATTTACATCCACACTGGAAGGGAGATTGTATCCTTTGTCATCAGTGGCCTTACAAACCCTGTCTAATCGGTGCCATGACAGCTACACAGCAGTGTTCATTCCACAGTGATAACAGGTGGCGTGGCTAGCCCACTGCCAAGATGGCTGCTTAACCTTGGACCTTGGTGATATTCCTCATTTCTTTTTTACTGCGAACAGATGATTGGCTATACTTTCATGGTCTGTGAGTGGCTTCGGTTGGGAGACTTAGAGAGATCACAAATGCTCTCATTTTAGTTCTCCTAGCTTTTAACATCCCTGTTCTGTTACATTGCAACTTTTGACAGCTCAGTGAGGGTGAAACTGACACGCTCAAAATGGCGACTAATAAAATGAAGATGGGAAAACTGTCAAAGGCCCCTGCTGAACTCTCTCTGGCGGATTTAGCTGCACAAATGCAACAAATGCAAATTAACCTTATATAGAGTTGGCAAGCTGCTCTCAAACCCTTTGAACAGTCATTTAAGGATCTGACCACCCACGTTGCAGAAATTGCTACACCTGCTGATGAAGCTTTTGAGCTGGCTTTAAGACAAAAGATCAGAACTGACCTCCAAATTAAACTGGAAGATCAGCAGGATCGTAATCGCAGGCAACGTCTGTGCATGCGTGGGTTCCCGGAAGGGACTGAAAAAGGAGATATGATTGCTTTTATTGTTGAACTGCTTACGTAACTGTGCCTTACAGAACCTGTAGCAGAAGCTGATCCTGAAAGGACTCACCATGCTCTGCATTGTAAATCAAAGGATGGTGGTCCCCATAGGGACATTGTTATTCACTTCCAGAAATTTCGCAAGTCAGAATTAATAACTGCAAACACTTAAATGGATTTCCTATGAAAATGCTGAATTACAGATTTTTCAAAATGTCTGCCCCGATACCCTGCTGCTCTGCAAGGGTTTCAAGATGTTCACTGAGATTCTGCAAAAAGCTAACATTCCTTTCCGCTGGGATTACCCTTTAAAGCTTATGGTGCATCGAGGAGACCATTTTTATACTGCTTCAATGATAGGTCAAGCATCTGTTTTATTACACGATCTTGGGCTTGACCTCCTGAACCTACCATCCGAATCCCCACACAACAGAAATACACTTTCACCTTCAGCTGAATGGTCTAGCCGAAAGAAGCGGGGTGCTTCTAAATTTATACCTCCTAGCCCTTCTGCAGATCAAACTGTTGGCTTCTCTTCCAAACCCGACTGGATTTTCTATCAGACAACCTCCATTATTTTGTATGTTTGCTATTCTGAGGAATGTTGCTGCTTATCTTTGAACTTTTTCTCTGCCACTATCCCATTGTTGGCAGAGTTGACCCGTAGGGAAACCTGGGATGTATTTCCAGACTGTGAGGCTGCAAAGTCTCCCCCACGATATGGGTTGAACAGTTGCTCTAATTGTTTAGATCTTGTGTTCCTAAAAATGTTTTGTCACTCCATGCCCTCTCAAAGTCACATTATTCCCATTCTCACCAATCCAACCTCCAGCTATAACAAGCTTAGGAAATGTCTGGACTAAAATTGTTCCCTTAATGGGAAAGGATTGGGCACTTCTGTGAAGCATGCTAGAATCGGGACTTTATTAAGGAAGGCAGATCCTGATACTGCTTTTTTGCAAGAAACGCATCAAACAGATGTGTCCTTTAGTAAACTTAAAGGTCAATGGATGGGCAATTATTACACAGCTTGTGAATCATCCAACTCCAGAGGAGTTGCCATTATTATAGCTTCTAGAAGTCCTTTCCGCATAGCAGAATCGCTTTTGGATCCCAAAGGATGCTACTTATTTCTTTGCAGTTCCATAGGAGACTCAAAAATAACTCTGGCATCTATCTGCTCCCCAAACACTCAACAACTCTCCTTCCTGTTTGACACCTTAACTCATCTTGAAACATTTGGTGAAGGTGATATTATTGTTGGAGGCAATTTTAATGATGTTCTGCACTATGGTAAAGATAAGAATGGAGCAAATCACCCCACTCCCTGTCCTGACTCAGATTTCTCCCATGTAATAGATAAATTAGTTTTAATAGACATTTGGCAGGAGTGTAACCCAACAGAACACAATAACACTTTCTACTCAAAAAGGCATAAGGTTTATTCATGCATAGCTACATTTCTGATCTCCAAAACGCTGCTCCCTGCTGTTGTTGATGCACACATTGGTCCAGTTCTAATCTCTGATCACGCCTTTCTCTCGTCAGCGGTAGATTTGAGGCAAAATGGGTCCCACACTGCCTCCTGGAGACTCAATACATCCCTCCTACATCAAAGACATTTGGTTAGCAAATTTAAGGAGTCATTCTCTGAATATTTTAAGCTCAACATCTCTCCTGATGTCACCCAGGCGACAGTGTGGGATGCTATGAAATCAGTAATGAGAGGTTAGTGTATTAAAGAAGCTTCCATACTAAAAAAACAGAGGGAAGCTACTAGAACAGCTCTAATTGCAGAAATCTCTGCCCTTGAAACAGCCCATAAAAACAAGGGTGGCTCTAAGATATACCACAAGCTAACAGCAAAATGTACAGAGCTGCAGGTTTGTGACATAAGTCTCATTTATACAACATAGTGATACTTTGAATTCAGAAACAAGAACTCTAAGCTCTTAGCCAAAGCAGTGCACAAACAGAGACTGAGAAATGTTCTTTCTAGTGTGCTCTCTTGTGAAGGCAAAAAATGTTGTACCCATGACTGATTTTAGTTCTGCATTTGCTGATTTTTACATTAATCTGTATGGTACAGACTCACTGGAAGATTTTTCTATTGACACATTTTTAAAAGACCTTCAAATTCCCCCATTGAGCCTGGAGCATAGAGAATACATAAATAGTCTTATTCTTTCTGAAGAAATAGAAGTCATTATAAAACATCTGAAAAATGGAAAGACTCCAGGTCTTGATGGCTTTGGTGCAGAATTTTATAAGACATTTAGTGAAATTCTCCTTCCTCATCTACAAGCACTGATAAATGGAATTATGAAGTGAGATAGGATCCCACATTCCTAAACCTCATAAAAATCTGTGTTCTCTGGTGTCCTATCGCCCAATCGCCCTCCTGAATCAAGATACTAAGCTACTTACTTCGATAATGGCTCAGAGACTATAGGTCTTTCTCTCTAGATACATTTGCACTGATCAGACAGGTTTTATTCCTAAACTGCAACTTTCAGATGCTGAAAGACGGGTTCTTAATATTGTCCATCATAGTTCATGAACAGGTACTCCTCTTGCACTAATTTCCCTAGATGCTTTCAAAGCCTTTGACCATCCTGAATGGCCTTTCCTAGTCTGCTTATTAACTAAGTTAAATTTTGGTCCATACTTCCTTAATGTCATTCATCAGTTTTGTTCTGGTTCCCAAGTGACAATTCGTATCAATGGATTTGATTCCCCTTTTATTAATTTAACAAGAGGCACCAAGCAGGGATGCCCTTTATCTTCTATAGAAGTACTGGCAAATAAGTTTAGAGCAGACCCTAATATTAAAGGTTTGGTTATTAATGGCCAAGAGCAACCTCTCTGCAGATGACATACTCCTATTTTTATTAGAGCCTCATGACACGCTCCCACGGCTGCAAACCCATTTAAGCTAATTTTAAAGAAGTGGCAGAGTTAGAAATCAACTACAGAAAGTTTGCATCAATTTTCCCTTATGAGCACAGGCGCACTTGAGTGATATATTTGGTCTCCTGTTGGTGTTTGGTGGCTTTAAATATCTAGGAGTAACTGTTACCAGAGACTTAAAACAATTAAAAAAGGGTAACTTCGATCCATTAATACAAGCTACTAAAACTGAGCTTTATTCTTGGAAAAACCTTTCCCTTTCTTGGCTTGGCAGAGTGGCTGCAGTGAACATGGCCATTCTGCCCAAATTCCTCTTCCTCTTCCAAACTCTTCCCATTTATCTCCCTGAGACACTCCTACAGAAATGGCAACAAATGCTTGATTCTTACTGTAACAGCGGTAAACGTTCATGCTTAAGTAAAAAGGTCCTGTATCGCTCGAGAAATAAGGGAGGTTCTGGCATGCCAAATCTGCAACTATATTACAAAGCTTCACAGATTAAACAACTAGCTCAAATGATTCATTTTGATCTAAGTATACTTTGGATTTCAGTGGAAATTACTTCGGAAGTGAAATGCCCATCAGCACGATCACTCCCTTTGTTACCGCCATCTAACTGTGCTCTTTCCTCAGTCACACACCCTTTCTTGAATGCCACCTTGAAAATCTGGACTCATGGGTCTGCAAACTAGCGCCTTGGCCATCCCCCCTTCTTCCATTCTTAGATCACCCCAAATTTCATCACATTGACAAATATAGGCAATTTGAAGGTTGGGAGCTGAGAGGATTGCTAACGATGCAAGATCTGTTTGGTAGAGGATGTCCTTTACAAACTTCTCAATTTGAAAAACATCTCTCTGGGTTAAGAGTCAACTGGTATAGAATCTTACAAGTATCCTATTTTATAAATACAATTTACAAAGCAGAAGGTTTGCCACATTCTTTGCATCCTATGAAGCCATGCGTAAACAAGGAACTTTTGGGCAAAAAGGCGTTATCTCTATAATTTATATCCTCCTATTAGAGTTTAAATATGGAAAAGAAACTTCGGCTAAGCTTGGGCTAAAGATCTGGGGAGGGAAATCACAGAAGAGGAATTGAGTGATGTATGGGTAGGCCCACACTCAAGAGCCACCTCAGCCCTCATCAAAGAAAATGCTTTGAAAGTTATACATCGATGGCACCTCACTCCGGTCCAGCTGAACTATATCAGCTCCTCCCTCCCCCCTCTGTGCTGGAGGGGATGCTCGACCCGTGGCCATTTCCTACATTTATGGTGGAACTGCAATAATGTGAGACAATTCTGGAGTGATTGTTTTCAAATTGGTAGTAAAGTTCTTAAAGCTACAATTATCCTGGATCCGGCCTTGGCACTTCCTTTCCTTAAAGGGGGTTTCATTGTTCCTAAAACTCAGATTTCTCTCCTAGCCAGATTCCTACTTGCAGCAAGGCTTGAAATAGCAATTGGAAGGGGGCAGAAAATTTATCCATTAAAAATTGGTTTACCAGACTTTGGCAACTTGCACTAGATGAAAAATTAACTCAAGAGTGAAAAAAAGCTTGGGGGGAGACATCCTCCAATAAATTTACTCCAATATGGTATCTCTTTTTATGTTACGCCACCCTCATCATTAACTTCCTTTTGGTAGGATGTGTACCCTGCTTTTTAATTCTATTATTCTGCTTTCTGGCATTGTTTCTATTTTATATATAAAACTTCTGTTGCTGAATGTACTCTTCTTCTATTTTATATAGAGTGACATTTTATTGTACTTTCTTGTTTTACTGGTTTATTGTTACATTTACTAGAAATCTCAATAAAACACTGTTCACACACAAAAAAGAAAGAGAGGTGGAGATGCACTGGAACTGTGTCTCTACCTTATGTTAAACTTTCAGGTCATTGGGAGATGATGGATCACCTTTAAAAATGGAATCAATAAGAAGAGATTATATTCTTCCCTGCAACAAAACAAAACAGTGATAATAGCATTGGTGCCACTACCGGGGGGGGGGGGAGGAAGAGAGAAAAAGAAGCACATTTAACTGGCACTGACTTAAATGTTCAGGCAGTGATGTAGTTAAAGTGAGACAGGTAGATCAGGCGGCAGACACTGGAGGTGAGGTGGGGATCAGTGGTGAGGTGTTGGAGACAGAACTGAGAGTTCCCTAACCCTCCTCAGGTGCAGTGGAGGATGCTGCCCCATTGCCAATGTTGAAATAAAATTCAGCTACTCATTTGGTCAGCTTCTGTTCATGGAATAGAGGATGGCTATCAATCAACTTGTCCTTCACCCAAATGGCTTGGACTAGCCTTGGATGTGGTTGTGAATGGAAAAAAAAACCTCAGAAATCAGCTCTGCATGATCCAGAGGTCCAATAACATTATGAACCCTCTTCAAACAGGGGTCCTCTGCATTTTGCAGTCATATTGGCGCCACTGGCCCATTGGAGGAGTATGGGGCTAGCATGCGTACTTGCCACCACAGCAGGAATATGTCCCATTGGACTCGGTGGGATTTACATCTAGGTGTAGACATATATAGGACTGTGGTATTCCATAATCTAACAAATAGGTAAAAAGAGAGGATTGAAAAAATAACAGGGGAAGAAGTGGAGGTGTACACTGTTTTTCAATTGGTGTCTTTAGTTTTATCATTGCAGGGATTGTTTTAGTCATTTTTACACACACACACACACACCTGTATGGATACAAAAGGGGCAAACTAGATTTTCTTCTGGAGAGCAAACTTCATCCTTTGAGTTATAGTTCATTCATTTATTACATTTCTATCCCACCTTTTCTCCAAGCAGCTCAAGGTGATGTACAAACATTATTTTTCCCCTCTCCTTTTCCTCACAACCCTGCGAGGTAGGTTAGGCTGAGAGACAGGGACTGGCACAAGGTCACCCAGTGAGCTTCACGGCTGAGTGGGAATTCAACCCCTGGTCTCCCAGGTCCTTGTCCAACACCCTAACCACTACACCACACTTCTGAAAGAAAATGCCATTCTATGTTTTTCTCTGAAGTCAGTCCTATTTATTTTTTCCAATGGAGATAACTGTCAAGCAAACAGGCTTAGGGTTGCAGCCTTGTTTTAATTCCTAGTTAATGATTCTGTTCTAATTTTTGCAAGGGTCCAGCAATGGAGTGGAGACAAGTTACTGTGGGGGGAGGGGGTGTGCTTAGCACACACACATGCACTCGTTTCCCCTCTAGAGCCACCAATGTCACGCGGCAGCATCTAGAAAAACCCTTCAGAAATTAAAAAAAAAATGATCAAAAAGGGAAGGATGTGAGAATAGGGATCTTATTAGAGTCTTTCTATATTCATCTGTGAAACATTAGAAGGCAGTAGTGTTAGTAGCCAATTCAGAAGTGGAAGGTCCCTTCATGTTAATCACAGCCACCACCACCCTTATTTTGCTACTGGTTGAGAATGAGATCCTGCTTGACACCTTCTCCCACAACAACAGACACCCCAAGGTGCCAATCAGCCTTAAAGGGGAGTGTTAGCTACTGAGAAGAGTCTTCTCAGTGGCTGATTTACCTCTTTTCACTCTGATTGCTCCAGTCAGCAGGAAAGGACAAGGAAGCATGCTAGAAGACTCTTCTCAGTGGCTACCACACTCTCCTTTCAGGCTGATTGGCTCATAGGATTCTGAAGTCATAGGGACCCTACTCCCCCAAAAATAAGGGGTCCCTGAGATCCCGGGAAACTACATCCTTGTTAGAATGTAACAAGGACTGTTTTCCCCTAAGCGGGACAAACAACGGTATGTGCGTGTGTGGCAATTTGGCTCGGCACAACAGTGTGGTATATGCAAAGGCTGAACTCGCCCTTCCCCCACCCTCCCATCGAGATCGTCGTTTACCCTTATCTTCATAATAATTAAAGAACGCGGGAGATCCCGTCTGTGGCGTCTCGCCTGGCCCTTAACAGAGCAGTAGTTAGAACTGGTGGGCGACACAGGCCCTTTTACACAGCCTGAAGCCCGAAGCCCGACCTAGCCACACCCCGAGCGTAGTGATGATATTTTTCCTCTCTTTGCAATGAATCATCATCAGCCCGCTTGGCTCCGGATGCTGCCGCCGTTGCTTTGCCTTAAGTTTCATACCGAGCAGGAGGAAGATTTGCACTCTGATGTCAAACTCTAGAGGCACCAGGAGCAGCACCACCACCAACAACAACAACAGGAGGCGACCATGTCTGGGATCGCTGCTAAATTAGCAAAGGAAAGGGAGGTCGCCAGAGGCTTAGGCTCCAATGCAAAGGCCGTGAAATATTTAAATCAGGACTTTCAGGCGCTGAGGAACGAGTGCCTGGAGGCTGGGAAGCTCTTCCAAGACCCTTCTTTCCCCGCGGCCGCCTCTTCCCTGGGCTACAACGAACTGGGACCAAACTCCTACAAAACTAAAGGCATCGTCTGGAAGAGACCGACGGTAGGCGAAACCAGACGTGGCTGTTAACACAGAACTTTGGTGGGAGGGGACGAAAGGGAACAAGGAGTTCTGCACTCGGTTCGGGGATAGTAGAAGGGGAGGATAAGGGAGGCGGCAATGAAAAAGTTAAACCTGAATACAAAACTGGGAATAGTTGGATTTGTTTCTTTTTACTGTGTAAATAGGAGCTGGGACTGTGCATGGAACTTGCTTACTGAGGATCTAAGAATAGTTTTGTAAACTCTTCGGATTAGATCACCCCTGAATTCTGCAGAATCTGGGTTTGTTGGCTGTGGACCATCGCCAGGGAAAAGAGGAAGGGGGAACAATCCAGCTTCAATACTCAATATTACTCCAAATCACTTCATCACCCTTTAGCCATCCTGCCCTGCGTTCTCTTGGAGTATTTAATGGAGAGCTAATGGAGTTTGTGGGTTTGTGTTTATCCTTTCCATGCATTCTTATAGCAGATTATAGGGAACATTGATGGCTGGTTGCGGTCCTAATTCTGGTTTAAAGAACGGAGAGCAAGAGGGTGTTGTTCATGGGTATGTTGCACAAGTTTTGAGTTAAGTTGTATAAAAAAGTTCACTCTGTATAGGAGGCAGAAGAGGGTGGGGCTGGAATTGGAACCATGTCCCTTTGTTTCTATACAAACCAATCCCGGATAGCAGTAATGGTTCCTACAGGATGCTGCGGAACCAATATATCCGTTCTTTTAATTTGATGGAATTTGTCGCCCATGGCTCCTGCTGGAAGGAAGGGCAGTGTATAAATAAAATAATAAATAAATAAATAAATTCTAGGCATGTGTCCTCAGAAGTGCTACTTGATTCAGTGGGGCTTAATCCGTACTAAGTATGTTCAGGATTGCAGCTTAATATGCACACAAAATATTAAATATTCTTGTTGCTCCCTACAGGGAAAGAAAGTTCAAATGTCTGTAACAGGAAGTGCCCATCACTCCAAACACAACAGGCGTTAAGAGGTGTGGCAGTAGACTAATCTGATAGATTAAAAAGTCTGGTTTTGATTGTTTACGCTCAGCCCACTTACCATCTTTGCTATGTGTGAACATAAAAGGCTTGCTGGATCAGATCAAAGGCCTTTCTAGTCCACTATCCTGTTCTCATAGTGGCCAGCCAGATGCTAATGGAAAGCCTGCAAGCACGACATAAGCACTATAGCTCATTTGGGCTTAGAAGGTTGTAGGCTTTTAGAAGTTATGCTGACTGTATATGCCAAGGCACAGAGGTGGAGTGAGGTGAAATGGATAAATACAAGTTTGAATTCCAAAGTTCCATCTGACTCGCCTCAGAGATGCTTTCATGCTTACCTTTTTTGCCCTAGTTCTATGGACCACACTCAAAATCATCGTCTTGTTCATAGGGGCCAAACTACATGCTTCACTTGCCATGGGGATGCCATTGAAAACAGTTTCCCCATTGTGAGAAGAATTGCGTTGAGAGTCTTTGCAACTCCACAGGATGTGTGTAGCTACTATTAAGAGAAGTATTACTGATCACTGTGATGAGGTCTTCTAAAATTTAGACTATAAACGTTATGGCTGAGCAGAGATAGCCAGCATGGGGGGGCTGTTTTTAGTGAAGATCCCTATGGTGAGTAAAGTGTGCACAAATCCTGGGTTTAGTTGTCATTTAGTTGTAATCTTGCATGGTTGGTTTCCATTAAACCAGTGTGTGCTTAGACAGTACTATTCATGCACCCAATCCCTGCATTGTGAAATTTTCCTGTTTTATGTTTTCAAGAGTGACAACAGATCATATGCGCTCACCTGTGGTTTCACTTCTCCTGCTTTCATGTTAGATTAGGCCATACACTAGGCCTCCAAAGGTAGTGCATGCTTTTCATTAGAACTTTGTAAGCAATGGCCACCTATCAGGGATGCTGTCACAATGGGCTTCCTGCATTGGCACGGGGTTAGGCCAGATGACCTTTGAGGTGCCTTCTAATTCTGCTATTAAGCCATCTCTTCATCTTTCATTACCTTGCCTGTTCTTTTTCTATCTTGGCAGCCACCCACTTCTCCAGATACATTTATTGATGCATCTCCCCTGCATTCGTTTATTTTTCAGAACTAGTTTTGAATGCAGCTATTTACATGCTTCCATCCTTTATTTATTATTTATTATTTATTTTTAAAACTTATATACCGCCCGACTAGCAATAGCTCTCTGGGCGGTGAAAGTAGAAAGTACAAAGTAGAAAGAGCCAATTTTCCTTCTAACACTTTTGAACAAAAGGTATTTTCTTGCTAACATATCCAACAGCTTTTAAACAGTACCAGGAGCACATGAAAATAAATATTTTTTCTTGAGGGTAGGAGCCAGCCAGACCTCCAGAATCCTATCAATCTGGTCTTTGAAGAAGAGAAGGCAGCTGAGCAAAGTGGAGGCCTCTGTATTCAAGGAATTGGACTGCAAGAGTCAGTATGACTGTTTCCATGGCTGCATGCTTTGCCTAAGGGCAGAGGGGGTCAAATTTCAGCTTAGTAATAAAAAAAATCTGCTTGAGTTTAGCTGTTAACAAGATCAACAGAAAAACACCAGTCATATTAAATAGAAAAGTAGGGGATATGATTGGGTTGATCCATTATAATGTTAATAGTCATGTAAAGAGGAAAACCTCAGAAAGTAACAGCACAACTCCATACATTTTTACTTCAAAGCAAGTCCTGCTGTGTTCAGTGGGTTTACTCATAGGTAAGGCTGCACAGATTGTTCTAGATGTGATAATTGTAATGCACTCTACCTGAATTACTCAGACACTTACAACTGGTCTAAATTGCAGCAGCCAGATTAGTGGCTGGGATTCCCTTTACAACTGAGTGTTGGACTATGATCTGGGAGACCAGGGTTCGAATCCCCACACAGCCATGAAGCTCACTGGCTGACCTGGGGCCAGTCACAGCCTCTCAGCCTCAGAGGAAGGCAATGGTAAACCACCTCTGAATACCACTTACCATGAAAACCCTATTCATAGGGTTGCCATAAGTTGGGATTGACTTGAAGGCAGTCCATTTCCATTTTCAACCCCTGTTATAAAACAGCTGCATTGGTTCATTTCCAGGCCAAATTCAAAGTGCTCACATTAGTGTTTAAATCCCTAAACGACTTAGGCCCCAAATATCCAAAAGACTGTCTTGTTCCCTACAGACCCTCTGAGGTGTTAAGGTCAGCAGAGAGGGTCCTCTTGAAAGTTCCACCACTCTCCAAATTTCAGGGGGGGGGCTGGGAGAGGACGTTCACTGTGGCAGCTCATAGTTGTGGAATTCTCCCCCGAGAGGCATCTGACACGTTATTTATTTATTTATTTAATTTGTATCCCGCCCTTCCTCCCAGCAGGAGCCCAGGCGGCAAACAAGGCACTAAAAACACTTTAAAACATCATAAAAACAAATCTTAAAATACATTAAGACAAAACAGCGTTAAAAACATTTAAAAAACTTTTAAAACAGGTTGAAAACATTATTAAAAACACATTAAGCAAATCTGACACAGAGACAGACTGGGATAGCTCTCAACTTAAAAGGCTTGTAGAAAAAGAAAAGTCTTCAAAAGGCGCCGAAAAGATAGCAGAGATGGCGCCTGCCTAATATTCAAAGGGAGGGAGTTCCACTTTAATTACAAAGTTTCCATATGCTGATCAGGGCTGGCACCAGAGGGTGGCCAGGTCAGGCCCTGGCCGAGGGCCCCTCCTTAGGGTGGGTAGTGCTCCCTTTCGCATCCACGCCGCAGATTGCAGAGAGGGAGCTCCCAGGCACCCGCCCTACTGCCTCACATGCATGCCATCAACCAAGATGACGGAGGAGACATCAGTCCCTTAGGGAAGCCTTGGCTGCCATTTTAGTTGATGGCAGGCTTGTGTCCGCAGCTCAACTAGCATTTACATCAAAGGAGAGGTAGGTGGAGCATGTGGAGGGGTTGCATGCCTGCGCAGCAGTAGGGGGGTGCCTGGGAGCTCCCTTTCTACAATCCGTGCTGTGGATTGCGGAAAGGAGTGCTACCCACCCACCCTAAAGAGGGGCTCTTCAGGTAGGGATAGGTGGAGTGGGTGTGGGGCTGATGCTGACCTCTTTACCCTGACCTTTGCACCTGAAATACATTTTCAGCCCCCACTCTGCTCTGTTGACTGTAATTTATTTTAAACTGTTTAATACTGAATTTTAAATCGTTGTAACCTGCCCCGGGACCTGATGGTGAAGAGCACGTAATAGATTGAACTAAAATAATAATAGTAATAGCCTTAAAATACTAAGGAAAAATAGGCATTCTTCCTCCACCTTGGCTCCTTGCACTGTTAATTATCAGTTCAAATGGAAAGGCATTTCTTCCATGCTAGCTCTGTCTTTGAGCTGAATCAATGTTGCCCACAATTCTGGACTAGGGAAAGGGTTAGGGTAATAGCACAAATTTCTACTATTTGGGGGGGGAGATGTTTGCCTCCATGATACTGAAACATGGTTGGAGAATTACTGGAGCAAATATTTTTAGGGGTTCTGGATTCTCACTAAGACTTTGCCATCTTAGTGCTCTCCAGATATTTGGACTACAACTCCGGTCCTGGCTGGGACTAATGACAGCTGTAGTCCAAAACATCTGGAGGGTACCAGGTTGGCAAAGGCCACACTAAATTTTCCATTTTTAAAAAATTAGCAACTGCTTATGTGCCTTTAACAGCCGCTTGATTTGCAGCAATTAGTAGGAAACAGTCCTTAACTTCATGCTGTGAAAAGCTCCCCAGTTGCAGATTTCTGCATAACAAGCTAGAATTAGGCTGTGGGCACACTAGTAGCTTCAAAAGCAGTGAGAATGGTTTTTCTGGCTGTGTTTTGAAGCAATTCTGCCCCTGGCTGGACACACCTCCCTTCCCCACTACTGACTTTAGGCCTTTCAGGACCACAACAAATTGTTGGGCTAGTCACTGGCTACAGACACACTTCTGGTTTTCCTGGCTTTCTTGGTTTTCTGAACACTGAGACACAATGCTAGTAAAAGTCCACCCCCTTTTACTCCAAAACCTCAGAAATTGCAGCTCCAGTGTGTTTCACCTTGAAGTCAGCTTCACACAGGCTTCAAAACTAATTGACCAGCAGCCCTGTTTTCACTCCAGGTGTGTCCAATGAAAACACTTTTGTGTGGCCTCAGGCAGACACAATGATTGGCCCAACGGTTTGCTCTGGGCAGTCCTAATCAGTAGTAGGGAAGAGAGATGTGTCCAGCCATGGGCAATCATGTTTTAAACATGTTTTAAACTGAAACCAGAGAAAACTGAAGGTCTTAAGGACAGGGCTTGAAGTGGGTGCTGTACTGTCTTTGTTTTATCCGTATGGCTATTTAAACTGAGTTTGCAGTATTTTAAATGTTGTTAAATGGTTTTAATATTTCAGTAGTTTAATTATATTTTAATGCAGATTTTTGTATGTTCTTAATTATGTGTACTTTTTATCTGGAAGCCGCCTTGAGTTCCAGTTTGGAAAAAAGGTGGGGTGTTAGAACAAATTAAACCAGAACTATCACTAGAAGCTAAAATGATGAAACTGAGGTTATCATACTTTGGACACATAATGAGAAGACATGATTCATTAGAAAAGATAATAATGCTTGGAAAAACAGTAGGGAGTAGAAAAAGAGGAAGGGCAAACAAGAGATGGATTGATTCCATAAAGGAAGCCACAGACCTGAACTTACAAGATCTGAACAGGGTAGTTCATGACAGATGCTCTTGAAGGTCACTGATTCATAGGGTCGCCATAAGTCGTAGTCAACTTGGAGGCACATAACAACAACAAAATAATAATAATAATACATTCTGGCTGTTTTTGAAGCAACTGGTGTGTCTGCAGCCGCTGTCTCTGCCTGAGCCTACAGCAAAGTGTTTCCATTGACCAACCTGGACTGGCAGTAGGTTGATCTACCAATCAGTTATGAAATCTATCTGAAGCGGAATTTAAAAAAACAAAACACTTGAGCTGATCTGACTAGGTTTTAGAGTAAAAAGGACCTGAGTTTGCTGTGATGTTGTTTAGGTTGTTTTTAACTGTTTTTAATTATGTGTTTTTAAATTGTTGTAACCTGCCCTGGGACCTTTGGGTTGACCTTTGTTATAATCAGTCAATCAATTAATTAAACAATGTTGTGTCCCCATTTTCAGAAAACAAAGGTGGAGACACACTGGAACTGGCACAACAATAAGTGTGTCTCTACCCTAAAAATCATTATAGCAGGCTAGAGTGATTCCCCTCTCCAGCCCATCACACTAAGAGGTAAACCCCACTGAGCTCAGTGGGAGTAAATATGCATAGGATGGCACTGACAGATTTTAAATAGATCCCATGTCCTTCTAAGAAATTTCCTAAAACTTGCATATTTTGTGAAAATGGATTATGTTTTAGAATCATAGAGTTGGAAGGGGCCTTGTAGGCCATCGAGTCCATTCCCCTGCTCACAGCAGGAAATCCACAGCTAGAGCATCTCCCGCAGATAGCTGTCCAGCCTCTGCTTGAAGACATCCAGCGAAGGGGATCCCACCACCTTCCTAGGCAGTCGGTTCCATTGCCGAACTGCCCTTACTATCAAGAAGTTCCTTCTAATGTCCAATCTGAATCTACGCTCCTGCAACTTAAAACCATTAGACCTAGTCCTACCCTCTGGGGCAGCAGAGAACAAATCTGTACCCTCCTCTATGTGACAGTCCTTCAGGTACTTAAAGAGTGCAATCATGTCACCCCTCAGCCTTCTCTTCACCAGACTGAACATGCCAAGTTCCTTCAACCTTTCCTCATAAGACTTGTTCTCCATACCAGCTATCATCCTCGTCGCCCTCTTCTGAACCTGCTCCAACTTGTCTATATTTTGTGTCCTTTAGTATGATTTCTTTTCCTCATATTTGATGTGGACATGATTATGCCCTCTCCATCTGCTTCCTAATTCTGCCATTTCACTAAAAAAGAAAAACATAATTAAAGGAAACTGGTAATTGGACCCTGAACCCTGTGAGAAACAGAAGCTGACCTACTAAGGGGCAATTACAAATGCCCTAATCTTGCAAAGGAAGAAGCTGCATGAAGAAAGCTTTTGATTAAAGCAGTTATGGGGGCCTTGTGGCCCTTCAGATGTTGTTGGACTCCAACTCCCACCATCCCTGACCAGTGGCCATGCTGGCTGGGGCTGATGGGAGTTGGACTCCAACAACATCTGGAGGACTGCAGGTTCCCCATCCCTAGATTAAAGCCCTGGCTTCACTTTGTTTTTTTGATTATGTTAAGTTTTCAAAACTTTAATAAAGAATAAATGCAAAAAAAAAAAAATCCAGATCTGAAAAACCAGGGGAGAACAACACAGAAATGTTTTGGAAGGCAATTATTTTGTAATGACTTTAGCTGTCTTTAGGCATTCTGCAATCAGGGATAAGTAAACACATGTGTGAATTCCTGTCACCCTCCACAAGTGAGGCAAAGGTCTGAAGTTGGCAGTCTGCTGTACTCATGAAAGCTACACACACGCTTTAGAACCCTATAAAGCAAGAGTTCTAAAGCACATGGGGAGCCTCAATGCATATAGGAGGCTTCCTGCTTCAGATGTTCACCCTTCAATTTGAGGAGGGTGATGGGAACAGTGATGGGGTAGACCTAGCACACTTGTCCCCACTGCTCTCCCTCACGTGTTTATTTAATCCTCATGCAGAATACTGGAAGTGGGCTAAAATTCTTGTTTGTAAAAAGTGAACAGAAAAAAGGATTGCAGTTTCAGAGAAAAGGGCTTGTGTTGAAGTAGTCAGGATACTCTCAATGGGGAAATGTGATCAAGCCATACCTCTTTCAGGTTGCAACCCTGAACACAAGTGGTCTGCTTCGATCATATTGACTTCACTGAGAGTTAACCAGTTTAGCTGTGTTCAAGATTGCAGCCTTTTTGCTCTGTGATGGGAAACATAATCCCAACAGTCTTCAGACATGCATGTACTGAAAGCAAGTTTTGTCCTTGGACATCAGCCTGGAATGTCTATATCTTCAAATAAAATATCTTAAGAATTGCTTCTTATTGCTTACTTTCCTAGGAGTTGTGTTCCAATCCTCAGTTTATTGTTGGAGGCGCCACCCGGACTGACATCTGCCAAGGAGCTTTAGGTAAGTCGGACACTATATGAGCATTCTTAACGTTATTCTTAACAACTGGTATAGCACAGTGGGGAGGAGAGCCTGGCTGGGAGTTCAGAGTCTGTGAGTTCAAATCCCTGCTTGTGTCTCCTGGGTGTAAAGGGCCAGCTAAAGATCACCCCCACAGTGAGTGGCTCAGGGGTTACATGCCCTGCCACCTGTGCAGCCGTGGGCAAGCTGCATCGTCCCAAGGAGCCCAGTTGCCCCCCAGCTGGCAGTTGCGGACAAGGAAGGGGCTGGCTTGTGCAACTGTGGCAAGCTGAGCAGGCCCTAGCCGGCTGGGGAGGACTAGCCTCAGAGGGAGGCAATGGTTAACCCCCTCTGAATACTGCTTACCTTGAAAACCCTATTCATAGGGTAGCCATAAGTCGGAATAGATTTGAAGGCAGACCATGCCATTCAAGATAATTCCTGTCACCCTCCGCAGGTTGGAGGGCCAAGGTCTCCAGCCTTGTTTTAAATATTGTTCTTTGTGTATCTGAGGTGTTCCTTTCTGCACGAGATGGATTCCACATTGTTCACTGCTCTTTATTGTAGTTTTTCTTATCCTGTACTGTTGCCATTGATTATGTTTTGAGAGCTGACAATATACAAAGAGGTCTTTCTGTAGGTGTGTTAGTGGGGAATTTCCAAAATACCTTCATTTTCTGAAGGATAGGAATTGAGTTATAAGAGAAATTGATTTCTTACATTGCAGCTTATTTTGAAAGCTTTTTAATGTGTAGATTGCAATTTACTCCTTTTTGGTTTAATGTATTTATGTCTAGTACCTTCTCTACTAATGTGTCTGCTGAAGTAGGCAATTTTAGTCTTTTAAGGTATTAGTGGTTTCTTTCTCCTTTTTAGCTGCTTCAGATAAACACAGTTCCTCTGGTGCTGTGCAGTACTATGCATGTTTACTTGGAAATAAGTTTAGTTATGCTCAGTGGGATTTACTCCCTAGTACATGTGCTTAGAATTGCAGCTTTAGTCGGTTAATGCATATCTCAGACTGGCTTTATACCTGCCTTTATTGCTGCAGCTGTCATTAATTGATGAGAATGTAAGAACGTAAGAAGAGTTATGCTGGATCAGACCAAACGGGGGGCTGGGGCTGGGGAAACATGGGAGCAGCAAATTCTCTGCCACACTTACATTTCTAGGCTTGTGCAGCTGAGGGACCCAGATTGGGCCCTTCTCTGGGGAATAGATCAGTCTAGGATCCAGCAGATTCATGGCTTGGTCTGCTCCACCCCCTATTGTAGGCTGTTATGCTGGCTTCCATCAGTGGGAGCACCATCAGCACTAGCATTTCCTCTGCTGCCACACTTTCTGTGGCTGCAGTGGGGACCTCCATGGTGGCAGAGCAACCCCCCCAGCAGAGGTGAGTGTGTGAGGACATCTGCTCAAGTCTAACACCCTCCAGCAGCACAGATCTGGGGTTAGGACTGCCGCCTAAGTTGGTAGCCATCACCACTCCTCGTCATGATGACTACATGCTATCTCCTGTGCCACGGACGGCATGCCTCTAAATACCAGTTGCTGGAGAATCAGTAGTAAGAGAGAACCATTTCCCTCTTGTCCTGGTTGTGGGCTTCCCAGAGGCAACTGGTTGACATCTCTGTTGTTTTCATGGTGTTTGGGAGATTGAAAAAGATTTCTGCCCATGTGGCTGCATTCCTTGCCAGCTTGGTAAAGGTACTCTAGTCTAAAGGAAGTCTCAGTAACCTTAAACAATTCTGTTGTCTTCTTCTGCTGTCGATATAATTGCACTGGAGCTGGAGGGCTACTGGTCCATGCAGAATTCCCACTGATTGGTTCACAATGGCTATTTATTTTTTATTTTTCCCCTCCCATTGACATCTGTGAGAGGAAAATTCTTTGCACCAGATCAAGGGTTGGTGTAAATGTGTGCCGACAAAAGATGCATGGCTCTGGTTTGGAAGGGTTTAGGATATGGCATACATGGGCTTCTCCCCTGGCCTGCCCACAGCTTTGCTCCATTATAGCAGAGTGTTACACTGGTAGAGCTGCTTAGTTGTACTGGCATATCTGTCATGGTGCTGGGGTTTCTCATGTTCCACTGATGTAGCAAAGCTTTTCCTAAATCCTATAGTTCCTCATCCAGTGTCCCTCAAGTAAGGCTACAATCCAATACATGTCTACTCAGAAGTAAGCTCCATTGGCTTCAATGGGACTTACTCCCAGGTAAGTGTGTATTGGATTGCAGCCTAAGTCTACTAATTGTGTGTCTGTTCACAAGGTTTCGATTTTTCTAGAAACAAACAAAAACACATATTGGCTAAGAGAATATCCATCTTATCCTTGAGTTATCCTGGCAAAGATAGGATCAGTAGAAATCTCTTCATGGCAGCGAAACATTAAGATACATTAATAGAACAAATTTATTATAGTACAGAGATACTATTGCCTTATGTCAGTTTATGCTTTTCCTGCATGTGTAATATTGGGCATCTTTTATGAGTGTGCATGGGACTGATGGGTGGCAACAGAGTTGGCAGGAATTCTGTGGGAGTGGCAACTTGTGAGCAAGTGCTGTGCTTGCCTGCTTCCTCTTTCCCCCTTCTCCTCCATGTGCAGTTTCATCATTACTTCCTGTTGTAATCAATTCCATTTAGCCCACCCTTGCATTCAAATGAGTAAACTATGGTCCAAATAATGCCTCCAAACCAAGATTGCAGATCTAGATGAAGCCATACCTTGAAACTGGAAGTAATTAATTAAGGCTTGTCCAGAAGAGGTGCGAGTGGAGGAGTATAGTGCCTGGTCATGATCTGCTAATCCAGCTGATCCACCAAACATTGCATGGAGAGGTTTGGAGCTAAAGATAATCCAAACCTAGTTTTAGCATCAAGGCACTGCAGGATAGGAGGCCTGAGCAAGTTGTTCTGGCAGACTCAGTGGTGCAAACCATCAACACTTCATTTATAATTCATTGTGACATTTGTTAATAATTCATCATGATGTTGCAGAGAAAACCTAATTACATGCAGTAATCAGGCATTTAAAGCTTGCAGTGCCTTTTTCCTTACACATCTGGCATCCGGTTGGCCACTGTGAGAATAGGATGTTGATGGACCAATGGCTCTTCTTATGTTCTTAACTGGTTTTAACTAAGAAGAAGCTATCATTCATTATATTCATTATATTTTACAGACCGTGGCGCAGAGTGGTAAGCGGCAGTAACGCAGCCAAAAGCTCTGCTCACAGCCAGAGTTCGATTCCAACAGAAGGAGGAAGTCGAATCTCCGGTAAAAGGGATCAAGGTCCACTCAGCCTTCCATCCATCCGTGGTCGGTAAAATGAGTACCCGGCATATGCTGGGGGGTAAAGAAAGGCCGGGGAAGAAACTGGCAATCCCACCCCATATATACGGTCTGCCTAGTAAACGTCACAAGACATCACCCTAAGAGTCGGAAACGACTCGCACTACAAGTGCGGGGACACCTTTACCTTTACTTTTTATAGCTTGCAGTTAGTTTGCACTGTGGGCCATCTACATTAATTTGTGGCCTACACACTGGTGTGGTTCACACATCACATTAATCCATAGTTGAAAACAAACTCATGTTTAAACTCTGAACATGCAGTGTGCTAGTGCTAGCTTCTCCCTGATCCTGCTGTTTCCTTTTTTTTTTTTTTACAATAATTTTTATTCAAATTTTCATAAAACATACAAAACAAAATCATAAAACATTCAAAGGCAAAAAACAAAACAAAACAAACATAATTAAACAAAAAAATAAAATGTTGACTTCCCATTTGTCGCAGATCAAATCAGTTATAGGTCTACAATATATAACAATCCTGTCTCTTAAATTATATTATAAAATCACTTTCCTCCAGTAGTTATCTTAATTAATCATCAAATCTCATAAACATTACTTTATTCTTTCCACAAAAAGTCAAAGAGAGGTTTCAATTCTTTAAGAAATATATCTATCAATTTTTCTCCAAATAAACATGTCGATTAATCCATCTCGTTAATAATAATAATAATCTTGTTGTCATAACCATAGTCCAAATAAACATATCGATTAATCCATCTCATCAAAATCTGTTAGGTCCAATAATTTCAATAGCCATTATTCCATTATCCCTATTAATTCCATCTTCCATCTTCAATAGTCCTGTTAAGTCCAGTAATTTCAGTGTCCAATCTTCCATTATCAGTATTCCATAATAATCTTGCTGTCATAGCCATAGTCATATAATAAGATTCTGATGGGAATTTCCTCTCTCCCAAATATTTTCTTGCCATCCATTCTGAATAAGTTGCTGAAATATTGTTGTAAAGTCATATCTCTGTTCTTCTTTTTTACAAAATGCACTGGTTCGTCTCTTGAGAGTTTTTCCATTGTCACATGGCTGCTGTTAGTTCCATAGATTTTCTCTATATCAAGCTCCATCACGTCATTCCAGTCCAGAAGATTATCCAAGCCATTGATAACTTTATCTCTAATATCTTCATTAATTTCTTCAGAGATAACGTTAAATTCCAAACAGTAGATTTTATTTCTAATATCCATAAACTCCAGTTCTTTTTCCAATTCGACATTTGTTCCAATCTCCAGGGTTTGTATCTTCCCTTTATTTTTTCTTTTCTCATCTCTGATCTCATTCTCCTCTCTCACAGGATCCCCTATTTCTTTAAGCTCCTGCGTCATTTTGCTCAATTCAATTTTCAGCTCCTTACTGCCCTGTCGCAGGGTTTGTTTCGTTATCTCAATCTCATCCATTATTTTCTGAAACATAATTACTTCCAGATTCTCAGCCACTTTCTTGATTGCCATTTTTTAAAACCACGAAAACAAAGCAAAACAAAAATAAAGAAGAACCACTTCTTATTTCAGCAACAATTGGGTTAATATTCCAGGCTTGATGACATCACAGTATAAACAGAGCAGCCTGCCTTATCTCTCTATGTTCAAGAATACAAAACAAATTTAGTTCCCAGCATCAAAACAGTTAGCGGCGTCGTGAAGAAGCAGATTCGTCAAAATAAAATAGACCAAAAAGAGAATAGTCCCAGACAATATAATGTTCCTCGGAATAGAAATCCCTCTTCTGTGTATATCTTTAGAATGCACTTCCAGGACAGCTTTTTGCAATAGAAACAGAGATAAGCTGTTAATTTCGTGAATAACAGAGAAGAGTTATAACTCACCCAGAAGCTCTTTAAAGCTGATTAAATTGACAAATCTCTTTTTGCTGCAACAATTTAAACCAAGTAAAAAAAATAATAGAAAGAAGGGTGCTTGCCTGTTAGTCTGTTTTCTCTTTGAAGAAAAGATAAACATATCGCATTAAACAGATAGAGCTTGTTCGGAAGTCCGTCCGGCATTGCTGGCTGGACCTTTTCTCATAAATTAATGAAATCCAGTCCTCCCAACAAAAACAGGCTTTTGAGGTTGATCTCTACGTTTCTCCCTGCCCGGGAGAAATTTCATCAGTCAAAAAAAAAATGTTCTGACTGATTTATATCTGAATAAGCTTCTTTTGAGGCGGGAGCCCGTCTCAAAAGCAGGCACAAGCGAAGTCACCCTTCCCGGAAGTCCCTGATCCTGCTGTTTCCATGTTGCCAAATAACAAGCCAGAGTCCAGCTTGTTGTGACATCCAAGACCAGGCTTGTGGTTTGTTTCTCTTAAAAAAACCCACAAGTGGTAACTAAGGTCTGTTTTTGTCTTACTCTTCATGGTTTGTTGAGGAAACAAACCACGAGACCCGGTCTGGACATCACAACAAGTCAAACACTGGGCTCCGTTGGAAGGAAGGGTACAATATTAATTCTATTAGTATTAGTATTATATTTTATTATTATTATTGATGATGATGTTACACGGTGACACAGCAGGAGCAGGGGAGGAACAGAGTGAGAACTTTTCAGCAGCATGCACCAGCATGGTGCACATACACACGAAACCTTAGCTTGTTTTCAACAGTGACTTAATGGGACATACAAACTGGCTACCTAACATTATAGGCTCTATCAGACTGCTTGCAATGTAAACTTTTAAAAACAATTTTTTGAGAAAAAAATCCTCCCCAAGAAGTTTTCTCAATATTATCATAGAACAAAATGCTAATGTTTTTATGTTTATGTATGTTTTATTGATGTATAGTTGCACAGTTACATGTTATCGCAAAGATCAGTGGCACAATGAGTCATTGTAGCAGAAGGAAGGAACAATTATTCTCTCATAGAAGAAGTGTGCTCAATATTTATATTTTAAAGAATGTTGCTATAGTATCACAACAATGTCCTTTAAATAGCTTAGTGTTTCCCCTCCGATTTTAGTGGTAGATGCCTCTTCCCTTGAAAAGAAAACTGTATTTGTATACTAAAAAATCATGTATGCATTTTTCTGCAGTAGCATATTGTTATGCTGTGATAATCTCCCATTTTGCTCACTAGGGCTATGTGCAGTTGAAATATTTTTCAGGGCTGAGGTGGGGCTGTTGATAGCACCAGCTTTGTTTTGCAATACATATATTCATTTCCCCCCATCCTGCTGTGGGCTTTGAGGTGGAACAGTTTTAATATGTGTACAGATGGATGCAGCTAAGGTTTGACTATTGCTGCTGTTGTTTGTTGTTAAAAAATATGTAATCTCTTGTCTCGGAAGTGCATTTTCTTCTGTCCTCTATAGAGAGGATTTTTTAATGCCAAAACAGCATGCAGGAAAACAGAGACAAAACCTATCACCATTTTTAGAAGAGACAGTAGCTTGGGTAGGACACACTCTTGTTGGAAGTTGTTAATTAATACTAGGGGTGTATACTGGCCACAAGATTCTGTTTGGATCTGAACTATCAATATGTTCTGATTATCTGTGGTCTGTCCAGTCGCCAAGTGTTTTGGGTCTAAATCAGGTTTATTAAAAATGAAGCTGTTTCCCACCATTCATTATTATGGGGAATCAAATCAGCTGTAACTTTTTCTCCTTTTGACAGAAGTCAATGAAATTTGCAGGCATAGAGAGGAGAGGTGCATGCTGTAGGCACAGCCCACTCAACAGTTGCACAGCCAAGGTCTCCATTGGCTCATGGCAATGCATAATACATAGGTGCAGTAGCTTCACTATGTGAGCTTAACCCCACCCCCACCTGCTATTTAGTTACTGCTCAGCATTGATGGTCAGGAAGTCCATTGCCCTCTTGCCCCTTCTTACTTGCTGCTTGGTAAATGTGGAATTTTCCTGTGAGTCACTTCTTCAGACTCTCAAGGCTTGTCCAGCCTTTGGATAACAAGGGATCTCTAGATGCTTTGATGCATCAGTGGAATTCATTAGTGTGTAGCATTCATCATAGAAAGTTTATCTTGACAGTGGAGTTGTGTTTATTGATTTTGAAAATACTGAACTTATTTTTCCATTGACTTTTTTATTCAGCAATTGCATGAGTGTGTGTGTGTTTATGTTTGGTTACACACAGCATTAGTATCACCAAAGGTGAGGAGCCAACTGTATATGATGAAAGCATATATTGGCACACATCCAGCAGTGTTGGTTAGCAGCTAACGATTCAATTCTGGAGGCCAGAGCCAGTCTTCAGAGCTTCCCTGACACACAGGTGGCAAACTGAAAGATGGAAAACTCTGCCCAGACAGAAGGGCATCAGTGAATTTCCACACATCAATAGTGATTCTTGTAAATATCATTTAGATGGATCTGGTTAATCCAGAATCCTCAGCACAGGTTTTTGCAGCAACCAAAATACAAATTTAAATATTTTGTTTTGTTTTAATGTATTTTAAAGTCTGTTTTTAAGATGTTTTAGAATGTTTTTAGTGTTTTTGTTTGCCGCCCTGTGCTCTCTCTGAGAGGAAGGGCAGGATATAAATTTAATAAATAAATAGAATGCTTTTAATTCTTTTTTCTTCTGTATTGTGAATAGCTGATTATTCTTCCCATTTTAGGAATGGGGACTTCCCCCACTGTTCTATCCCAATATGATCCAGCCAAAGTTAAACATTTTTGTTTTGTTGATTTCATTTGGTTGACTTACAGGACAATCCTGTGCTTATGGGCTGGTAGACTGCCAGATAATTTACCACCATAACAAATACATTAGTGGAACACCCCAGATATGCTGGTGAAACATGTCCACCAGCAAAGATGTGCCAGAGGAATGTCTAAAATGGGGTGGTGTTTTAGGACGGATGGGGCAGCCCAAGGAAAGAGCACCTTATGCCATATCTTCCAAGATCATGCCTCTGTCCCTCATGGCAGCTTTACACCTGCCCTGGACCTGGTGCAAAGATTTACCCTCCAACTGATTTTAAATAGAGGGAGGAATTAAAAAGCGTCCCACTTGTATCACCATGACAGACTGTAAGGCATAGTGTATTTCACTCAGCATAATTAGAGTATAGGATTGCTCTCTGCTGACTCTTATGTTCATCTCTCCTGTTAACATAAATGGTAGTTAAAGGGCCTTAATTCTCCCCCCCTTTTTAAAAAAATTTATTTAAGAGCATAGAGGCTCATGGAAAATAATTCTTTTGTAATAGGAGACTGTTGGCTCCTGGCAGCCATTGCTTCTCTCACTTTGAATGAAGAAATTTTGGCTAGAGTTGTTCCCAGTGACCAAAGCTTCCAAGACAGACATGCAGGAATCTTCCACTTCCAGGTACCACAGTTAATGATTTTTACTGTTCTCTCTTATTAGCACCAGACTTGCCAGTTCAAGTGATATCTCCTTGTCCATATAGTAGGGAAGCTTCAAGAATTCGATATCTGCAAAATCTGATGTGAACTGACCTGATCCACACTTCCCAGAGTAATGTGTGGATTGTTGCCACCCTGGGCTCCTGCTGGGAGGAAGGGCGGGATATAAATAAAATAATAAATAAATAAAATAATATAATTATACTTTGGACGTTGCTCTTTGAATTTTGCAATATATTTCTCAACTCCAAAAACGTGCCAGAGTATGTTAAATATTTATTAGGTTAAAATAATTTAGAAATGCTTACAATGATAAAATATTTATCTGGATATGTACTTTGTGATCAAATATATATTTAATATGGCTTTAAAACTGCAAATTAATGTGAAAATGGGATGGAACACATTTCAGAATGCACACATGTGAAATTGATATGGACCATAGACGGATCAATCTGTCTCTTCTGGAGGGCCATGGGACTAGCCCTGCTGCCAGAGGATGCCCTTGCTGTGTAGGCAGGAGCCAGATGGAATCTGTGGGCTGGGGTAGAAACACACAAATGCGCAGCCTACGGGGCTGGGGGGAAGGGTAGGAAGAAGAAAAGAGGGAATACCCACTGGTGAGTTCAGAAGATGCTAGTAGGCAAATAGGGGATTGTAATATCCCTGATGGTAATGTCATAGGCATGTTAACCAATATTTCTTTTAATTATTTATATCCTGCCCTTCTTCCCTGCAGAGACCAGAGCAGCATACATTAAAAACAATATGAACAAGCAATAACAAAATTCATAGCCATCCAAATTATATAAAGGACCAAACTAGGTATGTTGCACATGATCTGTGAACAGGATCTTCTGCAGTTTTCAGTGTGAACAGCAGCCCTGGGGAACCCCAATTCAGATTGCAACTGCGGCACCGGAGGGATGAGGTTTTCTGCACCATTTTCCTGAAAAGAATCACTACCAGGTGCTATTACGCCCTCTGGGGCAAAGTCTACAGGCACCAAGATGATACCTATATATTTTGTCCAACTGCAGGACAAATAGAAAGTTTAGAGAAGCGATTTGAAATGAGGGGAACGCCTCTGTCACACTCTATCCCTGCCCCTCCGGTGGATGCTACAAATGCTTTAAAAATGGCAGGAGATCTTGTTCCCAGATATTCTGCCACATCACATCTAACAGAGCATCAATGTGGTATAATCACTAAGACTCAAATGTTGGGCGAGGGTTGCAGAGACTTGAGTTCAAATCCCCATTTAGCCATGAGATTCACTGGGTGATCTTGTGCCCGTCACTCTCTCTCAGCCTAACCTACTTCACAGGGGTTTTACAAGGATAAAATGGGGATGGGAGTGAACTATGTAAGCTTCTTTGAGCTCCTTGGAGAAAAGGTGAGAAATAATTTACTACATAAATAAATGGAAGTTTGGCCCAGGTACAGCCACCTCTCACACAGCAAAGACATGGAAGTCTCCTGGTCTAGACTTATACTTTACGAGCAAGTTGAAGAAATTATAAAATTCAGATTAATTCTTTTCCACAAAAAATACACAGGACAGCGATTGATTTATGGCCTAAAATAACTTTAAAGCTTCATGCCTGGCTGGAGGTAATATTCCCCTGCCGCAAGTGCCTGTTTACAAGCGTGGGTATTTTTTGAGATGGATTTTTTTTTTATTATTATTATTATTATTATTATTATACTTGTATACCGCCCCATAGCTGAAGCTCTCTGGGTACTTTACAGTAACTAAAAACATTAAAACAAATACAATTTAAAACAGATATTATAAAAACAATTTAAAAATTTAAACAGTATAAGATGGATCATCGCATTCAAAGTAGTATAGATCAGCCTTCCTCAGCCTGGTGCCCTCCAGATGTTGTTGGGCTCCAACTCGTATCATTCCCCAGCCAGAATGGCCAATGGCCATGGATCATAAGAGGTATAGTTCAACAACACCTGAAAGCACCAGGTTGAGGAAGGCTGGTATAGATGATATCTTCTATTAGAAAGTATATAATCTAATTTTTTTACACTGCTTTTGTAAAAAGCTTTTGAACCAAAAAGCTCTTTTCAAAACTTCCTGAAATACTTGATTAAGCATACTGGTTCCTGAATTAGCTTCTAAATTTGGCATCACCACCATTTAATTTTACTAATTTAATTGCATTTAATTGTTGTCTGGGCAGCTTGCAAACAGTGATCCAAATAAAATACAATAACAATCACAAACAATAAAAACAGTAAACAAATTCCAACGTGAAAATGTAGCATAACGTCTCAGAGTGTAAAACAGCATACAGCATCACTAAAAATACACAAGTTCAGCTCTAAAATCTAGTGGATTCAAAAATTCACAGTTTAAAAACCTGGGGAGATAAAAAGGGCTTCAGTTGGTCAGACTGCATCTGTGTGCAGTTTTGGACAGCACATTTTAAGAAGGATGTTGACCAACTGGAGCACGTCCAGAGGAGGGTGATCAGGATGGTGAGGGGTCTAGGACCAGTGGGTGGAAATCGTAGGGAAGCACATGTCAGCTAAATATTAGAAATAGTCAGAGCAGTTCAACAAGCTGCCTTGGAAGGTGGAACGGTCTCTTTTGCTGGATGTATTGAAGCAGAGGCTGGATGCCACCACTGAAAAGGCACCATCTTCAGTAGCCACCATCCACACCTCATTTGGTGAGGGCACCTGGAGAAGGGCCTCTGAATACGATCTCAGTCTCTGGGCAGTTATGTGAGAGGAGGGCATCCTTCAGGTAATCTGGTCCTAAGCTGTTTTCAGTTGTAGCAAAGAGTCATTAGACCAGCCTTTCCCAATTAGTGTGCCTCCAGATGTTGTTGGACCACAATTCCCATCTTTACTGACCATTGGCAATGCTGGCTGAGGCTGATGGGAGTTGTTGTCCAACAACATCTGGAGGCACACTGGTTGGGAAAGGCTGCATTAGACACTGACTAAATTATTTTCTTTCTCTTCAGTTCTGGCAGTATGGAGAGTGGGTGGAAGTTGTTGTTGATGACAGGCTACCTACCAAAAATGGAGAGCTCCTCTTTGTTCATTCAGCAGAAGGGAGTGAGTTCTGGAGCGCTCTATTGGAGAAGGCCTATGCCAAGTAAGTAGAGTCACGGGAATTACCCTACGTCAGGGGTGGGAAACCTCAGGCCCTGTATCTGGTCCTTGGGACTCTACCCAGTCCACACCCTCACTGGCCCTCCTCTGCACCCTCCTCTAGTGGCTAGAATATGTCCTTGAACTGTGATAATACTTCTTGCTTGCTTGGATGGATGGATGGAGAATGGCGTGTGTCTGACCACAACCGCTTTTGCCACAACCCCCTTTGGTGTGTAGCCCCCAGAAAGTTGCCCACAAGAGAATGTGTCCCTCAGGTTGAAAAAGTCTCCCTGTCCCTGTTGTGTGTAATACGAAGTTATGAAAACCTCTGGCTTTTTTTAAAAAAATGCATATTTTTAGTTTCTTTTCCCCATATTCATTTCAAAAACCAAAGTCTACTGTAGGAATCAGAAGAACAATGGAAAGGTAGTTTTATAATACAGACGATTTCTGCAAACACAACTGTAATACCAGCATCTCGAACACCCATTAATGTTTTAATTTGGGTTGCAGACAGATGAACCCAATCATGACTGGTCAAAGTAATGAAAGAAGGTGAAGGAAAACTACAGTGCCACTAGATTCTAACATTGGAGATCCATGAACAGGGCCTCCCATGAGCCCTATTCAGGTGTCACTTGTGTGTAGAGCATTTCTGTAACTGCACAGCAGGACCACATTTTTATCTCTGCCCTTGACAGCCCAACTTCACCTTGGAACAACAACATGTTGCACCCAGTTGTCTGCAGAGAAATTCCAACACATGTGCCTGCTCACATGTAGGGGCTCCGTGTGACTGGGTGTCCCACTCACACAGAGCCCAGAGATGGCATCAGGTATGTGCATGTTGGGATTTCTCTGCATAAGAACACAAGAAGAGCTTTGCTGGATCAGGCCATAAGCCCATCTGATCCAGCATTCTGTTCTCCCAGTGGCCAGCTGGATGTCTATGAGAAGCCTGCAAGCAGGACCTGAACACAACAGCATTCTGTGCGGTTGTACGATCTCCCACAACAAATGGTTGCTACAGGAAGAAGCTGCTAAGTCAGGGGAGATGCGGCACTCTGCAGTGAACATTGAAATTCTCTTCACATGATTTTACATGTAAGGGCTATGCCAGCCTTTCCCAACTAGTGGGCCACCAGATGTTGTTGGACCACAATTCCTAACTTTCCTGACCATTGGCAGTGCTGGCTGAGGCTGATGGGAGTTGTGGTCCAACAACATCTGGTGGCCCACTAGTTGGGAAAGGCTGGGCTATGCTGTGGTGGTGTTATTTTTGATTCAACAAAACAACAGCTGTGGGGAGGGTTGAAGTTAATCGCTACTGTGATGCTGGGGGAAGAAGCTGTTTCCCAGGATGCCATTTTTCTGATTCAAAACTTCCCTTGAAGCCATTTGTTTCATAGGGCAAAAGGGATAGGTAATCATATGCTTGTCCCTATGGAGCAAATAGCAACACAAGTATGTTGTAAATACCTTGTATGTTGAAAGGCAGCATATAAATGTTTAGAATAAGTAAATTAGAGGAGCCCTCTTGGCATCCCAATTGCACTCCTATAGGAAGACTGCTTTAGGTAGTTCAGTGGTGGGGAACCTGTGGCCCCCAGATGTTGTTAGGCTCCAACTCCTACCTGCCATTGCTAGCATGGTCCAGGATGGTGGGAATCGTAATCCAACAATATCTGGAGGGCCACAGGTTCCTGATACCTGAAGTAAGTTCTGCTCGCTGTATCAATCCATGGCAACTGATTGGGGCCAAACTTAGAGCTAGAGAGGATCAAGCTAACAGGAGGCATGGGAGAGCCTCATGGAAAAGAAGAAAATAGCCTTATCTCTTATCCCGTGTCTGATGTTTCTTATTTGTCAGGTAGAAGGATGTGTGTGCACAAACACACACAAATACATATTCTAGGCTTAAAAAAAGTTGGAGGGAAATTGCACAAAGATGTAAAATGGGGCTGTGAAATTACACTGACCTTTATAGTTGACAACACTGGCGCCACAATGGTTTGCACTAGGAAAGGATCATTCCTCTTTGTAGCATCAGAGGCCATAGTCCATATTGATTAATAGGGTAATTATTTAATATATATATAACCAAGGTACACGATCAGATCCATGTATCCCTTGTTGATGCTGAGTTTTTCATGAATGGAAAAAGAAGCAGTGCAGACATCTGAGAGTGGAGTCCTAGCTCTGTTATGCTTGGATTTCAACGATGGAGAAGAGAAAGTTGAAATATTAAATGTCATTGATCTGTTTTTTTATGTAGGGTGAATGGGTCGTATGAGGCTCTCTCAGGAGGAAGCACCACCGAGGGCTTTGAAGACTTCACCGGTGGAATTGCAGAGTGGTATGAACTGCAAAAGGCACCACCAAACCTGTTCAAAATCATCCAGAAAGCTCTTCAAAAGGGTTCTCTCCTTGGATGCTCTATTGATGTGAGTTAGTGCTGTTTCCTATCCTGTTGTCAAAGTTCTTTTGAGCATGGAGTACTTGGCAGGTGACTGTATGGCAGTACAGATTTCCAGTCCTCCTGCTAGTACACCGTCTATTCTTGGGAACCTGGAAAATCCGTAGTCCTTCCCCTCCTATAAGAATGTCTGGTATGACTCAATGAGACCCTGGGTCTCCCTTTAGGCCAAAACGGACCCCAAAAGAAGCAGGAGGGGGGCCTGCCTTCTCTCTCTGTCTTCCATGGTGTTTATTAACATCTATGGCAACCGGTGAGTAATACAAAGGCAGTTACTGCTCTTTAGTGTCCGGGTATATTTTCACCTTGTAGTTGTACTTCCCATGGGCATCTGGTTGGCCACAGTGACAACAGGATCCTGGAGTAGATGGGCCACTGGCCTGATCCAGCAGGCTTTTCTTATATTATTAAAGGATAATGGCAAGGAAGTGTTCTAACCACCTACATCTTTGGATGCCCTTCCTCCAAGGAGCTCCATGTGGCATATGTTTTCCCCCTCCCCCGTTTTTATCTTCCTAACAACTTTATGAGGCTGAGCAATTATGAATGGCATTTAGTTATCTAGTGAGCTTTATGGCTGTGACAAGAACCAACCAGGGGCTTTCCCAATTATATTTTAAAATTGAGGTTGAGGGTTTGAATTTATATTGTGAAGAGGAAATATGAGTGGTGTTGGTGGGGAAGTGCTGAACTCCTACAACTCCTGTTCCTACTTTTTCTTCCTATAGCCTCTCCCCCTGCAGCTTTTCTTCCAGCCAACTTTATTTCCAGTACTGTACCTCAGAAGAAAATGATCTGGATGGAGGAACAGACTGTTGGGGAGGGAGAGACAGACAGGGAAGGGTTCAGCACCCCTTGCCTCTACATCTATTTTGTGCTTTAAATCTCACACCCTCCTGTAGTTATGGGTAGAAACACACTGTCTTGTCAGTTCCAGTGCATCTGTACCTCTCTTTTCTCAAAATGGGGACACATAACGCTAGTCAAACTCTGCCCTTTTTTACTCTTAAAATGTCATCAGATCAGCTCCAGTGTATGTTTTTTTAATTCCGCTTCAGAGAGGTTTCGCAACTGTTTGGTAGGTTGACGCCTTTGTCTTCCAGGTGTAGCCAATGGAAACGCTTTGCTGCAGGCTCAGAAAGAAACAGTGATTGGCCCAATGCTTTGCTGTGGGTGGTCCTGAAAGGTCTGAAGGCAGCAGTGGGGAAGGGACATGTGGTCAGCAGACAAAAGTGTCGCTTCGAAACGCAACCAGAAAAACCATTCTCACTACTTTCAAAGCGACTAGTGTGCCCACAGCCTGAATTTAGGGGAGATCATTTAAAAACCACAGGGATCCTGCCTTCACTTGTAGTTTCACTCTGACTGAGGACTGAGCTTGATATTTTCCTCCAGCCCATGCCCAACAATCTATCTATTGTACCACTCTGGCTTCGCAGTCTGTGGGTTGTGGCAGATCAAGTTCTTTAAATCTGCAAATAAAAGTTACAACTGACAGATGCCTCAGCATGAGCCCCCTTTGTCTTATAGCCACAGAAACTGATCCTAGAGGTTGTGTGCATTTCAAGCTCTAAATTGAGAAAACCTTGTTTTTGGATAGGGGCCAGTTTGACTAAGTATTCAGATGGCCAGAGGGGTGATGATGCCATTTCTGTAAACAAAAGGCAAACATTCCAGGAAGGCGCTTCTGCAGAGGCTTAAAGGGGTTTGAAAATAATCCCATAGTTTCAAGATTAAAAAAAAATGGATTTTGAAAGAAATACACCAGTGAAAGAAGAAGGCCCAAGGACTGCAACTCAAGGCCAAGAATGCAAATCTTTAATAGATAAGATATAGCTGGGAGATGCAAAGGGCGCGCTATGTATTATTAGCATGCTAACAAGCTGCAAGTAACTCTCCAGAGGTGTGGGGGTGTTTTCTTTTTCAGAGAAGGGGGGCCAAGTGGCTTAACAGTCACTTTGTAGTAGAACACAAACCTCTCCAAATCATACCAGCCCCAAGCAGGGCAAACACCTCAGACAGCAAATAAACAATACAACCTGGTTCTCTTATAGCAGATTTACCTAGAAATTTCTGCCTTCTCCGGCTTCTCATTTGCAGTCCTCATAAGAAAACCTCTTGCATCTAAGGAAAAAACTCCATACGCACTGCATCTCCCAAATTCTAATTCTCCTTCTCTGTGATCTCTGAACTCTACAATTCAGTTAAGCATTCCATCTGTACTAGGGATGGGGGGGGAAATGTGCACGGATGTGATTTGCATTTCCCAAAACAATATGCAAACTAAAATGCAGCTGTCCTTCAAAATCCACACTTCTCCAAGTGTTGTGATCCAAGCAAAAAAAAAAGTATAGAAAAATGTGTGTGTTAGGGGAAAGTGTGCATAAATATGCACATATTAGTGCAATACATGCAGAGATGCATCATATTGGTGGGAAATTGCTTGCCAAAAATGTGTGTATTAAACAAAATGCATACAAAAATGTATGCAGTTAGGAAAACTTTGTGAGACCTTTTTTTAAAATCGCGTTTATAATTGCACTGTTTTAGCACGTTGTTGTTATATGCCTTCAAGTTGATTACGATTTATGGCAACCCTATGAATCTTTTTTCATGGTAACAGGTATTCAGAGGTGGTTTACCATTGCCTTCCTCTAAGCTTATGGCACTCAGTATTCCCAGGTGTTTTCCCATTCAAGTACTAACCAGGCCTGACCGTACTTAGCTTCCAAGATCAGACGAGATCGGGCGTGTTCAGGCTTGAACTGTAAATAGGCTTGAGAGCCAAATATGAATGAAATGTCACCATTTATGTGAAATGGAAGAAAGCCTTACGAGAGGGAGAAGGCAAACAGTTGTTTCTGAGAAACAGTGAGAAGTTTGGCAAGCCCCAACAGGACATGCTCAACCACATCTCAGGTGACACAACTGGAAGTAAACTTTGTCGAGCAGGGTGGTGGTGCTGACCCATAGCCACCAGTTTCCTCTTGTGGATGAAGGAAAATGAGAGGAGCAGATGGAGCTGCCGACCACCCTGCAGGGGCAGTTACCATTGTTACATTCCACATGACAAAGGGTAGCCAGGGGTGGCTGGTGATCATTGGGAATGGTGGGATGGAAGACAAGAAAGGCCAACAGTAGATGGAGCCAAGCCAATGACAGGCAGTGCTCATCCTCCTCCCTTCTGAGTTCTACAATGGCCGCACTGAGACTTTAGGAGGAGGAAGATGACAGGCAGTGCATGGACTGGTTGTAAGAAAGAAGGCAGGCTGTTGGTAGGGCAGTGCCCCTTTTGCCCTTATGGACCTGCCCCCACTGAGAGTAGCTCGGACTTTTAGGGGAAAGATTGCATCACCACAGTGGTAGAGCACAGAAGGTCACGGGTTCAGGTTCAGCATTTCCAGCTAAAAGGATCAGGTAGTAGGTGATGGGACAGACTTAAGTCTGAGACCCTGGGAGTCACTACTGGTCAGAGTGGGCTAAGCAGCAAATATTCTGGCATAAACCGGTTTCTTAACGTTGCCTGTCACCACTCAGGAATGCTCTCCTGCCCATGGCTTAGCTTCAGGTCGCACTGCACAAGTGGAGGAAGAGCAACACGGCCACAACTTCTCCCAGTGCACCAACATGCTGTGCATTCATGTGTGTGTTCATTTTTAAATAATAGTTAAGCTTAACAGTGGCTTAAAGTGATGTGAGAACCGGGTCTCTGTGAGCTTTTCATATAATGAAAGGAATGTAGAAGTTCCCATTTGTCCACTGAATTTTTTGATGGTGAACATCATAACATATGGATGTCTGCCACTGAACGGTTGTCTGTGTGTGCGGTGGAGGATTCTAAGATTTGTTCTAGAACACAAACTCAGTTTATGAAGGGTGCCTGCCAAGGCCATTGGACGACGCTGTTGTCTTGCTTGAACCGAAAAGTGCAGCTCGAATTCTCTCCTGCAGCTTGCACATTGCAGGGAAAGTTTGGTAGTCTTGGGCAGGGCTATGGAGTCGGTACGCCAAACCTTCGACTCTGACTCCTCTATTGTTTTACTGTCTGACTCCGACTCCTTCATAAATGGCAAATGTATATTAACTAGTAATGACAAATTTACTGTAGTAAAATGGTAGCACAAGGCATTTCACCACCACCACGTGAATCCAGAGCTTGGAAAAGTTATTTTTTTAACTACAACTCCCACGAGCCCAATCCCTGGGGCTGATGGGAGTTGTAGTTTAAAAAAGTAACTTTTCCAAGCTCTGGATTCACGTGGTGGTGATGAAATGCCTTGTGCTACCATTTTACTAATTTGTTACTACTAGTTAATATACATTTGCCATTTATGAAGGAGTTGGTGTCGGACAGTAAAAAAAAATAGAGGAGTCGGAGTCGGAGCTCCCAACTCCGACTCCACAGCCCTGGTCTTGGGTATGCTACTTATTACAGAAGCTTGTCTGCCGTTATGGAGGTTGAAGATAAGCTTGTGAGTTTCCAAGAAACTGAAAGGCCCTTTAGAGCACAGTTGAAAAGTATTGCCCTAGTGAATTGTAGTGAACTCGTGGCTCAATAGAGTTATGGTGCACAATTATTATGTACCCTTTTTATCTTTGCCCAACCCATCATTTGCTCCTGCACAATTCCACCTACCTGCAGCACTAGCTCCTGTGTGTCAGTAATCTAATCTGTAGACCATGCACTCTTCAGCAAGGAGGTAACAGCATGCAATCACTTTCCGAACGAAGAAGGGCTAGTCTGATTTAAAAGAAACTGCTTTACCCATTTTATATTACCAAAATCATTCGTTAATACTGTGCCATGTACAATTTGGATATGAGATTACCCAACTAAGCTTCATAATGCCGCCTTCCTAGGCTTTCTAGTTGAAAAAAAGGGCAACCAGAATGATCAAGGAGATTGAGTGACCCCCCCATGAGGAAAGGGTGCAGCATATGGGGCTTTTTAAGGCGAGCAAGAGGTGACATGAGAGCCAGTGTGGTGTAGTGGATAAGGTGTTGGACTATGACCTGGGAGACCAGGGTTCAAATCCCCCCACAGCCATGAAGCTCACTGGGTGACCTTGGGCCAGTCACTGCCTCTCAGCCTCAGAGGAAGGCAATGGTAAACCACCTCACTTACCATGAAAACCCTATTCATAGGGTCGCCATAAGTCAGGATCGACTTGAAGGCAGTCCATTTCCATTAAGAGGTGACATGATAGAAGTGTATAGGAATATGGATAGCATGGAGAAAGGGAATAAAGTTTTTCTCATGTTCTCATAACACTAGAACTCATGGATAACCACTGAAGAAAAATGCTGGAAGATTCAAGACAGACAAAAGTACTTCTTCACACAGCGCATAGTTAAACTATGGAATTCGCTCCCACAGGAGGCAGTGACGGTCATCAACTTGGATGGCTTTAAAAGAGAATTGGACAAATTCATGGAGGATAAGGCTGTCAGTGGCTACTAGCCATGATGGCTGTGTTCTCTTTATTTGGTCGGAGGCAGCATGCTTCCAAATACTAGTTGCTGAAAACTGCAGGAGAGAAAAGTGCTTTTGTACTGAGGTCCTGCTTGCGGGCTTCCCCCAGTCACCTGGTTGGCCACTGTGAGAACAGGATGCTGGACTAGATGGGCCATTGGCCTGATCCAGCAGGCTCTTCCTATGTTCTTAAACACCCGTGATTTTGTGTGTGTGTTTACAGATCACAAGTGCTGCTGAGACAGAGGCTGTCACCACCCAGAAGCTGGTCAAAGGGCATGCATACTCTGTAACAGGTGCAGAAGAGGTAACCTCTCCATCTTGGGAAAAGGTTGTGAATTAAGGATATGATATGGTGGGCTAGTATTATTTCCTATGCTTCTGAGAGATTTTCTGTGAAATGTTTGAATGTGCTGTCCTCTTGTGGCTGTGAAGTCTCCCAGCAGCTAATCGTGACATTTTGCCTTATTAAATGTTGAGAAAACATTTCCTGTGAGTTATAGCATGTTACCAGTTAGTGAGCCTGTTTCACTTTTGTTTTCCAGAGAACATGTGGAGGGGCTACAAACATAGTGGGGAACTGTGTTTTCACCTGGCTCCTCACAGGCTATTTCCTGTGGTGTATATGCACACAGTGTAATAAAGGCATGTAGTCACCTTGCATGTTACCAGAGCCATCATGGAAACATGTGGTTGGGTCACTGTTTCTGGAACTCTGAAAATGATTCTTGTCAACCTCCCTAATATAGATGTAAGAAGGCATCAATTTCCTTTCTGTCCCATATTTGTCGCATGCAGCGATGTTTCCATTCTGCTGCAGTTCAGCTTCTGGCAAAAGCCATGCTATTTGTCTGGCTGTCTTCCATGGCAGAATTTTACAAAACTAATTACGTTCAGAGCTTGCAAGTAACTCGTTATAAATAATGAATTACTTGTAATTCATTACGTTTTTAAGTAACGAGTGGGTAACGTATTACATTTTGCTAGTAATAGAACGACTAGCAATTTCTTTATTTTTTTAGCATCAATGGTAACGTTTTCTTTGTTACTTTTGGACATTACCTGGGATGGGGGGGTGTCTTCTGCTCCTGTGATTGGTGGACAAAAGACATGTGCCTTGCACTGCGCTTCTGCGCAGCTTCGCTCTTCCCTCGTGCTCTGTGTTAGGAGGCACGAGGGAGGAAGTGGAGAGACAGACCACGCCAGCGGCAGCAGAATGGAGATGAGTGATGATGATGTGTGTGTGCGTGCACGCCCCCCTCGTCCTGCCACACCCTTGTGCTTGTCTCTTCTTTCCTCGTTGCTACTCGCACCCAAACCTGCGGCTGCGTCGCCTCAATGGGAAACAGCACAATATGACTTAGAAGCCTCAGGCTTCACCTCCGTCCTTTAAAACATGATCCCACCGGGGAGGGGTGAGTGTGGGGCTTTCCTTCCCATCCCGGCCAGAAGAGGCTCTAGATCCCTTCCCACGCAGCCCACCAGCCCCGCCTGCCTTACCTTATGCAACCCCCTCCTCCTGGTGTACTGCCCTTTTCCTGTGTGTCAATATAAGGTCTGGGGGCTTTCGGACCCTCCCTCCCTATGCCACTCCTGTACGCTCGGTGGCTCTGATCACCCCTGTAACTCTTCTCTGTCTTCCTGCTCCCTCCCATCCCTTCCCTGCCGATTGCTCTGTCCTCCTCATGTTGCGCTCTCTCTTTCTCTCGCTGCCTCCATCAGAGTCTGTTTTCACTGGACATGCACTGGGGGGGAGGGTTCCCCGTTTTTGCAGGCGCAGTGATTCTGTCCTCATCTCTGCAAATGGGACTGGTTTCAGTAGGAGGAGCTGATCGGACAGATTAGCGACATCAGAGTCCAAAATCTCCAATGTAAAAAAAAGTTTATACATATGTGTATATATTGACCTCCTCCTCTGTCTCTGAGTGTGTGTGTGCGTGTGCGTCTGTACCTGAGGAGCGCGTTCACCTCCGGGTTTGGCTTCCAGATAGATTCGATTTGGGGACTTTAAACTCCGGTTCTTCCCCCCCCCTCTTAATTTCCTCTGTGCATTAGAGCACTGTTTCCTTTTCACTTGCTACTTTGATCTGCTGTGCTTGGGGAGTGAAGGGGGGAGGAAGCATGTGGCATTTTCTATGTGTGACTTAAGGATAAAATAGCTACCGCTGGAGCATAAAGAGGAATTTGGGGGCAGAGGGTGCATGAGTGGTTAGGGGATTTGTGGAAACCAAAGATGTCATTTTAGATGACTTGATTTTTTAAAAAAATTGCATTCTGTGTTTGTATATTTTTTGCTTGGGAGTCTTACAATGACTTGTGTATGGAAGAAGAAAGGAGAATATTATGAATGCTAGTTTGGGTCTTCAACTTCAGAAAAAGCACCTTAAAGCAGTAGGTGAAATTCTACCAAAAGGATGTACTGTGAAGATAGACCATGGTTCACTGATTAACCACTGGCCAATTTCTGGTGGCTGACCTAATGCCTGCTGGGATTCTTGCAAAGGATGTTGGGCTTGATGGGCCTTGGTCTGAGCAAGCAATGCACTTCTTTAGCAGGACTGCATACTCAGGAGCACCTTACACTGCTTAGGTGTGCCTTAATCTCCCTATACTCCACAGTTACTAAGTTTAAGGCTGCAATCCAATACACACTTACTGGGAGTTAGTCCCATTGAACTGAGTGGTGCTTACTTCTGAGTAGACAGATTGCTCCTACATGTATGTAACCAAAATATATGTAAAATGCTACTGCTTCCTTCATCTCTTCTCTCCCTCCACCGCTTTTTCTGTGGTTTGCTCTTTGTCAGATTTTAGATGACAATCTCCTTGGGGCTGGGACCGTTGCAATATGCCAGGCACATGCTGTGTATAGATAATAGATCCTGAGTGTGCACTCTTGCTTTGTACATTTATCGTATTGATAGACCATGATATTCTTGCACAAGTGTCCCTTAGTTGGTGGCAGGGTAGGGTCCGAGAGGTGGTTAAGTGAGAGAGATTATGCTTGCTGGTGGGGGGGGTTGCACTTGGTTTGACGTGCAAAAATCTGAGTAGTGGCCTCTGTCTCCCTCCCCACCTCCCTTACCAGTGGAGAGACCACCATTGCTATCATGGATAAAAATAATGATTCTACTGCCTCTGTATGTGTGTGTTTATTTTTAATGTTGTTTTAGGATACTTAGATGTGCAGTAGCCAAGGCCGGCACCTTGTAGGCATTTTTAAAAAAAAGTAACTGAAATGTAACTGTAGTGATTACTTTTGAGAAAAAGTAAAGTAATCAGTTACTTTCAGAGCAATTGTAACCGTAACGGTAATTACTACTTTTTTGGGCTACGTAACTGTAATTTATTACTTTTTAAAAGTAACCTTCCAAGCTCTGATTACGTTATTATGTTGTTCCTCACCATTCATTTCAATGCAAATTGGGAGAGTGGGAAGTGCAGAAATGTCATCAGTTGCATATTGCTATATATTGTTTCAGTTGAAAAACACCACCGCAAATGCCAATTGTATTTGCTGGTTTGATTTCCATTCCAATAAGCAAACACTGGGACCAATAAGCAAACACTGGCAATTTCTGCTTCTATTTCTGTTTTTATCAGAATTCTCCAACATCCCTAGTCTCTACCTCTTCTGCCTAGGGTAACGAATGCAGGATAAGCATGGCTGGCTATGCATGCTGAATGTTGTTAGGCGAGGTGTTTCAGCACGAAAGACATCTGCCATTCCCTGGACACTTCTGATATAATCAACTGTTATAACACTAGCCAGGCGCATGCTATGACACTCCCTGCACTTATGGCAAGGCAAAGTGGTGTACAGCCAAGCATTTAAATGCACTGTTCACTACCTGCCTGTGCCAGCTCACTTGCCTACTGAAAAAGACAGAACAGACTCTTTGGAAAGGGTTTAATTTGTGCCATGAAGGATAACAGGTATGGCAGAATGGGAAAGAGAAAGGGAGAGAATATATAATAAACCCAGGGATCTCTCTGCTCAACTCAGCAAGTTTTGGAAGAGGCCCAGAGTGATTACACTGGAAACATCCTTGCCCTCCTGATTAAAATGTTGTCCAAAGTTGACTCTCTGGCAGGCTGTACCAAGGCTGGGCATGATAATGAACAATTGGCAGGCTGCTGATTGCAGCTGGCCTTGGATGTTTTGGCTGCAGCATTTCCCAGTATAAACAGTCTGGGGGAGCATGCTGCTCCGATTAGCAACGGAGCTGAATTCTGCCTCTGAAGTCTCTCCATGTTCCAAGAGGCTGTTTTATTCCAGACTAATAAACAAGCCCTACTGCTGCCCTTTATTATTGCTATACCAGTAGCTATTATCATAGCACGTATGATGCACATGCCTCTGCATTTTATTATTATTATTATTAATAATAATAATATTAAACCTCACAACAGTGCTGTGAGCTAAGCCCTCTTAGGGCAAAATTGATGTAGTATTTGTCACATAGAGTGGCACTGTGTAGCTGTTGGTGGTGGTGTGGGGGGCAGATTGGGTCTATGGCCCAGGGGAACCCTTTGCCCCCAACACAGTCTGTATTGGAACTGGACCTCCCCACACATGCACCCTCACTACTTGCAATGGGAGGAAAGCTGCCATTGGTGGCAGTCGAGTTTCCCTCCCATTGAAATAGCAAGGGTGGAGGGGTCAAATCAGGACCGTGGTGGGGAAAAAGGTTCAGGTGTCCCACACACACACAGGTGTTCCCAGTCTGGCTTGGGCACCTCGGCATTTGCTGTTTCTTGGTTTTGTTTTGTTTTAAACAACTTTGTAATGCCAAACTACATGACAAATGGTGCATATAGTTTGGCCCTTAGTTTCATTTTACGCCTGGGATCTCAGGCTGGGAGGTAAATGAATGAGAATGTTATGAGATTGAGAGTAGCCGGAATGGGAATGATGAGAGTGAACAAAAATGGTCCTATCAAGCCAAATGAGACTACACTGGGAAACAGTTCCCCTACCATTGTGGAGGAGCAGGTGTGAAGGATAGCAAACAGTGCAATCCCATACGTGTCTACTCAGAAATAAGTCCTGTTGAGTTCAGTGGGGCTTCCTCCCGAGTACCTGAGAGTAATCCCAGGTGACCTCAGTGTTACTTTTTAGTAAATATATACACGATTGTGCTGCAACTCACATTTCAGTCCCTGCAGTTTCATCAGAAGCTCAGAAACATTTGCAGAAACCATTGCTGAAGATGAAGGCAAGCAGCAGTAGATAATGGCGTGGAAAAACATCTCCTTTTTTTTTTTTTTGGCATGATTTGACTACTGATCTGTTGAAAAATTCTATTCCACAAGAAATAACAAGTCTTGAAGCAAAAAACAACAAGCGAAGAAAAACCAACCACAATACAGGGCCTGTTCAGTGTATACACCCATGTTTTGAAGCATAAAGAAAACGGAAAGCATCCTATGTCCTTCCTTGATTACCATCTAGTGAGTTTAATTTTTTTTCTCTAATCCTACCAGGTGAATTTCCGAGGCAGCCTGCAGAAACTGATCCGAATCCGAAACCCATGGGGGGAAGTAGAATGGACTGGGAAATGGAATGATAAGTGAGTCTCAAGTTTAGAGGCCAGAGCTATATGTTTTCTGCAAACCCCTTTTAGGCATGAAGTTTTGCAGACTGAGTTACCGAACTTTAAACTGGTGTCCCTGTTATGGCTTCCTTGAAGGTAGTCTGGCAACTGTAAGGCCTGCATCACAGATGCATTTTCTAGCACTTAAATGAGCAGTCAGGGAATCTTTCCTTGTTTCAGTTAAGTATGCTACCTCTGTACGCACATTATGCTTTTCCTGCTTTAAGAAACTTGTCTAATTTATTAGCCAATTCTCATTGTATCCTTCATAGTGCAGAAAGAGCAAATAGTGGTCATTCCCATCACCCAGAATCCTGGGCTGTTTATTAAGGTATGGGGTTCTGCAGAATTGGGGGCATTAAGTTCTAGTCACATGGGCTCTCTGGAATGCTGCAGAGGCCACAGATGCAGAGGTTCTACAGATGAACTTTAGAAATCTGATAACTTTAGCTTTATATTTTTAGCTGTCCAAACTGGAATAGCGTTGATCCAAAAGTGAGAGAGAGACTCACCAGGAGACATGAAGATGGAGAATTTTGGTAAGGATGGAACATAGTAAGCTGACTAATATGGAGTCAGACCACTGGTCCATGTAATTTAGTAATGTCTGCACTGACTGGAAGCAGCTCTCCCAAGATTTTGGGCAGTCATTCTCCTTGGAGATGCTGAGGACTGAACCTAGGACCTGGCACTGAGCCATTGCCCTTCCTTAACTTGCCAAATGGGGCTGGGTGGGACATAACTACTACTTTGCTAGTACTGAAAGCTGACATACTCGTGACCATCAAACTGTAACATGGATATCTAGGTTCTGGTGGTAATACACACAGACTAATATTGAATCATGAGCATCAGAGTTTTTCACACCTCAGTTAGTGGTCTATGGGAGAAAGATTTCAACTGGGCAGTTTTTTAAAAAACATTTGTCCTGCTAAGGGCATTGTGGCCAGCTGATGCTGCAATTTGCCAAGGCAGCTTGCCATCACGGTGGCTGAGGATTATTCTTTGTTCGATTGATCTTGGAGCAGCTGATAAGAAGAAGCATATTAGAGTTCTCCTTTCTTAGTAGATCATTTTTTTTCCTGACACTACTCCATAGGATGTCATTCAGTGATTTCCTGAGGCATTACTCCCGTCTTGAGATCTGCAACTTGACTCCAGATACACTGACCAGTGACAGATACAAGAAGTGGAGACTAAATTTGATGGATGGGAACTGGAGAAGAGGATCCACCGCTGGTGGATGCAGAAATTACCCCGGTAAGTCACTATTTGGCCAGCCTAGTGGCATCCAGATGCCATTGGACTCCAGCTCCCATCAGTCCCAGCCAGGACAGCCAATGATCAGGAATGATGGGAGTTGTAGTCCACAACAGCTGGATGGCACCACACTGTTGTTGTTGTTGTTGTTATTTATTTGATTTACATCCTGCCCTTTCTCCCAGTAGGAGCCCAGGGTGGCAAACAAAACCACTAAGAATACTTTAAAACATCATAAAAACAGACTTTAAAACACAACAACCATCAAAAACATATTAAAACAAAACATCTTTAAATAAGCTTTAAAAACATTTAAAAAGGTTCAAAAATATATTAAAAACAATTCCAGCACAGATGCAGACTGGGATAAACTCTCTACTTAAAAGCTTAAAAGGAAGGTCTTCAGTAGGCACTGAAAAGACAACAGATGGTGCCTGTCTAATATTTAAGGGGAGGGAATTGCAAAGGGCAGGTGCCACTACACTAAAGGTCCATTTCCTGTGTTGTGTGGAACGGGCCTCCTGATAAGATGGTAACTCTAGGATGCCCTCACCTGCAGAGCATACAGTGATTGACTGGGTATATAAGGGATAAGACAGTCTGTAAGGTATTGTGTTAGAACAAATTAAACCAGAACTGTCACTAGAAGCTAAAATGATGAAACTGAGGTTATCATACTTTGGACATATCATGAGAAGACATGATTCATTAGAAAAGATAATAATGCTAGGAAAAACAGAAGGGAGTAGAAAAAGAGGAAGGTCAAACAAGAGATGGATTGATTCCATAAAGGAAGCCACAGACCTGAACTTACAAGATCTGAACAGGGTGGTCATGACAGATGCTTTTGGAGGTCACTGATTCATAGGGTCGCCATAAGTCAAAATCGACTTAGCAATGTGGAACACATCCATCAGAAGAGTGGGAGCAAGAACAAGGTGTTGATAGCCTTGCCTTCATCTTCTATGGTAGTTCACCACCTCCCCATGGCTATATTTCCCTCTACCTGTAATCACAGAAATTGGGGTGATATCACCCATGTTCCTCCTTACTAAGATTCCTCCTAAATACCGGATATGAACCCAACAAGAGTCCGCAAACAACACCTACTTGAACCAATTATCCCAGTAAGCCTCGGAAGAATTGGGAACAGTCAGACCCACTCAATATCTTTCACACAGGGCACATCTACTCCCCCGTCTCACACCCAGGAAGGGCCAGCCTTCTGCTAGTTACAGACTCACTCTGAAGGCATCTGGTGACTTTCTCCTATCATTCTGTTCACTGCACAGGCTTTCACCCTGCACAGAAACTACACTTACACCATACAGCCTCCCCACTACCCAATCTTCCCTAGACTGTTTTTAAAAAAAAAAAATAGAAGAGGGTAGTGTCCTCGCCCACGGATTCCCCAAGGGCAGCCAGGCTTTTATGCCCCCTTACGCAGCCAGGAGTTGATGCAAGAGGTTGCAAGATTGACTGCAGCCTCTCTCTGGAGTCAGGGTCAGGCAGGGGGTCCCAGACTTTGCAACGCTTACCAGGGACTTCAGGTGTCTCAAGAGATAGCAACCGAGAAGAGCAAGCAAGCATGCACCCAGATGCTCAGGTACTCACTCCCAGGGCAGGTCTTCAATCCCCCGGTGCTGCAGCTGTTCCACATCAGCTACACCTGTTTTATTCTGTCACTGCATTCACACCAGTGGCTTTTCACTGGTATCTAAACAGATTTATATGGAGCACTTCCACATCATAACTCAAGATATTTAGGCAGGGGTCCACAAAGGACCACCATAGGTGCAGTAGCCCTCTTGAGATCGCCTTCTCGTGCCTACAAAACCTCTGACACACACACACACACACACACACACACTGTCCCCTTAGTCACAAGGTGGTGCGGGTGGTTACTTTTTTTCTCCCTTACAAAGTACATAAGAGAAAAGTGAAAGTGTGATGCGCTTTCCCACTTTGTCTTTTGGGTAGATGTGCCTTTTAAGGCTCAGATGAATTCCACCGGATCAGAGTTTTGCCCAGATCTCTTGGAAAAGTGAAGTGTGTGCACACAAGCTTTCTGTCTTTTGCTGGAGTGGATGATCTGGGAGGAGGTGGAAAGAAAGGACTAGAGGGGGGTGACACTTGCTCAAAAATCCTAATGGTCCTGAAAAGATTGGCAACCCCTGGTTTAGGGAGACATACCCAGATGGTCCCAATTTTATTCCCTGCCCTTGAGATTTTTATTCTGATTGTAGTATAGTTTATTATAACCAGTCAAGCTCTTGGAAGTTTATTGTAGATTACAGTTTTTCTTACCAAAGGTTAAATTAGTTTTATCTGATTGGTGCCTCTAGTCTTGAACAATGCTCCAAGCATATTTTGTGATAATGTGATGGCTCTCTTCTCTGTCCTAGATGTTAATTTGGAAGTTTTGGGATCAAACACTTGTGTTTGTTTTTTAAGAGGTATATAATTACACCTGCCAATTAGCTAGCAGGCTAAGTTCAAGGTGCTGATTTTGGTATATAAAGCCCTATATAATTTGGGACCAGGATACCTGAAATATCATCTTACCCCTTACATACCCAGTTGATCACAGCGTTCTTCAGGTGGGTGCCTCCTGCAGACAGCATCATATCAGGAGGCTCCATTCCACATACATAGGAATCAAACCTTTAGTGTTGTGGCACCTACCCTTTGGAATTCCCTTCCTTATATTAAAACAGGCATTGTCTCTGTTGTCTTCTTGGTGCCTGCTGAAGACCTTCCTCTTTCCGCAAGCCTTGTAAGTAGATACCTTATGCCAGTCTGCATCTGTATTGAAATTATTTTTTAGGATGATTTTAGTACTTTATCATTTGTTTCCACCCTGTGCTCCCTTTGGGAGGAAGGGTGGGATATAAATTTAATAAATAATATTGTATCCCTGTGGGGTATAGTGCAAGGATGGAGATTCTGTAGGACTTGGTCCCAGTGTCATTTCACCAGAATGCAGTCTTAGCACACCAGAAATAGGTGTTGATGAGATCTTAGGGACGAGCAGTGCACCCAAGCCACAGAGGCTGCTATATCAATAACGCAGTAGAGTCAAGTAGGGGGTGACAGTGAAGAGTGGGATCTGTGTTGCAAGGAGTGAAGAAAGACCAAAGCAGGCTTAGTTTCTCCAGGACAGATAGAAGTTTAAGGAGCTAGAAGGCAGATTTATTGAGCTGGGGAATGGGCATAGTGAAAGCTCTGTGATAAATCAGCCCTCCTAAGGGCTGGGAGATATTTAGCTCTCTTGGGTATTGCAGAGGTTGTAACCAGAAGCAAGGAGTTCTATCCAGTCCTGCTGTTTCACATGCACAACAGACTTCTGCTTGTGCAACAAAATCTCCTTTTCCTTTGTGCTCCAATGCATCCCCCTGCACAACCTAAAAAGTTGCTGTACAGAGTTAGAAGAGAGGAATAGTAAGCCCCATTGTGTGAGCACAATGCCACTTACCCAGGGTTGGATACAACCCAATGATGCTTACCCCTGCTTCTGTGACACAGTTCTCACTCTAATTTTTGATGTTGCAAAAAATTGGTCAGCAACTAGATTTGCTGGCAAGACTCTTCTACACCTGCAGTGAAAGTGTGGGACAGAGCAGGCCAAGCCTACTAAAGCCTATTCCCATAACTGATGCTACAGTAGTTGCATCCTATCCCTTTCATTCCCTACCCATCTCTCTCTCCTTCTGAATTAGTTGAAATTGGGCCTGACTTCAGCATCTGGCATCCTAGGGCTGGGGTCCCCATATCAGCCACCTGTGTAGGGTGCTCTGGGGCATTGTGAGAAATTAAAATGGTAGCTCTTAGATACCCTTAAAGTGTCTCTGCTGCAACCACTGCCAAGTAAGTCAGACGTGACCCACCAGTAGCCACTTTGCCTAGGGGCCCTCGAAGTTATAGCCAGCCCTGTTTGAAATTTGAACTTCTGGTAAAAACAAAGAACAGGAGAACCCTGGACAAACCAGGCAGCACTTTCCGTGGGACCATATTTGGTCCAGGAGGCTTTTAGGTCAGATGTGGGAACCTTGGCCCTAGAGCTATTGCTGTACTACAAGTTCCATCATCCCTGGCTGTTGGCCATGCTTGCTATGGCTGATGGGAGTTGTAGTTCAGCAACATCTGGAGGACCATAGGTTCCGCATACCTGTTTAAATGGTGAACTCGGAATGTACCATCACATGGTGTTTGAGATTGACTAGTTTTTAACAGATCTGCTTGATTTGAGAAAAAATAACCCTGGATCTTGCCAAATGAGAGCATATTCAAAAGAAAGGTTAGCTATATGAAAACACAGTGGTGACCTTTTTTTACCACCTCAAAAAGCCTACAAAGTCTATGAATCTACAAACTTAACTTTACACCTTTGTAAAGCATACTCTTCTGTTTAATCCTGTATTTGGACAAAAATAACTTACAGTCTCTACAAAGTAACTCCAGTAGTCTCCCACCCCCCACCCCCAGGTCAGTCTGCAGTACCGACAACCAGGAGTTTTGATACTGCCAACCTCCATGGGCATAGTAGGTCTATCACTTATATCTCTGTCAAAAAATGGCCACTGACTCTGGGACTTGAAGGGATTTCGTTTATAACCTGACCTTTGCTGGAATGCAAAGGTTCAAAAGGAGCTGCAAGCACCCAGGCTTCATGTGAAAATAATTCTTAAGCTTATTTGCAGAAACACATTTATAAGCATCCTTAAGATTGGCACGAAAAATCTAAAATGAAAGGGCTGTGTCTTCCCAAACTAGGAAGATTGCTTGGAGTCATCAGTATGAGCTGGGTTGGTGTAACTGTAAGCTGAAGATGGTTTCAGTAACCTCTTTTTTTTTTTTCATCAGATACATTTTGGATGAACCCGCAATATTTGATTAAACTTGAGGAAGAAGATGAAGATCCTGATGATCCTGAAAGAGGTTGTACCTTCCTTGTTGGCCTCATTCAGAAACATCGACGGAAGCAACGGAAGATGGGGGAGGATATGCACACCATTGGCTTTGCCATCTATGAGGCAAGCTCACTGTTGCGGTTTTCCTTTCTTCTTTGCCAACTAAGGCATTTGAGGAAGAGACTGAGTCATTACTTTTCAAGGACAAAGCCAACATGTTCAGAAATTCATCATGAACAGCTGGAAAATTCTCCTCACAATTTGCTAGGGTGGTAGACAGACAAAACTGGAGCCCCCTTTACCAGAAAAAAGTTCACCAAATATACATTCATCATGACTATAGCATCAAATGATGATTTACATGTATGCATTGCCATTGTGGACATGACAGGTAGAACCTTCACATCTCCTGATGTAAAATATTTTTCAATAGAGACAGATCACACATTTGGCAGAGAGACATCAAGTTATTAACATGCATGTGTGAATCAACCCCATCATCACAAAAAAATGAACGGTGTCTGGCCTGATACAGCTCATTGCTGTAATTCCCATTAGGAAGTTGAAAACATAGTAGAAAATGTACATAGCAGAAAAAAGGGTTACCTTGTTGAATGATCATATCTGGACCAACTCTCCCCAACCTCGTGCCTTCCAGAAGTTTTGGTCTAAAACTGCTAACATGGTCAGGGATGATGGGATTTGGATTCCAAGATATCTGGAGGGCACCAGGTTGGGAAAGGCTGATCTAGAATCTAGATTCTAGAGTAAGACGTATTTGCAAGCTTAACAAGGAACAAAGCAGATCAAGATTGTCCCAGTTAAATTGGAGTTGTGGACAAGAAGCAGCTCAGTCATTGTTGAATGCTGTTAATTTAAAGTACATAATTTTTCTTGCTTTCCCACAGGTACCTCCACAGGTATGTCGTGTACATTTTCTGAACAATGAAACGCGTTTCTGGCCTAAGAATGTCCTGAGGAAAGGGGGCTTGCAATTGGCATTTGAAGAACTATTTTAAGCCAGATGTTTAAACTTTCAGAACTGTATGTAGTTTATCATGCTCTTTCCCTTACAAGATGGCAGATATAAGTACATAGAATGTTACAGTCATGTTTTAAACATGTTTATAGAGCATGGCCCATTCCTGATACCAGAAACCTGCTTTTCTTTACCTGGACTCTGCTTGTCCAGAGGTGCATTAACAGCCTTAAAATGCAATGTTTTCTCCAGTACCTTTTAACTCTTTTGTGATACTTTGTCTAAACTTTTCCTCAATGCTAATGCCTGACTGCTTTTCATTCCCAGTGCAATTGTAGGAATTACTTTAGATTTTACCATTGCTCCCCTCCCCAGACTGCTATTTGGGCTCTTTGGTTATACTAGATATTCTGAATGACCCCCTTTTTCTGGCTGAGCTGAAGGTTCCTTTTATGCATGTTGATGGAACTTACCTTCCAAGCTACAATACATTTCTCTTCCCATGTAATATTCTTATATTCATAAACATTAACCCAGTTGTTGGGGTATATATGATATTTTATTAGCCATTCTTCACTTATATTCTGAACCTGAATAATACAGTTGGCTTTGTTTTCTTCTTCTATGAAGTCTTCTGGCCAAACCAACGTTCACCTGAGCAAAAACTACTTTCTAACAAACCGAGCGAAGGAACGATCAAACACATTTATCAATCTCCGAGAGGTGTTAAATCGGTTCAAGCTTCCCGCAGGAGAGTACATTATTGTACCGTCCACTTTTGAACCCAACAAGAGTGGGGATTTCTGCCTCCGAGTCTTCTCTGAGAAGACTGCAGATTCACAGTAAGTCAGTGCATCCACCTGCCTTCTTTTTCTCTATCCCTTCCGTCCTTAATTTTAAATCTCAAAATGCTGGTGGAACCATATTGCTTAGGGAACTTGTTGTGGCCCATTCGTTTGGACAGACAATGGTGAAAATTAAAAGGAGAGGACTGTTGCTGCCGTCTCTCTCAGAACATGTGTGTGATGGCATTTCCCAATCTGGTATTCTCCAGATATTGCTGGAGTACAACTCCCATCAGCCCTAGCCATCATGGCCAAGGGTTAGGGATGATGAGAGTTCGAGTCCAACAATATATGGAGGGCATCCGATTGGGAAAGGCTGGGCCAGAGGATCTGAACAACCAAAGAGGCCATACTGGGCTCCTACTAGGAGGAAAAGAGGGATATAAATCTAATAAATAAATAGGTTTTCGCCCAGCCTTAAAGACCTGGCTATTCAGGCAGGCCTATAGGATTTCTGGGGTGGATTAGTTTTTATGTTGTATTAATTGAAGGATGGTTTTAGATTAATTGATGATTGTGGTTTTTTGATTTGTATATTGTATTTTATACTATTGTACGTCGCCTAGAGTGTCCGTTAGTTCAGACAGATAGGCGACTAACAAATAAAATTTTATTATTAGTAGTAGTAGTAAACCACTCAGAATTATTTTGAGTGGTGCTTAAGTATTTGTAAATAAAGTTTTTTTTAAAAAGAGTCACAACTAAAACCAGAGCTCACTATGAGACTGTGAACACACTACACAGCCTACAGCAGCCTTTCCCAACCAGTGTGCCTCCAGATGTTGTTGGACCACAACTCCCATCAGCCTCAGCCAGCATTGCCAATGGTCAGGAAGATGGGAGTATTGGTCCAACAACATCTGGAGGCACACTGGTTGGGAAAGGCTGGCCTACAGCAATGCATTTCCATTGGCCACACAGTGGGGAAACCGGTTGATCTGCTGATCAGTTGCGAAATCTCCTTGAGGCAATTAAAAAAACAACAACACCCCATGCTCAAGCTGATCCCACCAGGTTTTACAGAAAAAATGCCCGGGGTTTGACTAGCATCATGTGCCCCCATTTTCAGAAAAGAGAGGTGGAGATGCACTGGAACCAGCATGAGAGTGCATGACTTGGAGTAACCTCCACGGTTTCCCTTCCCTTTCATCAGACTATGCCTCTAGGCATGGAGGAAGAGAGATTCACAGGGATTTTTAACACGGTGATGTAGCATCAGATTTTGGTACTACATCTATGCTTTTCTTTCTCTATATAATGAAAGCAGTTTCAGGGCTCTTTTGCATGCCTATCCAGACAAGTCTAAGCATGGCTATGTTATTGTATGTATTTTTCTGTGGACAACTCTCAGAATAGCATTTCATACTCCTTGGCTCTACTCCAACACACTAGGAGCTCATGGAAGGCTTGGTGTTCTCACAAGCATTCACAAGACTCTTTCCTCCCAATCACCTTCCTCTTCCCATCACTGTCAGAGCTGAGAAGAGTTGTACACATTGTGCTTCTCCCATTGGAGTATTTGCTGCTGGAGTAGCCTCCTGCACAGGTTGAGAGGGCAGACTCTTTCTGCTAGTTGCTTAAGTGTGCTAGAGTTGGGCAGTAGGAAGATTTGAATATTAATGATTTCATGCAACTCAATGAATCTAAAGGTAAAATGTCAGTATCTGTGATGTAGGCCAGGGATGGGGAACATGTGGCCTTCCCAGATGATGTTGGACTCCAACTCCCATCAGCTCCAACCAGCATGGCCAACAATGAGGGATGATGGAAGTTGTAGTCACCCCTGACTTGGGGAATGGTTAACAGCAAGAATGGTGTGTGTTGTGCACAAGAAATGATCCCCAAGAAGGGCTTGCATTTGTCTACTTTAATAAGATGTGAATGAGGATTGCAATAGAGATGTGTATCTGTAGCAGCTTCCCACACAGCCATCTGTGGAGAGAAGCTTCTCCTGATATTAAATACCCAGAGAATATTTAGAACAGGGGACCGTATGGCCCTCCAGATGTTGCTGGACTATAGCTCCCATCATTCCTGGCCACAGACCATTCTGGCTGAGGCTGATGGGAGTTGGAGTCCAACAACATCTGTTGGGTCATAGGTTCCCCACCCCTAATATGTGCCATCAGTACAATGATTGCTGCTGGTGCAGTGAGACTTCCTCCTCTCCCCTTCACTCTGCACTATCCCCAAATCTGCTTTGAAGAGTTGGGGAACCCCTAAAACAGATTTAGGGGATGTGAAGGGGGAGGATAAGGGGAAGTCCCATTGCACGAGCGGTATTCTCCTGTGCATGTAAAGATGATATCAGGTGGGTAATTAGCTCCACCTAGTGGTTGAAGGCAAAAGAGTACTGCTGACGTTTTACTGTAGATTCGTTTCTGGTCTGCGCCTGCTCCGTGCTCAGTTTTTCTCTTTTGCCTTCAGAAAGTGGTTGGATCCTCTCTGGCTCCGTGGTTCAGGCTTGTATTGTTTCATTGTTTAGGTCTTCCGTGTTGGTTCTTTGTTGTCCTTTCCCTCAGTGTGTCTTATCCCTTCTGTGAAAAGTTTAAAACAAAACAAAACAAAAAAAACAAAAAAGAGGTTCCTTTTGTCCTTCCCTGCTAACCTTCCTCCGTGGCGAGGAGCAGCCAGCCCCTCCCCGCGGCTCTTGCAGCCGTCGACCTCTTCAGGCTCCCTCTCCAGCTGATTTGCGGCCGTTCCTCCTCGCTCAGCAAGCACAGCGTCGTCAGATTCACCCTCACAGGCAGCTTCCCCGGGGGTCGATACCCAAGCCTCCGCCTAGATTTTTTTTTTCGCGCTCCTTTACAAGCGGCTTTCGTTTCCCTGCTCTATAGCAGTGGGAGGGGGCAGACACACAGAAGCAGTAGGGAAGGTGGCCGCTGCCGCGGCTGATCTTCAGGCATTACCAGGCCGTTTCCAAGACAGTACTGTCAGTCACCAACAGCGAGAGCCGTATTCATTAACCCTATAAGTCCCGCAGTGTGTGCCCGCAATGGGAAAAGCCACACACCAAACAAAACACCTCTCAAAGGGGTGGAAACCGCTCCCCCACACGTCGTCAACAGGCACTGTATCGGAACCCCTTACCGCCCTGGGCTTGGGGCAGTCTCATTCTTTGGGGGATCATTCTGAATTAGCGGTGGCCCGCCCCTCTACCGTCAGGCACGAGGTGGCTGAGGCTCAGGTTCTGGCGGGCAGGGTGGCTGCAGAGGGCAGGATGTCTGTTCCATATAAGGGAACCTGTAGAGACAGTCAAGCTCCTGTCCACCATACAAGGGACCAGAGAGACTTGGAACCCCTGTCTGATGAGGAAGGCAGCCAGTCCCACCCTCCCTTGGACACTATTTTTTCTACTGCATCCTCTCCCGAGGCCTTTACTGGGTTTTTGGATGAACCAATCCCCATCCAACAGGTTCAAGCAGCTGAAGGGCACAGGCTCTGTTCATCTCACACTCAGGCTTGCCCTGTCCAGTTACATCTGTCAACACATTCAATTCAACAACTGAAAGAGCAGCTTAGGGGTGCCCTCTTAATGGATCTCGCTAGAGACTTGTCTTCTCAAGCTACATCAGGCTCACTACCATCACGGTATCCAACTACAGATCACTTGAGGGCAAATCCACGCCCTTCCCCTAGCCGCTCATCTCCAGATCCCTATGCCGCATCTCAAGGCAGACACCTGCAGCTCCCTGAGCAGGAGCCTATAGACACAGAAAATGACTTGATTGTCTTAGATGAAGAGGAATGGAGTGGAGAGTCGGAATCTGAAGAGATTCTATCGACTAGGATATTTCATGAGGCTCATTTCCTTCCTCTGTTGTGCAAGGCGATGGAAGCCCTTACACTCACCTCTGCAGAGGATTCTCCTACTCCATCCACCTCGCGAGTGTCAGCAGTATGTCCAGATTCAAAGCCTAGGTCTAGAGTGTTGAAGCTTCCTTCTCTTCTCCCGAAGGTGCTCAAATCAGAATTTGACGTTCCTTTGCAATTCAAAAAATCGGTTTCTGTGGCCAACAAATTTTATACACTGGAACAGCCGATCATGGATCAGTTGAAGGTCCCGCTCATAGACGCACCTATAGTAAATCTCCTGAATCCATCTTTGAATCTGAAAGACTCAGATGCTCACCTTAAGGATGCCACTGAGTGCAAGATGGACCAGGGGCTTAGAAGAGCGCACGAGGCTAGTGCGCTATCAATCAGGGCAGCAGCAGCCTCCTCGGTGTTTGCTCGAGCTTCCCTTCTTTGGCTGGAAGACCTGCTGAATGACCCACAGCAGGACCCAGCCCGAGTGCGCAAATCTCTGCTGAAGGTCTCCCGGGCGGTTACCTTCATGGCAGATGCGTCTATGGATGCCATGCAGTTTGCAGCAAGGTCGCTAACGGCAGGGATCTTCATGCGAAGGACCCTTTGGCTTCGACATTGGGAGGCAGACACTGCAGCTCGTTCCAACCTTGCCTCAGAACCCTACGTAGGAGGCAAATTATTTGGGGACACCGCCCTCACGAATGTCTTGGAAACTAAGGAAAAGAAAAAGTCCATGCCATCCACCAGAAAACGGAATGACGGAAGAACCTTTCGTCGGTCATTCCATCCATATCACTTGTCGCAGTCCTTTCGGGGCTCATGCTCCTTTGGCAGACAGAAGGACGCCCGCTCCAGCCGTCCCTTCTGGAACAGACAGCGCAGCCAGCTTAAGTCCCAACAACACCTTTCGGGTCGATCCGGCTTTCCATCCCAGTCACATGGAAACAGACGTCAGTTCTGACGCCTCCTCCTCGCCAGTGGGAGGCCGTCTCCAACATTTTGCTCACCGATGGAAGGACTTATCCTACGATCAGTGGGTTCTACACACTCTTCGATACGGCCTTCGCCTGGAATTTTCTTCCACCCCCCCGGCGAGATTCATTCCATCCCCTCTATCAGCGAATCCACACAAGAGGGACAAAGTTTTGCGGTCAGTTTCCCATCTCTTACACATGGCAGCCATCGAGAAGGTACCACCAGGAGAGAGATTCCTGGGAAATTACTCTCTGTTCTTCACCGTCGAGAAAAAAGATGGTTCGTCCTCTGTTAGACCTCAAGGGTCTAAATTACTTCATAAAATACCGCAAATTTCGTATGGACACTTTACTGTCAATCAAGAAAGCGCTGAGGATAGGAGACTTCCTCTCCTCTATCGACCTGAAGGAGGCCTACCTTCACATACCAATCTTTCCTCCTCACAGAAGGTACCTTCGCTTCGCAGTGGGACAAGACCATTATCAATTCAGGGCTATGCCCTTTGGCCTGTCGTCTGCTCCCAGGGCATTCACAAAGGTCGTGGTTGCCCTGGTGGCACACCTCAGGACACTGGGGATTCATATCTTTCCTTATCTGGTCGATTTTCTGATCCGCTCACCATTGTTGCACAAGGCATGGGAGGACTTCCATGTCACCCTGACTTGTCTAAAGGACCATGGCTTCCTAATCAACGAGGCCAAGAGCCATCTCTTTCCGTCCAACCGCATTACGCATTTGGGAGCGACTATCGACTCTCAACACGGCCTCATTGCCTTGTCCCAAGACAGGATCAGCAAGATTCGCAAAGTAACATTGGATGTCCTATCCTCCCCCTCAACGGACCTGATGGAGTTGGCAGCGCTTCTCGGTTCGATGGTGTCCACGTTCCTAACAACGCCGTGGGCACGTCATCATTCCCGCACACTTCAGTGGGCGCTCCTGCCCTTCCAAAACGACATAGCGTCCAGACATCACCGCAGAATCACTCTGTCACCACAGGTTCGGCAGTCTCTGTTCTGGTGGACCCACGAGTCCAACCTGGCAAGAGGGGTTCCTTTCCAGGACCCACTGCACACCCTGATAACGTCAGATGCCAGCCTATCGGGATGGGGAGCCATATGCGACGGGCAGATGATTCAAGGCACGTGGTCGCCTCAGGAATCCACACTGCCGATCAACCTGCTCGAACTACGTGCAGTCCGTCTGGCCCTCGAACACTTCGTGAGCACCAGACGGTTAGGAGCGGTACTTATCAGAACAGACAACGTGTCGGCCAATCTTATTTGAACTGTCAGGGGGGCACACGCTCCCTCCTTCTTCAGAGAGAAGCCTTTCTCCTCTTCCAGTGGGCGGAGAACAATGTTGACTCGATAGCAGCGGCATATCTCAAGGGGGAGGACAACAGCCAAGCGGACTGGCTCAGTCGGGAGAAGCTGCTTCAAGGAGAATGGAGTCTTCACCCAGAGGCCTTTCATCAGATAGTGGAACATTTTGGCCACATTCAGGTGGACCTATTTGCCACCAGTCACAATCGGCAGGTGAAGAGGTTCTTCTCCCGGTATGTGACACCAGGCGCGGAGGGGATAGATGCTTTAACTTCCCGGTGGCCTCCGGGCAGACTATATGCCTTTCCTCCGATTCCAGTTATTCCCAGGGTGATCAAAAAACTGCGTGCCGAGAGATCAGCGGTTCTATTGGTGGCTCCCTGGTGGCCAAGGAGACCTTGGTTTCCAGACCTCCTTGACCTATCGGTGGAACCACCATGGAAGATTCCAGTGCGACGGGACCTACTATCTCAGGGACAGCTCTGGCACCCAGACCCAGAGTGGTGGGCGCTTCATGTATGGAACTTGAACGGAAGAGACTCTTGAAAAAAGGCATCTCTCCCCAAGTTTTGGAAACCATGATGGCTTCTAGACGCCCATCCACGCTCAGAATATACGAAAGCACATGGAAGGCCTTCTCATGCTGGTCACGGAAGAGAGGGCTTCTTCCTCGGAAAGCGGGGGTCAACCAGATCCTGTCTTTTCTGCAAGATGGCTTATCTTTAGGTCTCAGACCTAACACCCTGAGGCGCCAAGTTTCAGCCTTATCGGCAATTCTCTCCAGATACCTGGATAATCCAATCAGCTCTCACCCTTTCGTCAAACGTTTCCTCAGGGGAGCAACGCTGACAGCGCCACCTATGGTGCACCGCTACCCAACTTGGGATCTACATAAAGTTTTGTCAGCCCTTCAAAAACCTCCATTTGAACCTCTGAGTCAAGTTTCCCTCCGTCTTCTGTCCTTTAAGGTCTTGTTTCTGGTGGCCATTACTTCGGCCCATAGAGTGTCTGAGTTGAATGCCCTGTCTGTCCATAAAAATTTTTGTATATTTCATAAGGATAGAGTAGTCCTACGTACTGTCCCTTCCTTTTGTCCCAAGGTGTTGTGTTCCATTGCCAACAAGAGCTGGTATTGCCATCCTTCTGTCCGAATCCGGTCCACCCTTTAGAGAAAGCCTGGCATTCTCTTGATGTGAGAAGAGCCCTTAAGTTTATATTTCCAAGACTAAGCCAATTCGGAAAACAGATAATTTGTTTGTCTCTTTTCACCCTACATCCCTGGGGAATAAGGTGACCACGTCCACGCTGGCCAGGTGGATCAAGGCGTGCATATCATTGGCATATGCCTCTCTATGATTAGCCCATCCTGCCGGAATAGTAGCTCACTCTACCAGGGCAGCGGCCACATCAGCAGCCTTTTCCCATAATGCCCCTCTAGCAGAAATTTGTAGGGCGGCTACATGGTCCACTCCCAATACGTTCATTAAACATTATAAAATAGACTCCTATGCTTCAGCTGAGGCAGCCTTCAGGAGGAGGGTGCTACAACACGTCCTCACGGATCAATAGTCGCCACAGCCCAGCAGTATTCCCACCCTACATGGGTCAGCTTTGGTATGTCCCACCTGATATCATCTTTACATGCACAGGAGAAGAGACATTTGGTCTTACTGTGAAATCGGTCTTCTCTGTGCATGTCAAAGATGATATCAGGGCCACTCCCTATGAGGGCTGGGCTGCCTTTGCAAGCACTATTGACCTTGAGCAGAGAGTGTATGAGTACTGTTGTTTTGTCTTATTTGTGGAGTTTATTGGCCTTATTCGTATGGGCTTGTCATCGAAAAGTGAGCACGGAGCAGGCGCAGACCAGAAACGAATCTACAGTAAAACGTCAGCAGTACTCTTTTGCCTTCAACCACTAGGTGGAGCTAATTACCCACCTGATATCATCTTTGACATGCACAGAGAAGACCGATTTCACAGTAAGACCAAATGTCTCTTCCATGCGCTGACAGAACCCTGACTTAGCACTACATTGCATACAACCCTTAGAAGATATGTCAGTCTAAACCTCTCTGAGTTAACGAAAGCTAACACTGATTCCCCTCTTTATTGTTTAGAGTTGTTGATGATGAAATTGAAGCCAATATTGAAGAGGTATGTTGTCTAACATAAAAAGATCTTTTTGCTGAAGTCAGGCTGCCACAGGCGAACAGAGAATGTATGTTTGCTTTCCAAGGTTGCTTTGTTTCTGAACAATTGAACTAACACAAAGTAATTATACCGTCATTGACTTACAATGCAATCCTGTGCATGTCCACGCAGAAGTGCCATTGCATTCAGTGGTGTGTGTATTGGATTGCAGCCTTATAGATACATAGAAGACAATTGCTGCTGTTGAAGACCCTGAATTTTGATGGAGTTAGGACTCAGTTGGTAATAAGCTCCTGGGGGTGGGGGAGGACAAATGCTCAAGTTTGCCCTTATGAGACCACCTTTTCAAACCTCGGTGGAGCATCACAAGTAAAAGGTCAGCATGACGTATATAGAAATCCAGGTTTGCAGTGTTGCACTCTGGGGCTTGCATGGGAATAGGTTCAGGGAATTAAAATATTATACACTCTCAAGACCAAAACAGACACTCTGTTAAAGGTGTTACTGTATTTTTAATATATTAGTTTTTCCTTATAAAAAAAAGAGTCCCTGAACAGGATTGGGAGTATTGGTACTTGGGTTTTTAACCCTTTCTCTCCATTCTGCAGTTCCATCAACTATCTCCCCCCCCCCCCCCCGCCAAAAGCTGCCATTTCCTCCTGGAGTGAACAGCAAGTCCGGAGGAGGGGCTTTTTGATGGAACAGAGCTGGGAGAAATTGTTAACCCACACACACACACAGTGGTGCCAGTCCTGCTCTCCCTGACCTACCCCACTGCTGGTTTTACAGGGGGGGAGAAATGCAATCACAGGGTTAATGTACTGTTTTGGCCCTCTGCCTGTATTATTAGGTTGCCCATACATTTTACCACAGTTAGGGCTGGACCTTTACACTTTTATTTCTTGATACTGAGGTATTGATACTGAAATGCTTCCTTCCATGCATGCATTTCTGTCATTGGCTTAGATTGACTTTCCCATACTTTATAGCAAATAGCAAAATAGGTTTCTTCTCTTCAGCTGTTTAATTTTAACACAGCAGCAATCTGAGATTCACTGGCTTTATGCATTATTCAATCTGAACAGAATTCAAGCTGGTCAGTGAGAAAATTAAATTTTAATTGAGTGCCCTAGCAAAAAGGAAAAAAAATACATGTTTAATGTAGCCCTGAGAAATCTGTTTGCTTAAATATATAATGATTACTGGGTCAAAGTCCTCTTTTGATGTTTTCTCCTCCTGCCATTTTTCTAGAAAGAAGTCACAGAAGATGAAATTGAACCTAGTTTTAAGAAACTATTTGGGCAATTAGCTGGAGAGGTGAGTGGTTTAGCTTTTCATCAGGTGAAGCATATAGCTCTCTTCAAAATGCCCAAGGGCCAGAATTCTAAAATATAAGTGCAGAACTTGGTATGGGAAAATATGCTCTTACAAAGATAGTAGAGATAATTTGAAGCAAACCATTCTCTCCTTGTACTGTCTTTACCTCCCATTTTCACAGGATGCTGAGATCTCAGCCTTTGAACTGTGTAATATTCTGAAGAAAGTGATGGCAAAACGTAAGTTTTCTCCTCCTCCTGCAATCCTCTTTCACTAATCCTCACTAGCAAAATTTTAAGATTGCTTTACTTTAACTGGCAGTGAACACTCACAGTTCCTCATGAAATAAAAAATGAATTCTAAAACACAGCACAAGGATTTGTAAGACCTGCAGAAATGGAACACCAGGTGCAAACTCCACTCATGCACTTAAGAGCTAAAATGATCCATAGGCTTAGGTAACATTGACAAATTGTCTGTGGGAAAGCTTCCTGTATTCCTACTTGGATGCTGTATTGTGGTAGGAAAAGGTATGCAAGCTCCTTTGTCCCCCAGAACATCCCCTCACTTACTACAGGAAGCCAATTCTGCAGACTGCAGAGCCTATACTTGTCTAGTTCTTATGTAGGCCAATAAAGGCTGAAGGGTCCCACAGTTCTGTCCTGGTGAAAAGACCAGGCTCAGTATTTATTTACACATTTTGTGGACGTGAGTATGTAGAAGCACTGAAGCAGCAGTTCCAGAGAGAGAGAGAGAGAGAGAGATTTGGTTCAGACAGTTCACTGGTCCATGAAGGATTGACAAAAAGGAAGTTGAAAGGGAAAGAGGTCAGAATGCTTGTGGGTTATCTAAAACGACATTAATAGAAGCTCAGCTAGAATGTATACCGCAGATTAGGAATGGAAACTGGGATCCTCTTGATCTTGGTGATTAATAGGCAGAGTTAAGGAAGCAAGGAAGCTTCCTTCAGAAAATGAAAGCCTTGCCCAAATGAGAACAAAAAGGAACACAAACTTTAGCATCAGAAATGCAAGCAGACTATAAGGGATACAATAAAATAAAATGGCTAAAAATGTTAGGATTATTTAAATTATTTGTATGTAACAAGTGTGTTCTTTCTCTTTTCAGGTCAAGACATTAAATCAGATGGCTTCAGCATTGAAACATGTAAAATAATGGTTGATCTATTAGATGTATCCTTCTATTTCTATATGTGAAACTGCATGTTTTCTGCTTACGGGGTGGGGTAACACAGTTGTGCTTGCATTTTGCTTAAAATAGAGCAAAGTATGACAAGAGCAGAAAAAGACCTCAGTATGATGTGCTTTATCAACATTCCCTTTGATGAAACATCTCTTATAGTTGAGAGATTATTGTGATACGACAGAAACATACTCCCATCCATCTGCTCAAGGGAGAGAGGAAATGGAAAATGCTTTATGAAAAAATCCAATCTACTCACAACTATGTTATTTTAGCAGATATCCAATATCTGAAGGGGCTATAGATCAGTGATGGGATTCCTGCTTTGAATGTGGAAAATGTAAGAATTTATTCCTGGCCTCCACCTGAAAGGATTTCATGTAGCAGTTAGAAACACATCTCTACCTGAGACCTTGAAGAAGGAATTGCCAGTCAGAATAGACAGTACTGAGCTAGATGCACCATTGGTCTGCCTCAACATGAAGCATTGTTATTTATTAGTTTATATACTGCTTGTTGCCAAAATAAACTTCTAAATGCTTTACAATGTATTAAAATCAAGATACACAAGTCATGTATAAATATTCATAACTAAAATACACAGTAGGACAGCATCATTAAAAACAATACAGTAATGAAAACAAGAGGCTCAGATTGAGAAAACAAGCGAATGCCTGTGTAAACATGTGTGAAAACCGGCAGAGTGCCAATACAGATGGGGCTTCTCATATTTCATAAGGGAATGCATTCTATACCACTGGTTGCTTCCAGTCGAAAATCCCCCCTCCATGTTGCCATAAACCAATAGTCAGACTGTGGCAAGGTAACCAGGTTCCATTTGTTCATCTTAATGCCATTGATTGGGTAGATGTAAGTCTTTCAGATAACCTGGTCCAGAGTTGTTTAGGAAACCAGGGTTCGAATCTCCACACAGCCATGAAGCTCACTGGGTGACCTTGGGCCAGTCACTGTCTCTCAGTCTCAGAGGAAGGCAATGGTTAAACCCCCTGTGAATACTGCTTACCATGAAAACCTTATTCATAGGGCCTCCATAAGTCGGAATCGACTTGAAGGCAGTCCATTTCATTTCAAGACCACCTTAAAACTGGCTGAGTCACTAATAGGCAGTCAGTGCAGGCCCCTCAGCACTGGGATGATGTGCCCACTAAGTGGCACCACTTGGTGCCCAGGCCATAGCCTTCTGTTCTAGCTTCAGCCTCTGGACCAGCTATAAGGGAGGCTCCAGAGAGAGTGCAGTACAATAGTCTAAAGATGAGGTAACAGCACATGAGACACAGTGACAAGGAAAGGGCAGTATTGGCTCACCACCTGAAGCTGGTGGTAGGTGCTCTTTGCCATGGAGGCCACCTGGGTATTCACAATACTTACATGCCTGATACACTGGTAGGTCTCAGCAAATCTGAACAGAAATTTGGAGTGTTACTCTATTCTTCTGGTCTAGCTTTGCTGATTGTCACTTTTTAAACATAGAGATTATAACAGGGAGTCTACCAATATATAGGAGGAAGAACTTAGAATGGGACTGGGATTGTTCTCTACCCTGATTGTCAAAAACATCATTTGCCAAAATATACCCAGTTTGGGGGAAAAGTAGATTTGCTTTGTGAAATTGAAGTTTCCCTAACCAAACAGACTGATGGAAGTGGTAAACTGGGGCTGAAGGAGTTTCACATACTTTGGACAAAGATTCAGAAATACCAGGTAAGGAGACATCTTAAATGGAGTAGAGTGGGAGACTTTTGTTACCTAAAACTTCCTTTGGCATCTAGGACTCTGAATGTTGTGTAAGCTTCCTGGAACTTGTTGCAGCACCTATGACAGAGACGTTGCACTGCTGTTCGGAGCGCACCTAGCTATAAGTAGTGGCCTTAACAGTAGTAACAGCAATCAAGGTGTATAAATGCACCATCAGCAATAACAATGTTTAATTATAGCACCATTATGAGGTTGGGTTTATGGCATACAAGAGTAGCTTTCAAAAAGTGAGTCATAGCTGTTTAAATTCATCTCAGGAAAACTGCAAAAATGGAGTACATTAAAGCCGTGGAAGCAGCCTATATTTTTATGGCCCTGGTGAAGCTGAGATTGACTGGTAGAAACATTGCTCTGCTCTGAATTGCTGTCAAGCTTCTAACTCTGGGTTTTGTGTTGTGCAGAAGATTTATCGTGAAATGGATGTCGATCGCTCTGGAACCATGAACTCTTATGAGATGCGGAAAGCCTTAGAACAAGCAGGTAATTCTTGTACCAGAAGTGTATAAAATTATGCATGGCATGGAAAAAGTTTTTCTCCCTTTCTTATAACACTAGAACCCATGGATATCCAATGAAGCTTAATGCTGGAAGATTCAGGACAGATAAAAGAAAGTGCTTCTTCACACAGCGCATAGTTAAACTGTGGAATTTGCTCCCACAAGAGGCAGTGATGGCCACCAACTTGGATGACTTTAAAAGATTAGACAAATTCATGGAGGATAAAGCTATCAATGGCATGATAGCTATTGCTCTGCCTCCATAGTTAGAGGTCATATGCTTCTGAATACCACTTGCTGGAAACTGTTTTTCTGTGCCTTCCAAGAATGCACCAAGCTTATGTTTAGTTGACCAGTTTTTCTTTTCTTCACTGTATCAAAATACATTGAAATATAAATTCCTTGGCAACTCCTACCCTATGTTCAGTTGCGCCATCCAAGAATGCATCTGTGTCAGTGAGATTCTGTTTCCTTGTGTTGTAGGTTTTAAGCTGGATTGCCAGTTACATCAAGTCATTGTGGCTCGCTTTGCTGATGAGCAGCTGATAATCGATTTTGACAATTTTGTTAGGTGCTTGATTCGACTAGAAACCTTGTTCAGTGAGTATCTCAAAATCAATTTATATTAAGATCTCCAGCCTAAAATGTTGGGGATTTTTAAAAATCTTACTCCATTGCAAAGGCTCAGGATAAGCAAGCTCCATTGTAATACAAAAATAATGGTAAGTCATTGTTTTTCTAATATGAATACACTTAAAAAAACAACTACCTCCCACCTTTCTAAATTGGCCCATCAGCACAGTTGTAGGAAACGAACATTTTCTATAGATTCACATGAACCCTGATACGAGCAAAAGAGTAGTCAACTATAAATTCACAAAACCGGTCTAGTAGGCATTAACAGTAATGGCCTGTTGAACACATTTAGCTATCCTACCATCCCTCTTACCAGTATCTTCAGGTATTTTTTCTACCACCAATTCATACAGTTGGGCCACGTGAATAATTACCAAATTGGAAGATTATCCTCACTGAAGCATTCACATAGAAAGTTCTTTCTGTGGTAGTCTTGAATACAAACACTCTGCCCCAACTGCCACTTGCCATGGAATTGCAGAGCTAAAAGGGCTCCTACAGGGAGGAAGGGCGGGTTATATATCTAATAAATAAATAAATAAGAAACATTCTGGCCGCTGCCACTGGCCTGGAGAAAAAACCACCATGGTAAGGGGAGACTAACCTGGCTCCCTATCCATCATCCAAGGGTCAAGGACTCCAGTGCCACCTTACCTTTTGCCTCCCCGTTCCTTTTTTATTTTTATCATTATCCATTAGGTTTGTGTGCCTGGGGGCAGGGACAGTCTTATCTTTTAATATCTGTACAGTGCTGTGTGTTCAACAATAATATATTCTTAACAGTACAAAACTTCATACAACATCTGCAACACACATGCAACACACATTATTAGATAGGTTACAATTGTCCAATACAGAGCCCATGTCAGGCAGCCAAGACATTTTTCCACAACCTAGTGCATGCTTGTGCTCTTCCCATATCAAATATGAAGCCCTTAACATATGCCGAGCGCCTAGTTCAAATACCATTAGCATGGCACGATTGCTGCCAAAGAACTGAAATATGTTGAGAGCTCTATGATGCTGTTATAGTGTCCGTAATTGATTTCCCTTGTGGTTAGGCAGGATTGTATGGTAAGCACCCTTCCCAACACTGACCCCTCCCCTCAGGGCCAGTACCACTAGAATGGGTGCTCCAAAGATGATCTAGCCACTACTCCACATGAAGAGCCAATTAGTCCCCTTCTAAAGTTATTTTTAGCAGTACACAAGGCACTTAATTTATCTCATTCTATTTATGAATCACTCCTAGGAAACATCTCAAAGCAATAAAAACACCAACAACAAATATATATATAAAACAAATTCATATATAAGAACAACAGTGCTTCAGTAATGTCTAATGATGTCATGGAAGGAGGCTACACTGCAGTTTCTTCTCAGCCACCATTTGTCTGGTTTTTGGGAGGGGAGATGTTGGGATGGAAAGCACCTAAGGCTTCTCCCACATTATGTCCAATCTAGAGTGAAGGTTCCCAATTGGTTGCTGTATTGCAGAGGCACAAGCAGGAAATGTCCTAGTCAGATAGAATTGCCACCTTTCTTATTGCAGGAAGGCCAGATAAATGGACTGCCCAGCCCATGGTGTCCCAACTTAAGGTGTGAGAACCAGCTTAGCATGCAATATCCCATATGCTAATAGTAGGAGTGGAAGCAAAAAAACTCAAAATCCTTCACTTAAAATCTGCATACAGCTTTTCTTTTAAAAAATGCGGTTATGGTGTTTGGCCTATAATGTATTCCTTTGACAGTGAATATTTTATAATATGGAATGATTTTTATTCCATTATTGTTTGTTTGTTTAAATGAACTGGCAGTTTCTCCCTTATTTCTCATGCTGAAACATTACATTGCTGCTTTTGCCTTCCAGGAATCCTCAGCTTTGTAATTCATACTATTTTCTCTCTCTCTCTCTCTCTGTCTCATATAGAGCTATTTAAGAAACTGGATACTGAGAAAACAGGAACCATACAGATGAATCTTGTCACTGTAAGTTAATAAGCCTATCAAGATCCAAAAGCACAAATTTAGCAGAGGCTATAGTCACTTTGGAGGAAGAACTGCAAAGATTTTTTTGTCTTTAATTAGCAATCTAGATATGTATGCTACTTACAAACCAAACACTACTTTTTAACCAAATTTCCAGGATCATCCCACAGAGAGGCATGCATGGTTTCTTCCTAAGCTCATGAACTCTTTATCAGAAATATAAAGTGATGGTTGTATTCTCAAAAGTACAGGGCAGCAGGTTTTGCACAGTGCCGAGATTTTCTTGCAACTGTGAGCTAGTTCAACACAACCAGGAATTCAGGGGGCAGGCACAGGCATCACTGAGCCTTGGGGCCAGGATACACATTTAACCTCCTTTTGCACAAAGCATTAACACACAATCACCTGTGGTCAGATTTGTGTATAAAGTAATGAGTACACCAGTTACTCCACCAGTGGAGTTTATGTATTACTATCTCGTACATACTTATTAGTGACATATAATGTTGTGGCAGATAAGAAGTTGTGCCCCTGCATCTCTAAAAATAAAAAATGTGCAAATTGGCATTTACAGCAGCTGCTCCACTTCTGTCAAGTGTCTCCTGCTTGCACTTCTGCAGATGCACCAATACAGAAACAATCTAGGACTTTAGCCAGCTCACTCAGGCAGGAATAGATAGCTTGCATGCAAACACACTGTCTTTCCTAAAACCATAGGGACACACATGAATGCTAGATATACAGTTACAAAGACCACAACTACTCTTTGGAGCTGCTGCAGCCACGTACGTATTCCTCTCTGTGTCAAAACAAGCAAGCAAATGGCAACAGACATTCATATGGTGGCAGATTTCCAGCTTATTTATTAATTATCTCATATGTGTCACTTCAAACTATTTTAGTTGTGCATGTATTTCTCTAGTAGTTTTCCTACTCTTGAAGTAGTTCATCATTATCCACTGTAACTCTGAGCAGGCTAGCAATTTTTTAAAAAAGGTATCCCCCGCTGAGCAATGTGTAGATTTTGGACAGGATAAGAAACCATAGCCAGTGTCACCTGATATATTATAAAGTTAGCAATCCTCATTTTCTAGGCATAAATACAAAGAGATTCACACAGGGACTTGTGACTTTTATGACTAGAGATTTAATTACTTGTGTCCCATATGTACATAAGTATAGTGCTCAAGTCTGTACTTCTTTAAAAAGCTAGAAAAAACTTCCCCCAGTTTCTTCTATAGAGTGAGTTAACTTCCCCCTTTGGCCTCAAGTACTATTTGTGGATAGATAATTTTCTTTTAGGAAACCCACATAAGCTAAATTTGGTCTGAGCTTCACCGAGTTTATTCCAGAAGAAAACCGCTGCTTGTAACCACTTTTTCTTTCTGTCCCATAGTGGGTGTGTTTTACTATCATATGAAGAAGCCATGAACCTCACTTGAAGATTTCTCCAAGTAAAGTGAGCATCAGTCTAAGACCAATATAGAACATACCAAAAAAAGGCACTATTACATTTCCACACAGATATTGAAAAGGCCAAATGAATGCACACTGGAAGTTACCTGTGTAGCTTCTGTATACAAGCTTTGACTTCATAATGTTATTTTGTTTGCTTGAACTGCTTCTAAGTTTGCCATAAAAAAGAAAACTTTTAAACGTAAGCTTTAAGAAACTGCCATTTTTTTAGGGCAACACGGAACAAATATCATTCAGCCTTCAATTATTACAGATGATAAAAACCTAAACAGCTTAAGATGTATCCTCATGCTGAACACCAAATAAGTTGCACCATCTACTTCACTTATAGCCCCGTCTACAGTGATTAAAGGCCATGGCTTGAGCTAACCTACTGGATTAAAGTTATGTTAATATTAAATGTACCGCATTTGCTTTAGGATGGTAATACTTCATACCATCCTTTAGTTTTTTATTTTCTTCAAATGATTTTTGAGATGTGGAATGACATTACTTAAGTAAATGAAGGAACAATATTACTGGTTTATCAACAAGACATCTGCACAGTAAAATAAAGAGGTCTGTACTTGATCATCATGGAGTGAAGTTGCTGCCAAATGGATCCATCTTAGCGGCTGCTCTGGTATTATGGCACTAGGGGATCATTATTATAAAATGTACACATATGCATACTGAAACTAAATTATGTAATGTTATGCCATTCGCTTTTTTGCCAATGACTTAAAAGAAGCTTGTATTTCCAACTACATGAGTTTTTTTAATAGACAATGATAAAAGTAACATTTAAACTGCTAAAAATTGAATAAATTCCTTAGGATTACACACTGTCAAGGTGTCTACTGCTATATTGCATTGTCTTTAAAATGTGACAATGGTAAATCTGCCATTTCAGAAAATTATAGTCCATAGTATTTTCAGGTATTGATGCGTGTTCTTACAAATTCTGAAAGGTTTACGTACCACATACTCTCATAAAGACAAGGCAAAGGCCTTATCAGAAGTATGAATTCACAGAGAAAGACAGTGGACAAATGAATTTGTTGCTAACACTAGTGGGTTATTTTGTTATCAGAATTATTGACTAATATATTGCAGTCAAAGTGTTTTAAAAGGATGTGCAAGAATATGGTTGGTTTTCTAGTTTATAAATCAAATAACTTTTAAAGCAATTTGAGCTCCAGAAGAGAAACCCACTTTTTAAAAAAATATATAATGTGCACACATAATAGATCTCATGTCAGTCTGCAGGCCTGAAGAGATTTAAACAGAAGAAGCTGGAAGGTAACTTCCAAAGTAAAATCACAAATGATTGGGAAGCTTTCCAGCGGTTCTGTCTTTTGCTGGCTACTACTGAGCACTTATAAACCCCAAGAAGCAATAAAGAGTTGCTAAATGAGATTGAGGAGTCACGGTCAGCATATGCCCTCAACCTCTAATGCCCTAATGAGAACCTGTCGAGAGGCCATCAGTATTGTAGACTGAAGCTACAGAGTCCTGAAGCTTAGGAACACGGGAAGCTGCCTTATATTGAATCAGACCATCGGGTTCATTTGGCTCCGTATTGTCTGCACTGACTGGCAGCAGCTCTCCAAGGGTTCAGGCACAGTCCTCTCCCAGCCCTACCAGGAGATGCCAGGGATTGAACCTGGGACCTTCTGCATGCAAGGCAAATACACCTCCACTAAGCTACAGTCCTACGTTGGCAGATTGTAATTGAAGCAGGCAGGTTGCTCCCAATATTGGATACAAGTAAACCATTTTCATACAAGAGGCTTCCTTCGCAAACATCGCCAAAAAACCTCAAGCCCAGCAATATATAATCAATTTGGGATAAACTGACATGGCTCAGCTATCAGGTATAATGTAATTTATAGAAATTGCAGGTCAAAGAACATCTTCCAAATCTAATAACCACAGAATGCTGACAGGATGGGGAGTTGCAAATTGTAGTCTTTAATGTATCCATGTCAGCACATGGAGGACAGCTCCATCACAGCAGCATTGTGAAGCTGAGCATTAAACTTGACACCAGACAAATTGGTATTTCTGAGGCAAAAATTTAATCACAGTTAAGAATAAAAAGATAGTTATAACAACATTTGTGAGATGTAGAGTCCACACAGGTTTTCTTTACTGAATACCCAAGTTACAAAAGACAGACAAAATAAAAAAAATACTCTAGAAACTACATTACTTGTGCTGTGACATATTTCAAATACCTTGGGAGCCTAAAATGCTACTTCACTTTAAAGTTATTGCTCAAAACTGTTTTAGGTTCCTTATTTTAAAATGCATTATGCTATTTTCACACCATCAGCTCTGCTACTAAAATACATTCCATAAGTAGAATGTTTCATTATAAGTTTCTGAATGAGTAGATAAGTCCTGTTTCTAGAGAAGGGAACTCAAGAAGCTATACAACTATCTAGATGAGCAATTATTGGATTCTCTCTTGCTGGTACATTGGCATTACAATGGAAAAAAGCCATCTGCAGAGGCAGAAAAGGCAGCGATTGACCATTAGGCTTAGTTTGCCTAAATGGAGCCAAGTCCGTTTGCTTGAAAGTAGCATTCCAGTTTGGCGAATGTCTTCCACCATTTGTGAATGCACTCTTATCCTTCATCTGTTCTCAAAGCACATTCAGTATTGCTTTCATATCACACTGTAATAGAAAATTGGCGCAACCCCAAAAAAGAATATTCTTTTTGATAAAAAGGATAAACTTGTCCTGTGGCTGGTACTTCATAAAATTAAATTCCAAATGTGTTCATGCCAAGCTTCTTTGCCTTGGTTTAATCCTTGGGTAGAGCTGGGAGGGGGGAAAGAGAGATATTAAAATAAGCAGTTCAAGGTACAGAAAATGCTTTTAAGAAATTCTGAATATAAAAGGGAATGTATCAGCAGTATTAGTGCTTACTATTTTATTATGTAACTCATATTTTGTAAACCACATACACTGCTCTGACGATTCCCAGTAAAATCAACAAAACATATTTACTAATTCGTTTTAAAAAATGTCTGTCAGACTCCAGAGAGTCTTAACATTCTACAAGGCTATTTTAATTATTAGCAGTAGCCCAGCAAGTATAGCAGACACAATGCTTCAGGACACTCCAAATTACCAAAAAGCACTGAGGTTGAGCTTCATTCAGAGAGAATGGCTTTGTGATACTTGTGATCTCCAGCACACTGCATAACAAAAGTATTTCATTACTTTATAGAAGAAAGACTGTTGCTAGTCTGATGTTGATAAACTAGAAGCATTTGCAAATTGCAGTGGGCTCTTGGTATAATCTGAAACTGCCAAAACTTTTTTATGATTCCAAAAAGGCAAGGAGACACCAGTCAAAGTGCAACTAAACCTTAGTACAGATAACTAAAAGTACTCTGCATGCCCTTTCCTGACTTATACTTTTCCTCCGCTTTTTCCCCCTATGTTGCATTTTAGATTAACTACTTTGGGCAGAGATTTGTACTCTGTAAAGTACACCCCTTTGTTTTGGTCTTTGATACATGGGACAGACTCCTTGAGCACATTTATCAGAGATGCGCAAATGTTGGGTTGGCTTAGTAGCTAAACACTGCATATGCAGAGAATGTGGAGGACAGCTTGTGTTTTCGCCTGAGTTTTTATAAAACGTGTGAAGAGCTACCTTGCGCAAAAGCCCATAGGGGAACAAGAGAAACCACATCCACTTTCCTTCCCCCAAATTCTCCATGGAGAAATAGTTTCTCTCCCATGAGCTGATTTGCTAGGAGCACAGGGAAAATTCCCTATGCAAACCCAATTAGGTGCAATTATAACAATGAATAATTCCATAATGTGTTTTGAATATATTTGTGAGAGAGTTCAATAGTGAAAGCAATGCTGGAACTGCATCTTTTTACCTTTCCATTTGGAGACGTCGTGTCTCCAGGCATGACTGTGCAGGGCCCTTTACTGGAGGAGGAAGAGGAGGGGCTTTTGCAAGCAGATTTATCAAACACCATCTGCATTGCATCAGGACTCACCAAATGAATGTCAGCATCAAAATAGGAAGCAGTTATGAGAAAGGCCAAGAGGATACATACAATAAACCTGCAATCCTCTGGGCTCAATACCTTGGTGTGAATATCACTTAGCTTCACAAGGATATCAAGCATCTGATGAAAATAGCTAGAGATTGTTTCATTATGAATGCTCAAGAGCAAGTGGAAGCACTGAAGTATAGCTGACATTCAAATGCTAAACTAGCTTACTATCTTGCACCTCTGTAGAAACAGTAACACAGGAAACAAGCAAAGAAAGAACACCAATGAACATACAAAAAATGTAATTTTCCATCTTTGGAGATGCAGTCCTGATTGCAGGTGTTGCCACCACTCACCAGATGCTCACAGGCACAAGTTACCAAATTCTTCTAAGCTACTGTGAAAGACCAACCCAAATTGTGTTTGCAGTTTTACAAATTTGTAGGGTAATATAGTATCTCAGAGAGGTCAGGTTTCCAGCTCCCCTGGTGCATTCACTAGAGCTGCCCAATTTCCCTGCTTTTTAAAGTTTGATGGAAATAACTGTTGGCTACAGCTATGTTCTTACACCGCAAGGTGTTTTTTTTACCTATTAGTGAATTTCTCTGCTTTTTGATCCAGGAGATAAGAAATAGGATCCTGTGCAAGTTCACTGAGAATGGATTGATCATTTGCATGCTTATTAAGCAATGGGATTTACTCCCGTTTCATGCTTAGGATAGGTGAAACTGACCACGAGGGAAGGGGAAGGGAAGAAGGATGGGCAGAGGAGAGGAGGGAAAGTGGAGCAGGCAGGAGGAGGGCAGCTTTGATCATTCATTCATATCCTGCCCCTCCTCCCAGTAGGAGCCCAGGGCCGCATGCTTGCGTTCACTGGGATTTACTCCCATGCAATCAGGATAGGTGAAACTGACCACAGGGAGGAGAAAGGGGGGGGGAGGAAGAAGGATGAGTGGGAGGGGAGGAAGAAGGGAAGGAGAAGTGGGAAAGGGAGGGGAAATGCTGGTCTGATCATTTGCATGCTTATATTGAGTTCAATGGGATTTACTCCCATGCAATTATGCTTAGGATAGGTAAAACTGGCCATAGAGGAAGAGGAGGGTGAGGAAGAGGAAGGGGGTGAGGAAGAGGGGGGGAGAGGAAGAGGAGGGGGGATTGGAAGGGGATGCAGCAGGGCAGGAGGAGTGAAGGAAGAGGGCGGGAAGGGGCAAGACGGAGGAAGGAGGAGGAAGGGAGGACAGGTTTGATCATTTGCATGCTTTTGGAGTTCAGCAGAGTTTACTCTTGTACAAACATGCTTAGGATAGGTGAAACTGATCTTGGGGAGGGGCGAGGAGAGGCGAGGAGGGGGAAGAGGGAGAGAAGGGGAGAAAGGGTGAAGTGGAGTAAAGAGAGCGGGAGGGAGGGGAGGAGATTGGATGGGTGGGCAATGGGTACAACAGGCACATGTAGTTTCCCACCCAAATTTAAACCAAAGCTGTCACTGGCCACATCCATTGTTGTTACATGCCTTCAAGTCGATTATGACTTATGGGGACTCTATGAATCTTTTTTTGGATATATTCATATAGTTTTCATGGTAAAAGGTATTCAGAGGTGGTTTACCATTGCGTTCCTCTAAGCCTACGGCACCTGGTATTCCCAGGCGGTCTCCCATCCAAGTACTAACAAGGCCTGACCCTGCTTAGCTTCCGAGATCAGACGAGATCGGGCTTTAATCAGTCATGGCATCCCCCAAAGAATCCTGAGAAGTGTAGTTTGTAAAGAGTGCTGAGAGTTGCTAAGAGACACCCTATTCTCACAGAGCTACAATCCCCAGAAGAGGGGCTGACTGTTAAACCACTCTGGCCACTGGAGCTCTGTCAGGGGAATAGGAGTCTCCTAACTACTCTCAGCACCCTCCACAAACTACGCTTCCCAGAATTATCTAGAAGCCATGACTGTTTAAAGTGGAATAAATGTCTGGTGTGGGTGTTGGCGAAGCCAAACAACTGTGAGTCTGGCTTTTACAACACTGACGATTCTTACTGAGCATGCCTGTGCTATCATAGAGTCCAATGTTAAATTTCTTAAATTAATTAAAAATCAGCCATGCGTTTTTTTAACTTTTAAACTGCAAGATGAAGGTCAGAGTATGGGGCAAGGTCAATAATAAGATTACAGATACTCTGTGAATATTTTTAATTAATTTCAACCAATTATGAGGCCCCTGACAGGAAAAAGTACAACAGGGGTCTGTATTTTTTTTTACTCTTGTGTTGGACTTTAAACTGACTATTCTCTCTGAGTGTTTTGTGTATCACCATGAAAACGGAAGAGGTTTGTTAAGCAAACATTTCTGAGTTCAGGTCTATACGTTTGTAAGGTTTTGTTTTGAAATGAGCTTATGGGAGGCAACAGAATGGCATGGAGGGTATTTTCAATTTAACATTGTGGAATGTGAAAAATCCATGCTAGCTATAGTATACAGCGACTTGTATAACTAACCATCGATAATGGTTCAAGAGAATTAACTAGAGACAACTGTGAGTCAGAAGACAAGTCATAACAATCTTAAAACGAAAAAATAAAATTCTAACCAATGTTATCTGCACAATATCAGAAAGTGCTGCTTGAAGTGAAAAAAATGGGTCTCCTGTTGCTGCTGAACACTGTCTTGAAGGATCTAAATGTATCTTTGGTGAAAGCTATTATAAGTACAGATAAGCAGCAGCGAACAATATTTCTGACAAATGCAAGGATGAGAAGAGATTCAGTTTCTAAAGCTTATTTTGAAAGAACTAGGATTTCAGTCTTCAAAGCTGGCTTTTGAAAATGTTCATGTTTGTGAATGCTTGGATGATCTATTTGAGGATATGACACTGCCAGGAATCAAATATCAATCGACTGAAACCAAGACAAGTTAAGAACGCCAGGATTATCTGCTGGACCAAAGATACTAGACACATATCAAAAGATTAACAAAGACAGCAATTAAAAATAAAGCAATGCCGAAGTCCATCTGCTACTGTTTTACTGTAGTATGGTCAAGAATGATATAAATGGAAAAAATGGTACAAAGATTTGCTTCATTACTGCATGGACAGAACCTTGAAGTACAGAAAAGGATAACTCAAAACACATTTCTCTCTGTACAGAATGGCTCTTTACTTCTTACAGCACTTTCACATGCAGCTATTTTTATAAGGCTGTTTTCGATTTTAAAGTTATATTATTATGATGGTTAATTGTTTCAGGGTCGTTTTATAGTGCTTTGGGTGCCATTATTTTATGGCAGAGTTTCTAGAGGCTTCCCGATACACATTTTCAAAAATAAATGCCAGTTTCTGAAAGTTACATCCTAAAAAATTGGACCTGTTTCCTGCAAGTCACATGCATGACACTGAGTTATATATGTTTTAAACAAAATAATATTTCTGATATGCCATGTGCTGAGACAGCATGATGAATACCTGGAATTGTCAGTGCAATTTAGCTATATGCAACTTTGATGTGTCAATTAGCAATCACTTTAAAGAAGTATCATTTATGCAGCTGCAAGCAATTCAAGAGATGGTCACTACAAAACTGATTTCATGCCATGGAAAGCCTCTGGAAAAACCAACAAGGCACATGGCAGTCAGGTGACCCACTTTTTTTAAAAAAAGTGATATTTACTGCAAGTGTCCACCATTCTGACAAACCAAAATTTACTAATAACAAATGTGTGTGGTATGGAATCAGTCATGGAGCAACTTTTTGTTGGTGCCATCTTTTTAATTTATTATTTTATTTATTCATTTTTATTATTAAATGTATATCCTGCACTTCCTCCCAAAGGGAGCCCAGGGCAGCATTTTAGCTTCATGAGAGGAAATAACGCAAGAGCCAGCTGTAGCATAGTGGCCACAATGAACTTGGACTCCATAGACTTGTGTTCGAATCTACATTCAAGTCACAGAACATAGATACAGGGTGACCTTACAGTAAGTCACTCTCTCACACACATCCACACCTACCTTAAAGGGTTATTACATAGAATCATAGAATAGTAGAGTTGGAAGGGGCCAATAAGGCCATCAAGTCCAACTCCCTGCTCAATGCAGGAATCAAAATCAAAGCATTGCAGACAGATGGCTGTCCAGCTGCCTCTTGAATGCCTCCAGAGTTGGAGAGCCCACTACCTCTCTAGGTAATTGGTTCCATTGTTGTATGTAACAGTTAGGAAGGTTTTGCTGATGTTCTGCAACTTGAGCCCATTATTCCGTGTCCTGCACTCTGGGACGATCAAGAAGAGATCCCGGCCCTCCTCTATGTGTCAACCTTTAATGTACTTGAAGAGTGCTATCATATCTCCCTTCAGTCTTCACTTCTCCAGGCTAAATATGCCCAGTTCTTTCAGTCTCTCCTCATAGGACTTTGTTTCCAGTCTCCTGATAATCCCTGATGCCCTCCTCTGAACCTGTTCCAGTTTGTCTGCATCCTTCTTGAAGTGCGGAGACCAGAACTGGAGGCAGTATTCAAGATGAGGCCTAAACAGTGCTGAATAGAGGGGAACTAGTATTTCACGCAATTTGGAAACTATACTTCTGTTAATGCAGCCTAAAATAGTATTTGCCTTTTTTGCAGCCACATCACACTGTTGGCTCATATTCAGCTTGTGATCAATTACAAGGAAACAAACGGAGGGAGTCTGTGTAAACAGCCAAATTGTGTAAGAAATGGTTACAAACACTTCTCAATGGATCTAATGGTAAGTATTTTCACCTACCCCAAGTAAATTACGTGGCACATATCCTTCCGTGTCATTTAGCTGTGCCCACCACCACTCTATTTCTTCTTCATCTTCCCGGCGAAGAACCGTCATGCAGTCTCCTCCTTTCATGGATAATTCATCATCATTCTGAGCTTCATAATCCCAGAGAGCATACACCACTCCTTTGTTCATTATGCCCATTTTCTCTTGCACTCCTGCAACAGAAATGAGAATAATAAGCCCCTTAATAACAAAGTGTTTCACCATCATCTACACCACATCCAATACAGGAATTGCAGTTTGCTGTAGCCTTTCCACTGACTGTAAACAGAGCTAAAACAATTCTAATCTTTGTGCTAGTTGACATGAGGCAAACATAGGAATTATAAACATATTAGAGCTTTCAGCTGTAGGAGTTCCCAACCAATTATAGCAACAACATATGAATAAATTAGAAAGCAACCCAAAGTGTGAAAAATAATCTATCTGGAAAGCATGTGTAAATACTGACTGAGAACAGCAACAATTAGCACACCATCTGCACTATAACTGCATCTATCCAATAACCAAGTAAAAACTATCCAAACCAAGGAAACCATCTGTTGTGATGGACACAACAGAGACAAGACATTTTTCTTAGTGCCAATTATCGTAGCTATCTATGACAGCACATTTTAGTCAGTTCTCATATCTATATCCTAGTTTTCACTTCACCAAATCTCTATTTCTTGGGCCTAATCTCAAGAGTTTACCACTACCAACCAGCAGAATTTCCTGTCATTTGTGCCACCGGGGGTGAGGGCATTTTCGGTATAGTGGGTCATGCATAGAGTTCAGTCTTGTATGGGGTCAACAATCGATTCCCTTCTCCGCCATCAAGCAGATAGGTGCCATTATAAATTTAGCTTGTGATTTGTGAAGTAACCCAAGAGCTGAACACAAGACAATTTTACAATTTGTCTCAATTTCACCCACTGGGGAAAAAAGGCATTTGACCAAGCAATAAAATAATGGAAGTGCCACCTTCAACTGTACATACTCTTATAATTTGTTTAAAGATGTTAGCAAGGTTTGTACAAACACACTGAAGGGGGCAACGTATTTCATATTCATAAAGGAACAGATGACCTATCTCCATTAGCAATACTTCCTCATTTAACTCCTCTACCCAAACACAGTCACAACACTTATAAACTTATCAGCATCCTACTGTAAGTACATTTCTGTTTTCAAGTATTCTAGCCTTAATCTTGCTATGAAACACACAAACCAATCAGATGCATCTCAAAGAAGTCACAGTTTATGAGATAAAGACATTATTCAGCTTATATAAAGAACCTGAACCAGTAAGCGTAGTAATCGGGGGGGGGGGGTGGAAGGAAGGGACCAATAGTTGTTGTCCATGGAGGTTTGAGAAAGAAAAGGCCAAATAATGCTTTTTCTTTAGTTTTTATTAACAAGGGGCATATTTGGTAAACTAAATTAAAGGCGGTCAGGTATGTTTGATTTATGCATCTATTGAAGTCTGGAAAGAAGCCATCTTTATTCTGAAACTTCTAAACACAGTGAGGAAAACCACATAAAAGCAACTCCAGATGGGCAGAAATCTGGAAGGCAGCCTTTCCTATTGTGATATCCACTAAGTAGAATGCTCTTCTAGTGAAATTAGGTGTGTGCCTACGCTGGAGTACTGTCTCCAACAATTAAAGACCCATCTATTTACCTTGGCCTTCTCTGACTGAATGTCTTGGCATTGTGACAACTTTACTGATGATTTTGGTTTATTGAATTTTAAAAGTTGTTTATAATTGCTTTGTCATTGTTGCAAATTAAAAGTGGAATACAGAAAACTGCCTTATATGAGTCAGGCCACTGATCCATCTAGCTTAGTCTTTTCTACACTGACTGGCAGTGGCTCTTCAGGGTTTCACACAGGAGACATTCTCAGCCCTACCTGAAGATGACAGGGATTGAACCTGGGACCTTCTACATGTAATGCAAATGCTCTGTCACTGACCTCCAGCCCTTCTCCTTACCATAGACATATTTTTCTACAGAAATTTTTTAAGCAAAATAAGTACTATTCTTCAATCTAGACCATTCCATTTTTAATTATTACATTTATATCCCACCTTTCCCCTAATAGCTCAAGATGATGTACATGGTTTCCCCTCTCCTCTGTTTATCCTCACAACAGTCCCATGAGAGTTAAACTGAGAGATATACATGGCTGAGTGGAGATTTGAATCCTGGTCTCCCAGGTCTTAGTCCAACATTCTAGCCGTTACACCACACTGGCACATACCATAAAGAAACTGGGAACACTGGGTATAGCCTTCTTCCATTTCTTCACACTTGTCTGCTGCAGTCTGCATGTCACTGTAAGTTGTGGCAAATACAGCAGCACCCGATTCCACTAGGAATTTGCACACCTGGACGTTATTACAAGATGCTGCACAATGCAGTGGTGTCCTAGAAATTGCAAGGAAGAAGAAAAAGTGACAGAATGTTCCGATTATCTTTCTACTCATATCTGACTTCTGTGAAAGTAACTACTAAAATCTAAAAAACAGGAAGATCAAAAGCTTGGGAGGGCGCTCCTAGAACATAGGAAACTGCTTTGTACTGAGTCGGACCATTGCTCCATCTAGCTCAGTATTGTTTACAATGACTGGCAGCCCTAGCTGGAGATGCCAGGGATTGAACCTGGGACCTTCTGCACGCAAAGCAAATGGCCTACCACTGAGTTATGACCTTTCCTTTAACTGCCAGCAGGGAAACAGCTGTGAATGATCAAAATGGGCACCCATTTTCATTCATTCATTCTACAATATCTAATTTCAGCTGAAGAGCAATGCTTTTGTCATCTATAACTCCAAACTCCCCTCTACTTAGCTCTCTGTCAAAATTCCTAACAGTACAGGAAAAGCTCTACCATCTGAAGTTGTTTGTTTTACATCAGGGGTGGAGAACCTTTGACCTGTGGGACCAACCATGGGCCATCATCTGGTCCAGTGTGGCCCACTACTTCATTTTTTCCACATCACGCCTACCTGTCAATCAGATAACATCAACACTGCATTGGCTGCAGCAGCATTTTAACTTCCACTCGTCAACTGATGAGCGGGGGAAGGGGGAAGGGAGAGAAAAAAAACTTGTATTTAAAAGGCTTTCTTGGATTGCACACATCTGCTCCCTACTGGGAACAAGCCCACACAACCAAACTGAGCAGAAGTTAACCCCCACTCCAACAGTTGATGAGTGGGGGTTAATTTCTGCAGTTTTCTGGTAGGGCTATGGTTGGCACTTCCCAAAGTGCTGACTGCAGGCTTGCAATGCCCCTTCTGCTACAGTTCCTAAGCAACCCTGTCCACCTGTCAATTTTGGTCCACAAGGTCAATCTTAATATGACCTGCAGAAGCAAAAAGGTTCCCACCTTTGTTTTACACAGAAGAGAAAGTTTAATCCAGAGCTTCATTCCAGAGCTGTTCAGACCACCAAATATTTTATTTAACTAATGATCATTCCTCCATTCAGGAAATGAAAAAACCAGACAGAAAAGCTGCAATGGAAGTGGGATTGTCAAATCTGAATACTACAGCAGTGTAAGAACCAGTAGGTTAGAATGATCCAGTAAGAAGCCTTACCATCCATCACTATCTGCAGCATTTACGTTTACACCAAACTGTACCAGGAATTTCACAATCTCTGTATGACCAGCACACACAGCATTGTGAAGTGCAGTGATGCCCTCATCATTGGGCAAGCTGGGATCTTCAACCTATAAAACAAGAAAAGTTCTAAAGTAAACATTGCCATTAATCCCAAGACCTTCTTATATCCCCAGTATAAGTGAACCTGTAACTCTACTATCATCTGAAAATGTTCAAATGTGGAACTCTTATATGCCATTACTTGAATATGACTATAACCAAGAATTCATGTGGCTTTAAATGCAGTCCAAGTGTTAGCCCTCAGTATTGCTGAATGTGGAATTTATACCTCATAGATGATTCTCTGCACAAGGTCAAATTCTCCCTCAAGAGAGGAATCTAGAAGCAGAGCAAGAGGATTGAATTTCACTCGCATTCCATGGGCAATCCTGTCTGAGCCAACTTTACGCAGATTTGTCCTCTTACCCTGAGGAAAATAAGACATAATAGTTTACAGGATTTTCTGCACTGAGAAAAAAATAATCAAAATTATTAAAAACTGAGACAATCAGCATGTTTCCATCTCCACAGGCATCTAAAAGCTTTAATGTAGCATAAACAATAATAACCCTGTACTGAGAATTCTAGTTAGGAAAAAACTCCATCCTAGGAAATGTTTCCCAATTACCTGTATTTGGAGGACCAATTTTAGTCAACTTTGAACACTTTACAGCTGCTTGAAATATAACTCAAATTTTGCCATGCTATCATAGAACCATAAGAGTTCGAAGGGACCCAGGATTCATGCTTATTTTATAAGAACAATATCCCCAGCTGGTTGAGAAGCAGCATAAACACTATTCAGAGGTATATGTAAATTTTGACAGATGTCAAATTTTTTTAAAAATGAGCCATATTTATTTTTGTTCAGTTCACAACACAGAAGGGGAAGGGCGACTCCTCTCTTCTTTGTAGAACCTACTTTCTGCAAAAACTGGTGTGCATCCTGTTTAAGTATTCAGTTAATAGAATTCACATCAATATTGCTGGCCTGGCCTTGGATATTAACATAATGCTGGCATGGCTCAGCTAGCAGTTCCAAGGGACATTTATATCTGGCCCCAAAACCTCTTAGAGGATTTAAAGCAGTTAGCAGAATTTAAGACAGAAACTGTGGAAGGAAGGAATGCTGAAGCTTGCCAAAAGTGAGGGAGATACCAACTGTGGTTAAAAAAGAAGGGAAGACTAGTGTATGAGCATGACACACAGACAGGATATGTGACAATGGTGCTTTGTGTGAAAGGGATGGCATAAAGTGTAGCAGCTGCCACTGAGCATTACATGTGGCCCCTGCATTACAAATATGACATCAGTGTATAGTGAAAAGGGAGGGGGGAAGACTCACACTGCCTTGGTTTCTTGTCTTCACAATATTCTAGAATCAACACAATGCCAAGCTTTGGAATATTCTAATGGTTAATAATAATAATAATAATAATAATAATAAATAATTTAATTTCTGTGTCGCCTATCTGGCCAATGGCCACTCTAGGCGACGTACAACAGTTAAAACATAATATGATAAAATACAATACAATGATACAATATAAAAACAATATAAGAACAATACAGCAGCAGACAATAATATTAAAACAGGGTAGGAGGCATTCCAATCTTAGTAATTAACCCTCCCTGGAAATCCCGAAGGCCTGTTGAAAGAGCCAGGTCTTTAAGGCTGTACGAAATGTATTTAGGGAAGAGGCATGCCGGAGATCTTGTGGGAGGGAGTTCCAGAGGGTGGGGGCCGCCACTGAGAATGCCCTCTCTCTAGTACCCGCCAATCTAGCTTTTTTTGTCGGTGGGATTGAGAGAAGGCCCTGTGTGGCTGATCTTGTCGAGCAGCATAATTGGTGGCGTTGAAGGCGCTCCGTAAGATAAACTGGGCCAAGACCGTATAGGGATTTAAAGGTTAATACCAACACCTTGAATTGGGCCCGGAAAACAACTGGAAGCCAGTGTAGATCGAACAACACTGGTGTGATGTGATCCTGGCGGCGACTGTTCATAAGTAGTCGAGCAGCCGCATTTTGTATAAGTTGTAGTTTCCAGACCGTTTTCAAGGGTAACCCCACGTAGAGCGCATTACAGTAATCCAAACGAGAGGTGATCAGGGCGTGTACTACCAGTGGGAGCTGATGAACAGGAAGGTAGGGTTGCAGCCTTCGTATGAGGTGTAGTTGATACCAGGCTGCCCGGCTCACTGCCGAAATCTGAGCCTCCATGGACAGCCTGGAATCAAGTACAACCCCAAGGCTGCGGACCTGGTCCTTCAGGGGTAAACTCACCCCATTGAACTTCAAGTCAACATCTCCCAACCTTCCTTTGTCTCCCACAAGCAGCACCTCGGTCTTATCGGGGTTCAGCTTCAGCTTGTTCCTTCCCATCCATCCACTCACGGATTCCAGGCACTTGGACAAGGTCTCCACAGTCGACTCTGGTGAAAATTTAAACGAGAGATAGAGCTGTGTCATCTGCATATTGGTGACACTGCAGCCCAAATCTCCTAATGATTGTCCCTAGCGGCTTCATATAAATGTTAAACAGCATGGGAGAGAGGATAGAGCCCTGTGGCACACCACAGTTGAGAGGCCAAGCGTCTGAAACCTCCTCCCCCAATGCTACTTGTTGATACCTATCAGAGAGAAAGGAATGGAATCACTGTAATACAGTACCTCCAATTCCCAATCCCTCCAGGCGATGTAAAAGGATACTGTGGTCGACAGTATCAAAAGCCGCTGAGAGATCGAGGAGGACAAGAAAGGAGAATTCTCCCCTATCTAATGCCCTCCTCAAATCATCTACCAGAGCGACCAAGGCTGTTTCAGTTCCGTGACCAGTCCTGAAACCCGATTGGTATGGATCCAAGTAATCCGTTTCATCCAAGTGTGCTGACAACTGGTTGGCCTCCACTCTCGCTCAATGACCTTGCCCAAAAATGGTAGATTCGAAATTGGGCGGAAGTTATTGAAAACTTGGGGATCCAAGGAGGGCTTCTTCAGGATGGGCTTTACAATTGCCTCCTTGAAGGCTGATGGCATTACACCCTCTTTCAAGGATGCGTTTACCACCGCTTTAATCCCCTCACCCAATTTCTCTCTGCAGCTCATAAGGAGCCACGATGGGCAAGGATCAGTTAGACAAGTGGTAGGCTTCACAGTTGTAAGCACCTTGTCCACATCCTCAGAAGGGAGAAGCCGAAACCGATCCCAACAAGCTATGCATCATTTCACAAGATGCCAATTACACAAAAAATTAACTCAGAACTGAAGCAAATCAAAATACTTTGTGGGAGTGTATAATTAATGCCAGTATGTCCCGATGTTGGTAGCAATTTAGCCCAGGCTAATTGTGTGGCAAACTGAAGTTTGGAGATATTTTCCCTTGTTCTAAACTAATGGTTCATGGCACATTTTGTATTTTAACCTTCCTGCTGTTCATTGTAGCACATGAAGGGATGCTGCTTTGTTTTAATATGCTTTGAAGTCTGTTGTTTTTAAAATGCTTTATAATGTTTTTAGTGTTTTTGTTTGCCATTTGTTAGGAGGAAGGGTGAGATATAAATTTAATAAATAAATATTACCAAAACTATTCTAATATTTTATTTTAGAATACTAAAACTACAGCCAAAGTGATGGCAAAATAGAACCCAGTCAAATACTCATATGAAAACCAAGAGACAGAGGTGACAAAATCATTTCTGGATGCAAGAGCAAAGAAGGTTCTGAAGGATAAAACTGTCTTGCATGTGCAAGCTGTCAAGAAAAAAGATGGGGACGAAGAAGCTAATTTGTTCCTTCAGTAGCATGCTTAAGATTTCTTGGAGACATACGCTGGCCTTTACTGTTCTCAAGTAGGTTATACTTCCAACAATATGATCCAAAATGTTGAGGATATCCAATATTATTAGCATATGTGGCTCAAGAAGAGATGCTGACTAAATTGGCTTCTACACCTAGCTTCGATTTATCTCACAACTAAAACCTGTTCTGCAGTAACAGACACAATTCACTGGGCATCTCTGAAGCAAATTTTCCTCTTACTTCAGTTTGAACAGACAGTCTACTAAATGAAATTAGAAGATAATGCACCACAGCAATGTGTAGTAGATGATCATCAGATCTATGTCATCTTGTCTACAGAAAAATTCCTATGCTGCAGAATTGTCATCACCTCAGTGGTTAAGTGGCTAAAATGACTGAGACACATTGCTTTTACTTACAGGTGGCAAAGAGAACTGTCCAGTGACTTCAGGGGGTCGCATATTGGATGAGTCCTCTCCCAAATTCTCTGGTTCTCCTGAAGGATATGGAGGTGGTGGGTAGGGCGGATACTCATCCATGTACATTTCTATGGGTAAGGGCACATCTAGGCTTGGTTCTTCCATTTCAGACTGAGTAAGGGAGGTATTGTCAGAAATCCCCTCAGGAACACTCTCTAGACCTGATAAAGGAAGAGACCCTGCATTCTGATCAGTATTTGGCTTTTCTGCCTCCTCTTCAACAGTTGGCTCAGGTGAAGAAGGAACTACTTCTTTGGTCATCTCTGTACTTAAGTAAGGGTTCGGGATTTCTGTTGAGCTTTCAGTAACAGCCACTGAAGTTTGCTTTGATGGATATGACGGGGCAGAAATAGTCTCCATAGCAGCCAGAGTTGTTCTCTGGTACAAGAGCTTCTGAATATTAGGGCCATTAGGACCTTCTGGCTCAGTAATGGAACTACGTTTCTTCAGCGGCCTTGGAGCATTAGATAGCTTCTTCCGAAGGGCCTCCAGATCTGCATCACTTTGATTTCTGTAAGGATTTGACAAGAAAGGCAACAGCTTTGTTGGGCTGAGTGGACGAGGAATACGTTCTGTTTCATTATTTTCACTGGCTGAAGCTGTAGTCTCCATTTCAGGTTCTGGACTGCCTGGCTTGCTTGTAGTATTTGAATAAATATTCTCAATCTGCTGCTGTTGATTTAGGGGACCAGTTCCAGCAATAACTGGTTTTCCGTATACTGAAGAACAAATCAGAAAGAGAACTATGAACATTTGGCAGATATAATAGGAAAATGCAACACTTACCAGTACAAACATTAGAGATGAGACTTATCAATACAAATTCAGTTTGTATCAAAACTGCTAATATAAGTGATTGTTCCTGTCAGACTGACAACACAAAACCTTATCTCTCTCTCTCAGCGCTTGAGGAATATAATGCAACATGGAATAGAAGTTCCTTGAGTTCCATTTCTACCCCCCCTCTTTATAAAAAAAAAAGTGTTCCATTTCTCTGCTTTTCAATTAAAACAGTGATCCCAGGTGCATTATGAACTACAACAGAAAGAGGGGGAAAAGTTGAAGCATCAAACATTTCTTTAATATTTCCACAACAAACCACTTTAAATTTTAACACTTCAGGGAAAAAGTAGCTTGCCTATTCAACAGTCAAGTATCTGCACTGGAAATTTCAACAAAACTTGGAGCTGTCAGCACGGGTCTTCCCCACCCGTGCACACTGCACTACAGTCAGAAATAACTACAGCAGTTGCAAACCAGAATTTTCAGCAGTTCATCCTCAATATAAAATTTAACTAGTGATGGCCACCAACTTGGAAGGCTTTAAAAGAGGATTAGTCAAATTCATGGAGGATAAAGCTATCAACAGCTACTAGCCATGATGGCTGTGTTCTACCTCCAACGTCAGAGGCAGCATGCCCCTGAATACCAGTTGCTGGGACGCACAAGTGGGTAGAGGGTCGTTGCACTCAGGTCCTGCTTCTGGGCTTCCCATCTGGCTGGTCAATGTAAGAAAAGGATGCTGGGCTAAATGGTCCATTGGCCTTATGTTCTTATGAACTTACTTAACATACATCTGAAGGTAAAAGTTCAAATCCAATTCCACAAAAAGGTATTTCATAAAAATACTTTGAAAACCATGCACAAGTGGGGGACTTGCAACAAAAATATGGTGTATCCCTCAGTTAGGGAGGGACAGTTACTTCTCCCTCACTGTGATGGATACCAGAGTTCTAGCAGAAATTGGGGATGCAGGTTGTGCACCTGATGGCACACTTCCTCCAATCCAATCACCACCCCACCTTATAATTAAGATAGCATGTTCTAGTAACATCAGTTTGCCCATACTTTGGCTTGGATCCAGAGTTAGTTGCCGTTAGGCCCTATTTACAATCAATGTGGAAAGCTAATCATGTGAAAGCATACATTTTCTTACTGAATGATTATATCCTCACCACCACCACCAGCTATAAAAATAAAACTTCTATCTCACAGTTTATCCACTTTATAAACTGGAGCTTTCATATTATTTTCATTTTGCTCTGATGAAGTAACTAAATATTTGTGTTTTGCTTTTCATTTTGTATTGATTTCACAGTGGAAAGTTAAAAAAAAGCCATTTTAAGACATACTGGTTCTTTGAATTCTCATGATGGCTCACTGACTTCTCATTCTGTGGCTTCCCCACCACCCTTTAAATAATCTAAGTTTTCTTGCTCTGGAAAACAAAATGAAACCCCAATGCTCACCACTTGGAAAATGTGGTCCTCTGGTTTGTGCCCTTGTCAGGGCACTCTGCACTGCCTGTTGGAAGTTCTTCCCAGGCGTTTGCTGTTTTGTGTACATGCTGTAGATTGAACTCGCAGCAACAGTCTGTGGCTTTCGAAAAGGTGGCGGAGGGGCTTCTTTGGCTGGCTGAGGGGTGAACGGTCTCACAGCTGCTGCAGGAGGACTCTCTTGTTTGAGAAGAGTCAGATCTGAATTAGCAGGAAGGCTGCTTGGAGACACACAGATCTTTTGCTGGGCCTGCTGAGATGCTGGTGGGGTCAGTTGGGTTGGTGGTTTTTGCTTGTTTCCTACAGCTGCAATTGTCAGAGGCAGTTTCTGGGTATTACCATCAGGCTTAACATCTGGAGAAGGAAGCTGACTGGCTTGACCAAAGTAAGGTAAATTTATCTGTTTTGGTTTGGTGGGAACAGGTGGTGGTACTTTTGCCACACTTTTAGTGCCCATCTGCAAGAGAAGATAGTCAAGTAAATGAAACATATATTCTAATAGCGATGGGTCAAAGAAGAAACCCATTCTAGGAAAACAAATCAAAGGCACACGGATCTGCAAATAATCTATTACTACCTCCTACAATTATATTTTCAGTAACTTTCCCAGTTATTTCTTAGTTCTCAGGTTGGTAACATATATATAAGAAGAGGTTTCTCACAGCAGCCCCAACTTAAGACAAAAATGAAGCACACCATGGTAAGGGGTAAGGACAAATGTTCAGAGAAAAAAGCAGGAGGGATTCCAAATGTATGAGGACTGGTTTACATCATTTCAAATTAAGTGATGTAATAAACTGCTCAAAGAACAGTGTTATGGACTGAATATTATTTATATTTGTTAAATAAAATGAATATACATTACCATAAAAACAGTACACACATCCCTAGTTAAGAAGATTAAGTCCAGAGTCTAAAATTACCTAACTGCACTGTTCAGTCTTCTTTTAAATATTTACTTCCCCTCCCATGCTTCTATAGACAGATGGCACAATGTTCCTTCTCATTCCTGCAAGGAGCCACCACTCTGTAAGGGAGTTTTTTTGCCATCCTTGGCTCATCTAAAACCAAATCCCAGGTTCTACATTTTGTCCAGTATATCACACTGGCTAACAAGAAAATGAGAAACTTAGCATAAATTCATAATCACTGCTCATCGTATCATATGGGTTTAGACATTTCTCAAGCATGCTTAGAGAGCAAGTTCAGGTCATAACTCAAAAGGCACTATACAGTTTCTAAATACCTGGCCATCTCGCAGGAGGTCTTCGCTACTCTGGTTTTTTCTCAGTGCACCTGCTGTAGGTACTCCAGTACCTCCATTTGATTCAACTGAATCAAACATGGAAAAGGGGCGTACTTTCTTTTCTCTCTCTCTAAGAGGAACATCGCCTTCACCAACTGAAAGAGCAACAAAAGTTAGTTTCGAAGCATTTGTAATACTTGTGAAAAAACTAAAAATGGAATGACAAAAACAACCTTTCAGATTAGCTGTTAGAGCTATAAATTTGAGCCAAATGCCCTTGCATGTGCTTGTTTGAGATAGGAGAAATGAATGTTAATCAGAGACATTCAACACAAAAAATCAAGGGGTTCAAGTTGCTTTCTCCATACTTTATTATTGTGCAGAAAACTGTATTTGAACTACAGCACCTCTTAAATAATTTAGCCAGAAGATTCTTTATAAACAGGAAAGCATCTGGATTAAAGGGACACCACACTTCTGCATGAAGGAACACTAGCTTCTCATAAAACAGACAGATGAGGGGGGAATCGCTTATTAATATTGGCCATGCATGCTATCAGGAATAAAGCAGACGTATTTGGAGCCACTGACAGCTCTGCAGGCTGCACAGCTACAATTTTAAGAGTTGTAACATCAAGCTAAAGATGGAAGAACAGTGCACTGGCAGCTACATAAAAAAATGAGGTTAATTGTTCCAGCACCCGAGCTACTGAAATTAAGGGAAGCAACAGAGCTGATTAAGCACACTGAACAGACCACTAGGAGTGGGAATCTACCCTTCTTCCTGAGTAAGAGCAAACAACCCTTGTGACAATTGGTTAATCTTCTTTAGAGTATAATATGTGACATAAGGATTACAAGCATAGACTTTTGCTTCTTATTTTGGATTGATTTTGTACTGATGCGGAAGCATACATAAAAATAAGCCATTACACCACCAGAGAAACCTACCTTGCCCTTCACTGTTACCATTGGCTTTAGTCACCACAGAAGTTAGCCCTTGGTTAGTAACATTGCCAGCACTTGAATTATTCCAGTCGCTGATAGCAAGAGGAGGTTTTGAACCAGTAAATGCAATACCTGGAGTAAACAGAAATAGTGAAAATAAGGAAGATGAGGAACAAAAAATAAGGCCCCCTCCAGAATACAAGGATACTAGATTGTTAACATTTTCCCTCTGGCTTGAGCATGAAAAGTATGTTTTTGTAGGGGGTAATTTGATGCTTGTACGCCAATTATACAACAGAGCAGAGATGAGGAACCTTTTTCAGCTTGAGGCTCACATTCCCTTGTGGGGAACCTTCTGGGGGCCAAATGCCAGTGTAGGAATGAGACCAGAGGCAAATGTGGGCATGATCAAAGGCAAGAGTGCGTGGAGCAAAGGAATATGACTTACCTTTTGTGTGGCTGTAATGTACTGTGCAGAAGTCAGAGGTTTCTATGTGCAACCTACATACACCACACATGTCCATCTTTCTGTCTAGGCAAGCAAGTGGCATTATCACAGTTCGACAAATTCCAGCCAGGCAAAAGCACTCTTGGGCACAGAGCAGGGCTAGTAAGAGACATTGGGAAGAGGGAGCATGGTGGCCTGAGTCTCAAGGGCCAGATAAAGAGGACTGGAAGGCCGCATTTGGCTCCCCAAGCCTGAGGTTCCCCATCTCTGCAATAGATGAATATGGAGAAGGCTCCTTTGAGCTTGAAATGTTTCACTGAACCTCTGGCCATTTAATATTGTGGCCAAAATTATTAGCTATTTGAGCTAGTACTTTTCCCAGAAACGGTGATAGTAAGAGTCAAGAAAAAATAAATAATACATAAGAGGGTAATTCTAGTCCAAGAACAGAAGAATCATATTTATATTCAATATATGTAATGAATGTCATTATTGGGAACAAATCAGATGTGATGGTGCACAATTAAGGAAAATCATATCTTACTTCCAATATCCACACAACTGTGAAAACACCAAGGACTATGCACGAGGTCTGGGAAGATTACACAGTTGAGAGATATAGTTCCTATAAGTTCCCAGATACAGGAAGTAACATACAGAATGAAATGGAAGCTCATTTTACATATTGGTAACCACAAGATGTAGCTTGCTTTAAAAATCAGTACAAATTCATAAGAACACTGTGAATAACTGTTGATTATAAGCAACTATCAACAAATCCAGCACATCCATAGGATCTCTTAAATTTCTAGAGCAGAACTATAGCCTTTGTATGAAAATATATTGCATTACATCCCTATCATCCTTGTAATAACTGAGGAAAAATCATAATTTCCCTTATTCTTGCAGATGGAGAAGGGACGCTAAAAGAGGTTAACTTATTCAAGGGCCACTTGTATGAATCTACAGATAGAAAGAACTGAACCAAATCTCCCGTAGCTCAAGCCTAACATTCACAAATTTCACAGGGTTAATCACAGGACAGTTTGTCACAGAACACTTAACAATGACTGAGCAACTGGACTACTGAGGGAGGTGGGTGGCATAAGAATGCATAACTTAACATCAATGCATCCTATTTCTATGCTGCAAGTAAAATATGTAATTTTAAAACAAGGAAAAAAACACCAGTCAGCACAGTCTCACCAAAAATAAGATTTCCTAGACAAGGTGAGTCTTTTGAAACAAGTTATAAATATTGAGGTGTGAGTAATTTGTCCTTTTCTCAAACGCACTTCACAAAAACAGGAAGTTTTCAAAGCTCTCTTACGATAAAGATTAAAGTCCATAAACACCCTCGCTCACTGAAGACAAAACAAGAATTCCATACAAATCAGAACTAATACAGTGCTCTGTATTAATACCTCTTTTGGATGACCATCTTCCTCCTAATAGCAGCACTATCCATTTTGTTTGCACACTGATGCTAACAACAACATGGGCTATTACTGTATGATATTAATGGAACTAATGCTAAGATTAAAAACTCAGATTAAGAACTGGCAGTGAGAATTTTGAATATTTTAAATATACATCTAGAAATACATCTAGAAAAAACTGTGTTTTTCATTTACAATCGTATGTACTCTTGAATCTACCAAACAGAATGAAACAGCTATTTGAAAGTTGGCACTACATCTAACTAGTGATGCTGATTAGAGAAAACAGTGGGAAAGATTAGTTACTTTCAGAAAATGTTCCTTTCAGACAAATAAATGAAACATGGGTGGCTAACTGCTATACCTAGCATGTTCTGTGCCAAACTAAAGATAAATCGGAACAGATGACTATAGAAAGTGCCCATATACTTTGCACAAGTATAGACTGGGAGAAAAAAATGAGAGTTACCACCAGCAGCTTTCATTTGTGAAAGAACCCCAGCTCTCATATTTGGCAGAGTCTGGGTTTTCAACAGTCCATCAGGGGCTTGTAAGGTTGAGGTCCCATCTGGAAATGCCGGTTTGACTAAAAGTTCATTCCTCGAGGCAATGCGTGGCATGGTGGAGGACTGGATGTAAGGACCAACAGCTGCCACTCGACTTGGAGTAGATACCACTGGTTGTGGCTGATTCCCATCTGGAGATATCTAAACAGCAGGCATCAAGTTTAAGAAAGAATTAAGCAACACAATACAATTCATGTTTGGGGACACACGCACGCACACACACGGCTTTTTCTATAAATTATCTTTAAAGATATTTTTACAGTGTAACAGCATTATTTTGTACAAAGAAAGCACCAAAGGGGGAAAAAGTACTCTTTCTGATATAAAAGATTAAATAGGCTAATGCTGATGCATTATTTAAAGAGGTTTTCATGCTACAAAGAAATGCTAAGAATATACAGCAGACACATACAGCTTCTTAGCAACTTCTCACCCCAACCCAGTAAGGTTTTTTTTAATGCATCAGTAGCAGAATAGAGTTGTGTTTTTTTTGGCACTCACCGGTACATTCTCCTTTTGCTGCAGCGCAGCCTTTTTCTTCCACAGCCGTTCCCTCAGCTCATTAACACGCTTATCCATAACTGCCACCTCTGAGTTGCGTTTGTTTAAACAGTCCCTCTGTTGCTGCAGCTTGGCATTCTGCTCTTGGTTCAGTTTGTTCCTCAGCTGAATGCATGCAGGAGGGGGAATGAGGAATGCAAAATAAAGAACTTTCAGGGTGAATTCCATGAAAAATGCAAGTTCTAAAAAGATAGGAGGATCATGCAAACAAGTTCTGGGCAGGCTTTGCTTCTTTACACAGCATGCCAGGTAGACAATAATCTGTGCTGATAGCAACACAGAAGACATTAACTATACTGACTATTAAACAGATCATACAATTCTGACTGTCAGAAGAGACAAGAGGCCAAAGCAATTTCTTTTGCAGTACAGTGTGAGATCTATCTCCTTTAGTCATTACTAAAGGTCTGTAGAGCAGATTTGGAGTTACCTGAAGCTCCTTGTACAGACGGTCAAGCTCAGCTACAGCAGACTGGTTGTCATGGTAACCATCAATCCGGCCATTCTTTAGCATCTCCAATTGTCTGGTAAGTTCCTCTACCTTTGACACAGCCAGTACCAGTTCTCGTTGTTTTTGCTGGAACAAACTGTTCATCTGCTCAATCTCCTCCACTGGAGAGGAAGACAGAATACAATAGCTGTAGCTGAGAAATGACCAAATGTTGGCTGCTTCCAAGGCAGCTGTTAAGGGGGCAGAAACACCCTGAATCTCTCTAGCATAGAGCTTAAGAAGGTTACGCCAATTAGAAGCTAAGCATCTGATCAAGCCATCAAGTGATCTATCTGAGGCTTTATACAGTATCTTTTATAACAAGCTTTTCTTTACAGTAATGTCGACATGATTATATAATACACACCCTTTTCCCTTATGAAAGATATTCATTTCCGGTGGCTAAAATGGGGAAAACAGAAGTGAGAAGAGAGGCATATGTGCATTATTTGAGTCCTGAACATGTTTGAGGAAGGAGATTTTGTTCTAGGAGACCTCAAGCTAGTTAGCCACTGGGCAGTGCCACATGGTTTGAACTAAAGCAGTTATCTGCTTCATAAAGGAGCTATAAATACTGTGTGTGTGTGTGTGTGTGTGAGTGTGAGTGTGTGTGTGTGTGTGTGTGTGAGAGAGAGAGAGAGAGAGAGAGAGAGAGAATCATGTCCCAAGTTAAATTTACTTATAGTACACTTTCTGCTGTATTTGAAGACAGGAACAGGTAAGTTTGGTTTGGGAAGTTCCAGCCATTTGCAAAACGTAACATATCAAAACAATGTGAGTATCAATACCAATATTATTTACATGGTATTAGTTATTGGATGCAACTCTCCAAAGCATTTATAAAAACAATGTTCAAAATAAAAAATGGGTCCCATGAAACCTAAAAAGAAATGGTAACAGATAAACTACAAATTCTAAAGCTTATTCATAACATTATTTCTGAAAGGTTAAAAGAAATTCAAACCCAAGCCATCTTTCAGGATCAGGCACATATGCTCTTATTTCCTTTATTTTCAGTATCTGTTCAGGTAGTCATCAACTTGGGTATATAAGAAGATCAAATTTTATTTTTGCTGTCTATGTACAAATAATGTGATATTCAAATCATATCAGTTTTAATTGACTAGCTGATCCAACAAAAGGTACCATTTCAACTACTGTATATTGTCTCCCACATTTGGCAAGATCAGCACAGCTAACAGTACGTATTAACTTTCAGTGCAGCAGCCATGTTAATCTAGTTAGAACCAAAAATGAAATCTAGCAAAATGAAACAGTTCTCTCGATATAGTAAATTGTTAAGAAACTGTTTTAAGGAAATTATTGATTAATTTAATGCCATAGTATCAATCCTGCAATTCAGCGATGAGTAAGGGCACTGTACAGTTAGCAACTCCGTTCTCAGGATTTGTTGATCTGAAGAAAGCAAAATGTGGCATCCCTTAAGAAATACACCAGGAACATTCAAGACTGTCCATTTTCTGCTTTACACTTTCAGCAATAAATGGTAAAATAAATTACGTAAATATTAATCAACATATGACCAAATCAAGAGGCAGGAATTCTAAATAAGAACAACAGTAACATTATTGTACATTGATATAACAGTAGCTCCAACAGTATACTAGATGTTTGATGTCTGTTTGAATTTAACACACGTGGAACTGGAAAACGGTTTCTTTCCAAAGATTTTCTTACTATCTCCTTTATACTGCCAGCAGATCATTCCTATTTGCACCCATGATCTAATGTCAGTACACCAATATTTAAGAGGATTTTAAAACCCAGTGAGGTGACTTTGATGCACTTTATGCCATTAATGACCATGAATGAGAAAGCATATTTCAGAAGGGAAGGAGAAAGTGCTACATAAAAAAATGGTAGAACAAAAAATGAAATCTAAAAGTTAAACACCTATTAATATGTAGTCAGCAACAACATTACGTTCTCCTATTTATTAGATGCTGAATTCCAGGCATGAGATAAGTAATCAAGTTAAAAAAAAGTCTGCAAGGTAGTGGCTACATTTGCATATCATGCTAAACCATGATTTAACATAAAGTGCACAAGTCGTACTTCCTTCTTCCCCTCCCATATGGTTGGGAGGAGGGCTTCAGAAACACAGTTTCCCTTAGAACTGTCATGTCATCCAAACTGTAGTGTTGTGGTTTACTAATGGTTATTTTTAGTCAGTTTCATAACCTCATGTACATCATGCTAAATCATAGATTCTGTGACATGCAAAAGCAATGAATGACTGAATAAAAAGGGCATCAGAATATAAACAATTGCTCTTAAAGCAGGAATACAGAAAAGTTAATGAAGCACACACATGCATACATAAAAAAATCCAACAAACACAATGGCCTGATTTGCACATAACACTTAAAAGCTGTGGTTTATTTAGCCTAAGTGTGGTTTGTGTGAGCATCCAAACCAGCCTAGCCACAAACCAGAATAATCACAAACCACAATGTGAAAACATGGGTTTGTTGCTGGCTCACAGACCAAGGGTTGTTTTAACTATGGTTTAACATTATGTCTAGACCGCAAAGCTTACTTAATCATGGTTTGTTTGCCCACCCTACCCTAGATTCTCACCAAGCTATGGGGGCATAAGACAAGAGTGGCTGGAAAATAAACCAAGCTTTGGAGAAGCAAGCTGTGGCTTGTCTGCTCGTCTGCGAGACAACTCATTGTTTGCTGAGCAAACCAATTTAGCATTACATGTGAATGCAGCCAATATGTAACTATTCCAATAGGAACTAACTTGAAACAAGTTATAAACCAGTCATCCAAAAGCTTCTAATAGCTCACCTAGCTTTCCATTACTGAGCCGTTTTTGTTCCACATGACCTTTGAGAGCTCTCACTTTCTTCAACTTGGCTTCCTGATTCTCAGCAATTTCTTTCAATCTTTTGAGCTTTTCTTGCTCTGCGGCTTGCTGTTGCTGCCGTTGATCCTGCTGTTTCAGAAATTTTAACCGTTGCTCCTACAGGTGAATAAAACAAGCATTATGCTTATTGCAAATAAGTTATTTAATGGTAATGTATTAATGACATACAATTTCTGGAATTGATAAAACTTAGAGCATCTTACAAGCATTACAATAGTGAGCACCACAGTTCACTTAATTACTACAAATTCACCCCCACAAAAACTAAAGAAAGATGAACATGCAAAATGAAACAGATCATTTAGGGCTCCCTATCTTTCTCCACCCACATTAACTGAGGAGACAATTTGAATAATTAAAAAAAGCTTTCAAGGAAAGGGTTTGGGGCAACAGACACGTGATTGCCTTTTTCAAAAAGGACTAAAAGATTGATGATAGATCTCCCAGCTACCTGTTTTGGGGAAGCTTATCTTTAGTTACTGACCTTCTCAGCTGAGAACTCCTAATAAGCTTTTAGGAAACCACAGATTCTCTAGAACATATATGTGTTTAAAAAACAAAACACCATGACACCGAAGATGCCTGAATTCCATTCCCCAACTTTGCTTTAGATTCAAGAACAGCCATGGCCAAAGTTAAGGCACAGCTCTGAGTCCACAGTTACTTCTCTGCCCAAGCAGGCTATTGTGAGAAATCCAAGGAAACCACTTTTAATATTTAGCACTTAACAAGATTCATATTTTTTAAAAAGCTGCTTTTCTCATATGTCTTTATTCATAGGTCATTTTTACAGAAAAGTGTATTTCAACAAACCTTGCTAGCCAGCATTTGCTGTTGTGCCTCTATCTGTTGCTGTTGACGTGATGCCATTTCCTGCAATTCAGCTAGAGTCATATCCATCCGAGGAGCATTGACCTTCAGTTATTAAAAACAATATCCATCAAAGTATGGTATAAGCATTGTATTTTGTTGAAGCCTATGCAATATATTGATCATCTGGATTCAAAATTAAAGGCCTGATTATTGTACCATTTTGGGGACAGGATAAAAGGTACAAGCAAGGATACTCAAAAGCCCATGAAGATAAAAGTTACCAATATACTTTTATTCCAGTGCTTTCTGGATAATCACCAAACCAGAAAATACTCAGAGGTCATCTATGTCCAATCCCCAACTGAAGCTACTACCATCCAGCCATCACCCTACTGCATGTAGGCATGCATGCGTGTGTGCATGTATATAAAATAAATTGATTGAACTGATTGATTGATTAGATTTATATCCCACCTTTTCTCCCAGTAGGAACCCAGGGCAGCAAACAAAAGCACTAAAAACACTTTAACATCATAAAAACAGATTTTAAAATATATTAAAACAAAACAACCATTAAAAACATATTAAAACAAGCATCTTTAAAAACCTTTTAAAAAAGCTTTAAAGATATATATTTTTAAAAGGTTTAAAAATATATTAAAAAGCAATTCCAACACAAGACACAGACTGGGACAAGGTCTCTACTTAAAAGGCTTGTTGAAAGAGGAAGGTCTTCAGTAGGTGCTGAAAAGATAATAGAGATGGCACCTGTCTAATATTTAAGGGGAGGGAATTCCAAAGGGTAGGTGCCACTACACTAAAGGTCCGTTTCCTAAGTTGTGCAGAACGGACCTCTTGATAAGATGGTATCTGCAGGAGGCCCTCATCTGCAGAGCATAGTGATCGACTGGGTATATAAGGGATAAGACGATCTTTCAGGTATCCTGGTCCCAAGCTGTATAGGGCTTTGTACACCAAAAACAGAACCTTGAACTTAGCCCGGTAGCTAATAGGTAGCTAGTGCAATTCCTTCAGCAGCGGGGTTACATGTTGGTGATACCCTGCCCCAGTCAGCAGTCTCACCGCCACATTTTGCACCAGCTGCAGCTTCAGGACCAACCTCAAAGGGAGCCCCGCATACAGTGAATTACAGCAATCCAGCCTTGAGGTTACCAGTGCAGGGACAACAGTGTTCAGGCTATCCCGGTCCACAAATGGCTGCAGCTGTCTTTCAAGCCGAAGCTGGTAAAAGACACTCCTAGCCACTGAGGTCACCTGGGCCTCTAGCGACAAAGATGGCAGAAGCACCTGCAGACTACAGACTTGCTCTTTCAGAGGGAGTACGACCCCATCCAAAGCAGGCAACTGACCAATTATCCAAACTCGGGAACCACCAACCCACATCGTCGTCTTCTTGCTAGGATTCAGACTCAGTTTATTGGCCCTCATCCAGCCTACCACCAAGGTCCAGGGCTTGCATGGCCTCTCCCAGTTCAGATGCTACAGAGAAATAGAGCTGAGTATCGTCAGCATATTGCTGACACCTCATCCCAAATCTCCTGATGACTGCTCCCAGGGGCTTCATATAGATGTTAAACATCATGGGGGACAAGATGGTACCCTGCGGCACTCCACAGCACAACTGCCAAGGGGACAAAAGACCATCACCCAATGCTACTGTCTGAAAACAACCTTGAAGATAGGATCAGAACCACTGTAAAACAGTGCCTCCAATACACATCTCATCAAGTTGGCCCAGAAGGATACCATGGTCAATGGTATCAAAAGCCACTGAGAGATCAAGTAAGAATAATAGGGCAGCACTCCCCTTGTCCTTCTCCCGATAAAGGTCATCCATCAGGGTGGACAAGGCCAATTCAGTCCCTAACCAGGCCTGAACCCAGAATGAAATGGGCCAAGATAACCTGTTTCATCCGAGAGTACATGCAATTGCTACACCACAACCCTCTCAATTTGCTACCGGTCAGTAGTTGTCACAAACCAATGGGTCCAGTGTGGGCTTTTTTAAGAGTGGTCAGATTACTGCCTCTTTCAGGGCAGCTGGAAACCACTCCCTCCAGCAACAACACGTTCACCACACTCTGGATCCACTCAGTCAAATTCCCTCAGCAAGCTTTGATAAGCCAACAAAGGCAAGGGTTGAGAGGACATGTTGCTGACCGCACTGTTGCAAGCACCTTGTCCATGTCATCAGGCTGCATCAACTGAAACAGTTCTCAAGAAGTTGCAGCAGACGTTGCACTGGACACCTCACTGGGCACTACAGTAGATGTGGATGGGGTATCAAGATTGCTACGGAGGCGAGAAACTTTACCCTCAAAGTGCCTTGCAAACAATTCACAGTGGGCCTACGAAGGGTCTAAAACTCCATTTCCTGGAGCTGATGTTAACACACCTCTGACAATACGGAAAAGCTCCACTGGATGGCAACTTGAGGATGCAATGGTGGCAGAGAAGTGGGCCTTCTTTGCCGCCCTGATCACCACACAGTACGCATGGTTATGATATTTTACTCATGCCCGATCAGCTTCACAGCATGTCTTTCGCCACTTGCGGTCTAGTCGTCATTCAGCCTGTTTCATTGCCCTTAGCTCACTGGGGTACCAAGGTGCAAACTGGGCTGCACAATGCCAGAGAGGGTGCTTGGGGGCAACTGTGTCAAGAGCCTGATGTGTCTCACTGTTCCACAGCGTAACAAGGCCTTCAACAGGGCCACCTGCTCTATCTACTGGGAACTCCCCCAGGGCATTCAGGAATCCTGTGAATTCCTCCGGGGTGGACCAACTTAATCGGTCCACCACCCCTGCAGGGGAGAATCAGAGCTATAAGTCTAAACTTCACCAGGAAGTGGTCTGACTATGGCAATGGGGTGACATCAAACCCCCCTATCTCCAGACTACCCCTTCCTCCATCTGGAGCAAAAACCAAGTCAAGGGTGTGCCCTGCCCTATGTGTTGGGCCGGTGACAACTTGAAACAGCCCCATGGTCGTCATGGAGGCCATGAAGTCCCGAGCCGGAACTCTAGAAGCAGTCTCAGCATGGATGCTGAAATCACTCAGGACTATCATTCCAGACTCCTCCAATACCACAGCCGAGACGGCCTCTGCCAGCACGGTCAGAAAAGTTGCCGGGCAGTAGAGTGAAAGGTACACAAGCAGCAACCCAGTTTACTGTCTCCTCGGCCCAACACCAGGTGCAGGCCCTCACAGCCAGCTCCAAGTCAGAGTGGTTTCCTGGGGACAGAGTTGGAAGTTCTGTAGACCACAGCAACTACTCTCCACACACCCCGTCCCTGCAGCCTGTGCTGGTGTTGCACTGAGTATCCAAGTGGGCAAAGCTGGGTCAGATCAATTCCTCCCAGCTCACCCACCCAGGTCTCAGTAATGCACACCAAATTGGCACCTTGAGTGTGATCTTATTGTGTACTGATCTGGTGTTAAACAACAGTACACACAGACCAGTGGACACAGCGGATGAGCAACAAGGAACCTGTCCATGAGAGGAGTGGGAGCAAGGAACAAGGCATAGATAGTATTGCCTTCATCTTCTAAGGTAGTTCACTACCTCTCCATGGCTACCCATTATCACTGAAATCGAGGTGGCATCACCCATGTTCCTCCTTACTAAGACTCCTCCTAAACACTAGATATGGACCCAACAAGAGCCCATCAACAAAACCTACCTGAACCAATTACCCCAGCAGGCCTCTGAGAGAATTGGGAACAGTCAGACCCACTCAATATCTTTCACACAGGGCACATCTACTCCCCCATCTCACACCCTTCTGCCAGTTACAGACTCTCACTCTGAAGGCATCTGGTGACTTTCTCCTATCATTCAGTTCACTGCACAGGGTTTCAATGCACAGGAACTACACATGCACCATACACTCTCCGCACTACCAATCTCCTCCGGATTAGTTTAAAAAAAAAATAGAAGGGGGTAGCACCCTTGTGGTTCTGAAGGGGTGACCCCCCAGTGGCGGCAGACCCGCCACCGAAGGGCAGCTAGGCTTTTAAGCCCCCTTACCCAGCCAGGAGCTGATGCAAGAAGCTGCAAGTTTGACTGCAGCCTCTCTCTGGAGTCAGGGTCAGGCAGGGGGTCCCAGTCCTTGCAGCACTTACCAGGTACTTCAGCTGTCTCAAGACACAGCAACCCAGAGAAGCAAGCAAGCAAGCACCCAGATGCTCAGGTACTCATTCGCAGGGGAGGTATTCTCCAGTCCCCCAGTGCTGCAGTTGTTGACTCAATGAGTACCACAAGTCAAAAACAGGTGCACTACCCAACAACGGAGGGTACTACAGGAGGGTTAGGCAATGACATGACACAAACACACGATGCTTGCAATTTGACTTGGGAGTGTGGAAGACATTTTTTTCTAACCTCAAACATGGTGAGCTTAAAGAGAAACCTATCCAGCTATTTCTAAGACAAACATTTTACTGGGTGCATGTCTATTCCCCTTCTCCCCCAGAGTTTAAACGTGATGTTTTTAATCTTTTTCTTAAAAACTATTTTCTCAATTCCTGAGATAGCCTTGTCTTTAACAATTTGCCAGCTAGCCACAGGCAACCATGAATTCCATGCCAATGGGTGAGCAGGCTGGTGGAAGAGGGACAGATCATCCCCCTTCTGTCAGCCCTCCCCCGCCCCCATTGTAGCCTGTTAAGAGGCTAGTAGCCTGCATTTCCATGTTGGCTGTGAAGGAGATATTTTCCTTTCTTTGCTGCCAGCATGCAAATGCAGGCGCTCTCTCTCTCTCTCTCTCTCTCTCTCTCTCTCTCTCTGTGTGTGTGTGTGTGTGTATGTGTGTGTGTGTGTGTGTATATATATATATATATATATATATATATATATATATATATATAGTAGGTGTTATATGAAAATGTCAATGTTTTACGTGAATTTTTCTCTATGGTATAATATATTGTTTTTAAATGTTAAGTCGCTTGGAGTCCTTTTAGGTAACAAGCAACTAATAAGCAGCAGCAACACAACAACAATGGCTTCTGAGCAGGCTAGTAAACATTTTGAGGACTAGTGACATCTGTGGACTTATTTACAATTACTGAATTAAGGTACCAGTAATGACCAGAAGCCTCACACTTTATATAACAGATTGGCTATTCAAGCAATTTGTTTCCTTATGTCAGTTCTTGGGTGTCTTGCAGCATGAAGCTTCTGGTACTACCAGGTGTACTGCTTTTTTGCTGGGCCTCCTCCCCAAATCAATACTTTTTGTGTAGATTTGACTGATCACATATTACTAATTGGAAAGAGGGTTTTCATCCCCTTTTATAGCCACTTTGGGATTTCCCACATAAGGAGAGTTTACATGCTTTTCAAAAAATATAAACAATTACAAAATAAAGCAAAGTCTCATAAAAAATGACAAATCCCTTTAGTCGTAGTATACTATTCTGTGATTGAACCAATTAACTCATTGTAAGAACTGACCATGAAAGTATTACAAATATTTCTAACTTCACAGTGAGATGTCCTGAAAAAATAAATTTGTTTGATTGCATTTAAGATATTTTAATCTAAATACTTACTCCATTCTCAATTCTTCGTTCAGCAGGCATTTTTACACCATTTCTTTTCAAGCTTGGATCCTGCAATCTTGGTCCACTCCCTTTTAAGTATAAAATGAACCAAAAGAAAAGACTTTTTTTTAAAAAAAATTAAGGATTACTTTCAATATTAACTTTCCCTCTTCAAGGTTTGCAGGCTAGGTACAAAGTCATCCAACAACATTTGGAAGTCAGTGTAAGCATAACTGCAGCCCCACCATGTAAAATGCTGTCTGTGCAATAAATGTATTAACCTTGTCAGATATGCAGGGGACAACAAAAGGGAAACAAAAAATAACTTTTTCATGAAAATTAAAGTAGACAAGCTACAAAACATAGCAGCAGGCCAAGCAAACTCAGCTTTCAATACACAATTATGGGGATGGGTCTGTAAAACAGGGACTCTAGCTTCATTACACCATAGCTAGTTTGCCAACAGTGACAAAAATTCAAACACATGTCCTAGTCAACAAAACAGCAGAAAGCACTTCTTGATTAATTAGTACATGAATGATATGCAAGCTGGGCAATCAAAGAAGAGTCATGCTCAGGAATGAAATGCAGATAGAAGCAAGCAAAAGGAAATATGCTTTATGAAATCAGTGTATCACTGAAATCAATGAGATCAGTACAGCACACAACTTTTATCCAGATGGGGAAAATATGAATGTCTCTGCAGCTGAGTCTCTAATAAGAGATTTCAGAGCATTAAAGAGTAAAACTGCATCTCATAATCCTAGGTGCTTTACATTCAGGAAAGTGATCAGGCATCTTCTATCATCAAGAAAACAGAAGGGAGTAGAAAAAGAGGAAGGCCGAACAAGAGATGGATTGATTCCATAAAGGAAGCCACAGACCTCAACTTACAAGATCTGAACAGGGTGGTTCACGACAGATGCAATAGAGGTCGCTGATTCATAGGGTCGCCATAAGTCACAGTCGACTTGAAGGCACATAACAACAACAAAACATATACTTCCAGGGCAGTGGTAGGGAACCTCTGGCCTGTGGGCCTAATTAGGCCCAGCAAATTTGCCCTGCAAGGCCTTAAACCTGCCCTACACCTACTGTCATATATGGCATCAGGTGTGAGGAAGGTAAAGACACAACTCCCTGCTGAAAGTGGGGTTTGCAGGCATCACCAGTCAACAGCATCTACAAAGCCCTGTGGCTTTATCCGCTCAGCTTGATTTCAATCCCGTGAGCAAAGAAAGACACTTCTCATGATGTCATGTCCCACCCACCAGCCAAAATGGTGTGTTAGAGTTGGGGAAACTTAGAATCAAGCCTGCCCATGAGATACAGTTCCCCACCCCTGATCTATGTTAAAGAAAATTGCATGAAGACCCATTGTGCCCTCTCCCAAGTTTATGGCTTTCAGGTTGGGTTTGTGCTCAATGCACTCACAAAAGGTAATTTATATCACTTACCGGGTTCTCGGTTAGAGGACCGTTCATGGCGAAGAAAGAACCTGACCTCATTTCTCTGGACTCCATAGCGCTGCAGAAGATCCAACATTCGCTCAGTATCAGTTATAGGGCGCTCTGAAAAATATAGTATGTATGTATGTATGTATGTATGTACTGCCTTCAAGTCGATTCCGTCTTATGGTGACCCTATGAATAGGGTTTTCATGAGGCTGAGAGGCAGTGACTGGTCCAAGGTCACCCAGTGAGTTTCATGGCTTTCTGGGGATTCGAACCCTGGTCTCCCAGGTTGTAGTCCAACACCTTAACCACTACACCACACTCAATATATTTTCTTACGCTTGCTTTCAGTAGTGTAACTGCCTCCATAGACTACTTTACATGGTATACCAAATGTAACCTCACATTTGCTTGAATTTTCCTTGTAGCTTAACTATCTGTATGCCTAATACTACTCAGTGCATCTTGCCTTAACATGTTCATGTCTCAGAGACACAGCTGGAACTGACTTAAAGGATTACGCAAAATACTCTTACTATAACATGCAGCTGCTATGCTTTCTATGCCATCAGTTCGCTATGATGATCACATAACAGAAAAGGTTTAGAGAAGAGTCAGCCTATGAAAAGCTGTTCACTGATCTTTTCCAACTTGACCTTTAGCTTATAGAAGCCACACTTTCACATTGAGTCTCTCTTGAACAACGCTAGCTTGGAAGGGTCTGTTTCAGGCTGAAAGCAGGGTATAAATAAGTATCACAATGCTTCATTTTTCATTGCTGAACACTGAACAGAAACATAACATATCCAGTTTAGAAATTCCACCACACTGCACAATGCAGTGTGGGGAAGGTTGTAGCTCAGCAGTAGAGCATCTGTTTTGCATGCAGAAGGTCCAAGGTTCAAACCCCGACATCTCCAGGTAGGTCTGGGAGAGAACACTGTCTGAAATCCTGGAAAGCGGCTGCCAGTCAGTTTAGACAATAGTGAGTAGATGGACCTATGGCTTGACTTAGTATTAGGCAGCTTTCTATTATCCTATGCAATTAAATCACACTGGATGGAGCCCAAAATGGTGAATAGCAACAGTGACAGGAATATCCCATGTCCTGGATTGGAGAATGTGCTTGAGCAAGTCTAATAGCTAAATGGATGATGCTGTGGTGTTAATGTATTATGGTTCTGCATATAATACATGTTAAGGTGCTGCTTTGTCTGATATGGAAGGGAACTCTGAAGGGGAAAAACTTGTTATTATTATTAATTACATTTATACCCCGCCTTTCTTAAAGCTGCCAAGTTTTCTATGGAATGTAAAAGTAGTTCACTAGGATCAAATATATATTTCTGATAACAGGCCTGTCACAATCTCAGTACAGCCATGTTTGGTCACACACATACAGGCATTATAACAACCTGCTGACTGCCCTGACGGTATTTTTTAAAAGCTGCCTTTTATCTACACGCACTGCCAAAGATTCTTCCCCCGCCCCCCAGTACCTGACTCACTATATCCTTATATTTTAAAACCAAATGCAACAACACTACATTCAATCTGAATTAAAAACGTAAGTAGTAAGTTCTCTTATAATGTATAGTTTTTATTATGGTAGCACCCAGATGTCCTAGTAATACCAAGATTTCCATTGTATCAAATGCTGTACAAGAACAAAATGTTAACAGATTATCATCTATACAACACAACAACAAAAGGCAATGAGTTATGATACAGAAGTGAACATGACAAGAACTGGGACCACTGCTAGTTATAGGCAATTGCTGGTTTAGTGAGATAACGTTTGTCTTAATTCAAGGATAAAGACGGAAGTGTACAAATACTTAATAACATTAGGAGACCACACCCTGCCCCTGCATATGAATCTTACATTGCAATGGTTTGATTTTGGTGAAGGACAAAAAAGATTTTAAGAGAAAATACT